>NW_026988934.1:0-300092 GCF_030222135.1 Aotus nancymaae | reverse complement strand
ATTTCCCTGTGCATACAGCTGTTTCTTCCATATGCCGGTAACAGGCTGAAAACGCCTGTTTGGGGACTCTGCAGAGAAAGTGTTTTGCAGACTGCTGAATCCACACACGTGTTTAACTCTGGAAGTTGAGTGCACACATTGACAACCGTTCTGTTAGATAGCTGCGTTTTTGGATTTAGAAGCAGATATTTCCCTGTGCTTACTGCTGTTTCTTCCATATGCCGGTAATGGGCTGAAAACGCCTGTTTTGGGACTCTGCAGAGAAAGTGTTTGCAGACTGCTGAATCCACACACGGTTTTAACTCTGGAAGTTGAGTGCACACATTGACAACCGTTCTGTTAGATAGCTGCGTTTTGGACTTAGAAGCAGATATTTCCCTGTGCTTACTGCTGTTTCTTCCATATGCCGGTAATGGGCTGAAAACGCCTGTTTGGGGACTCTGCAGAGAAAGTGTTTGCAGACTGCTGAATCCACACACGGTTTAACTCTGGAAGTTGAGTGCACACATTGACAACCGTTCTGTTAGATAGCTTCGTTTTGGATTTAGAAGCAGATATTTCCCTGGGCTTACTGCTGTTTCTTCTATATGCCGGGTAATGGGCTGAAAACGCCTGTTTTGGGACTCTGCAGAGAAAGTGTTTGCAGACTGCTGAATCCACACACACGGGTTTATCTCTGGAAGTTGAGTGCACACATTGACAACCGTTCTGTTAGATAGCTGCGTTTTGGATTTAGAAGCAGATATTTCCCTGGGCTTACTGCTGTTTCTTCCATATGCCTGTAACGGGCTGAAACGCCTGTTTTGGGACTCTGCAGAGAAAGTGTTTGCAGACTGCTGAATCCACACACGGGTTTAACTCTGGAAGTTGAGTGCACACATTGACAGCCGTTCTGTTAGATAGCTGCGTTTTGGATTTAGAAGCAGATATTTCCCCTGTGCTTACTGCTGTTTCTTCCATATGCCGGTAATGGGCTGAAAACGCCTGTTTTGGGACTCTGCAGAGAAAGTGTTTGCAGACTGCTGAATCCACACACGGGTTTAACTCTGGCAGTTGAGTGCACACATTGACAACCGTTCTGCTAGATAGGTGCGTTTTGGATTTAGAAGCAGATATTTCCCTGTGCTGACTGCTGTTTCTTCCATATGCCGGTAATGGGCTGAAAACGCCTGTTATGGGACTCTGCAGAGAAAGTGTTTGCAGACTGCTGAATCCACACACGGGTTTAACTCTGGAAGTTGAATGCACACATTGACAACCGTTCTGTTAGATAGCTGCGTTTTGGATTTAGAAGCAGATATTTCCCTGTGCTGACTGCTGTTTCTTCCATATGCCGGTAATGGGCTGAAAACGCCTGTTTTGGGACTCTGCAGAGAAAGTGTTTGCAACTGCTGAATCCACACACGGGTTTTAACTCTGGAAGTTGAGTGCACACATTGACAACCGTTCTGTTAGATAGCTGCGTTTTGGACTTAGAAGCAGATATTTCCCTGTGCTTACTGCTGTTTCTTCCATATGCCGGTAATGGGCCTGAAAACGCCTGTTTTGGGACTCTGCAGAGAAAGTGTTTGCAGACTGCTGAATCCACACACGGGTATAACTCTGGAAGTTGAGTGCACACATTGACAACCGTTCTGTTAGATAGCTTCGTTTTGGATTTAGAAGCAGATATTTCCCTGGGCTTACTATTGTTTCTTCCATATGCCGGTAATGGGCTGAAAACGCCTGTTTTGGGACTCTGCAGAGAAAGTGTTTGCAGACTGCTGAATCCACACACACGGGTTTAACTCTGGAAGTTGAGTGCACACATTGACAACCGTTCTGTTAGATAGCTGCGTTTTGGATTTAGAAGCAGATATTTCCCTGTGCTGACTGCTGTTTTCTTCCATATGCCGGTAATGGGCTGAAAACGCCTGTTTTGGGGACTCTGCAGAGAAAGTGTTTGCAGACTGCTGAATCCACACACGGGTTTAACTCTGGCAGTTGAGTGCACACATTGACAACCGTTCTGCTAGATAGGTGCGTTTTGGATTTAGAAGCAGATATTTCCCTGTGCTTAGTATTGTTTCTTCCATATGCCCGGTAATGGGCTGAAAACGCCTGGTTTGGGACTCTGCAGAGAAGAAGTTTGCAGACTGCTGAATCCACACACGGGTTTAACTCTGAAGTTGAGTGCACACATTGACAACCGTTCTGTTAGATAGCTGCGTTTTGGATTTAGAAGCAGATATTTCCCTGTGCTGACTGCTGTTTCTTCCATATGCCAGTAATGGGCTGAAAACGCCTGTTTTGGGACTCTGCAGAGAAAGTGTTTGCAGACTGCTGAATCCACACACGGGTTTAACCTCTGGAAGTTGAATGCACACATGACAACCGATCTGTTAGATAGCTGCGTTTTGGATTTAGAAGCAGATATTTCCCTGGGCTTACTGCTGTTTCTTCCATATGCCGGTAATGGGCTGAAAACGCCTGGTTTGGGACTCTGCAGAGAAAGTGTTTGCAGACTGCTGAATCCACACACGGGTTTAACTCTGGAAGTTGAGTGCACACATTGACAACCGTTTTGTTAGATAGCTGCGTTTTGGATTTAGAAGCAGATATTTCCTGTGCTTAGTGCTGTTTTCTTCCATATGCCGGGTAATGGGCTGAAAACGCCTGTTTGGGGACTCTGCAGAGAAAGTGTTTGCAGACTGCTGAATCCACACACTGGTTTAACTCTGGAAGTTGAGTGCACACACTGACAACCGTTCTGTTAGATACCTGCGTTTTGGATTTAGAAGCAGATATTTCCCTGTGCATACAGCTGTTTCTTCCATATGCCGGGTAACAGGCTGAAAACGCCTGTTTGGGGACTCTGCAGAGAAAGTGTTTGCAGACTGCTGAATCCACACACGGGTTTTAACTCTGGAAGTTGAGTGCACACATTGACAACCGTTCTGTTAGATAGCTGCGTTTTGGATTTAGAAGCAGATATTTCCCTGTGCTTACTGCTGTTTCTTCCATATGCGGTAATGGGCTGAAAACGCCTGTTTTGGGACTCTGCAGAGAAAGTGTTTGCAGAATGCTGAATCCACACACGGGTTTAACTCTGGAAGTTGAGTGCACACATTGACAACCGTTCTGTTAGTTAGCTGCGTTTTGGATTTAGAAGCAGATATTTCCCTGTGCTGACTGCTGTTTCTTCCATATGCCGGGTAATGGGGCTCAAAACGCCTGTTTTGGGACTCTGCAGAGAAAGTGTTTGCAGACTGCTGAATCCACACACACGGGTTTAACTCTGGAAGTTGAGTGCACACATTGACAACCCTTCTGTTAGATAGCTGCGTGTTTGGATTTAGAAGCAGATATTTCCCTGTGCTTTACTGCTGTTTCTTCCATATGCCGGTAATGGGCTGAAAACGCCTGTTTTGGGACTCTGCAGAGAAAGTGTTTGCAGACTGCTGAATCCACACACGGGTTTAACTCTGGAAGTTGAGTGCACACCACATTGACAACCGTTCTGTTAGATAGCTTCGTTTTGGATTTAGAAGCAGATATTTCCCTGGGCTTACTGCTGTTTCTTCCATATGCCGGGTAACGGGCTGAAAACGCCTGTTTTGGGACTCTGCAGAGAAAAGTGTTTGCAGACTGCTGAATCCACACACGGGTTTAACTCTGGAAGTTGAGTGCACACATTGACAACCGTTCTGTTAGATAGCTGCGTTTTGGATTTAGAAGCAGATATTTCCCTGTGCTTACTGCTGTTTCTTCCATATGCCGGTAATGGGCTGGAAACGCCTGTTTTGGGACTCTGCAGAGAAAGTGTTTGCAGACTGCTGAATCCACACACGGGTTTAACTCTGGAAGTTGAGTGCACACATTGACAACCGTTCTGCTAGATAGGTGCGTTTTGGATTAGAAGCAGATATTTCCCTGGGCTTACTGCTGTTTCTTCCATATGCCGGTAATGGGCTGAAAACGCCTGTTTTGGGACTCTGCAGAGAAAGTGTTTTGCAGACTGCTGAATCCACACACGGGTTTAACTCTGGCAGTTGAGTGCACACATTGACAGCCGTTCTGTTAGATAGCTGCGTTTTGGATTTAGAAGCAGATATTTCCCTGTGCTTACTGCTGTTTCTTCCATATGCCGGTAATGGGCTGAAAACGCCTGTTTTGGGACTCTGCAGAGAAAGTGTTTTGCAGACTGCTGAATCCACACACGGGTTTAACTCTGGCAGTTGAGTGCACACATTGACAACCGTTCTGCTAGATAGGTGCGTTTTGGATTTAGAAGCAGATATTTCCCCTGGGCTTACTGCTGTTTCTTCCATATGCCGGTAATGGGCTGAAAACGCCTGTTTTGGGACTCTGCAGAGAAAGTGTTTGCAGACTGCTGAATCCACACACGGGTTTAACTCTGGCAGTTGAGTGCACACATTGACAGCCGTTCTGTTAGATAGCTGCGTTTTGGATTTAGAAGCAGATATTTCCCTGTGCTTACTGCTGTTTCTTCCATATGCCGGTAATGGGCTGAAAACGCCTGTTTTGGGACTCTGCAGAGAAAGTGTTTGCAGACTGCTGAATCCACACACGGGTTTAACTCTGGAAGATGAGTGCACACATTGACAACCGTTCTGCTAGATAGGTGCGTTTTGGATTTAGAAGCAGATATTTCCCTGTGCTGACTGCTGTTTCTTCCATATGCCGGTAATGGGCTGAAAACGCCTGTTTTAGGACTCTGCAGAGAAAGTGTTTGCAGACTGCTGAATCCACACACGGGTTTAACTCTGGAAGTTGAATGCACACATTGACAACCGATCTGTTAGATAGCTGCGTTTTGGATTTAGAAGCAGATATTTCCCTGGGCTTACTGCTGTTTCTTCCATATGCCGGTAATGGGCTGAAAACGCCTGGTTTGGGACTCTGCAGAGAAAGTGTTTGCAGACTGCTGAATCCACACACGGGTTTAACTCTGGAAGTTGAGTGCACACATTGACAACCGTTTTGTTAGATAGCTGCGTTTTGGATTTAGAAGCAGATATTTCCTGTGCTTACTGCTGTTTCTTCCATATGCCGGTAATGGGCTGAAAACGCCTGTTTGGGGACTCTGCAGAGAAAGTGTTTGCAGACTGCTGAATCCACACACTGGTTTAACTCTGGAAGTTGAGTGCACACACTGACAACCGTTCTGTTAGATACCTGCGTTTTGGATTTAGAAGCAGATATTTCCCTGTGCATACAGCTGTTTCTTCCGTATGCCGGTTACAGGCTGAAAACGCCTGTTTGGGGACTCTGCAGAGAAAGTGTTTGCAGACTGCTGAATCCACACACGGGTTTAACTCTGGAAGTTGAGTGCACACATTGACAACCGTTCTGTTAGATAGCTGCGTTTTGGATTTAGAAGCAGATATTTCCCTGTGCTTACTGCTGTTTCTTCCATATGCCGGTAATGGGCTGAAAACGCCTGTTTTGGGACTCTGCAGAGAAAGTGTTTGCAGAATGCTGAATCCACACACGGGTTTAACTCTGGAAGTTGAGTGCACACATTGACAACCGTTCTGTTAGTTAGCTGCGTTTTGGATTTAGAAGCAGATATTTCCCTGTGCTGACTGCTGTTTCTTCCATATGCCGGTAATGGGCTCAAAACGCCTGTTTTGGGACTCTGCAGAGAAAGTGTTTGCAGACTGCTGAATCCACACACACGGGTTTAACTCTGGAAGTTGAGTGCACACATTGACAACCCTTCTGTTAGATAGCTGCGTTTTGGATTTAGAAGCAGATATTTCCCTGTGCTTACTGCTGTTTCTTCCATATGCCGGTAATGGGCTGAAAACGCCTGTTTTGGGACTCTGCAGAGAAAGTGTTTGCAGACTGCTGAATCCACACACGGGTTTAACTCTGGAAGTTGAGTGCACACATTGACAACCGTTCTGTTAGATAGCTTCGTTTTGGATTTAGAAGCAGATATTTCCCTGTGCTTACTGCTGTTTCTTCCATATGCCGGTAATGGGCTGAAAACGCCTGTTTTGGGACTCTGCAGAGAAAGTGTTTGCAGACTGCTGAATCCACACACGGGTTTAACTCTGGAAGTTGAGTGCACACATTGACAACCGTTCTGTTAGATAGCTGCGTTTTGGATTTAGAAGCAGATATTTCCCTGTGCTTACTGCTGTTTCTTCCATATGCCGGTAATGGGCTGGAAACGCCTGTTTTGGGACTCTGCAGAGAAAGTGTTTGCAGACTGCTGAATCCACACACGGGTTTAACTCTGGAAGTTGAGTGCACACATTGACAACCGTTCTGCTAGATAGGTGCGTTTTGGATTTAGAAGCAGATATTTCCCTGGGCTTACTGCTGTTTCTTCCATATGCCGGTAATGGGCTGAAAACGCCTGTTTTGGGACTCTGCAGAGAAAGTGTTTGCAGACTGCTGAATCCACACACGGGTTTAACTCTGGCAGTTGAGTGCACACATTGACAGCCGTTCTGTTAGATAGCTGCGTTTTGGATTTAGAAGCAGATATTTCCCTGTGCTTACTGCTGTTTCTTCCATATGCCGGTAATGGGCTGAAAACGCCTGTTTTGGGACTCTGCAGAGAAAGTGTTTGCAGACTGCTGAATCCACACACGGGTTTAACTCTGGCAGTTGAGTGCACACATTGACAACCGTTCTGCTAGATAGGTGCGTTTTGGATTTAGAAGCAGATATTTCCCTGTGCTGACTGCTGTTTCTTCCATATGCCGGTAATGGGCTGAAAACGCCTGTTTTGGGACTCTGCAGAGAAAGTGTTTGCAGACTGCTGAATCCACACACGGGTTTAACTCTGGAAGTTGAATGCACACATTGACAACCGATCTGTTAGATAGCTGCGTTTTGGATTTAGAAGCAGATATTTCCCTGGGCTTACTGCTGTTTCTTCCATATGCCGGGAATGGGCTGAAAACGGCTGCTTTGGGACTCTGCAGAGAAAGTGTTTGCAGACTGCTGAATCCACACACGGGTTTAACTCTGGAAGTTGAGTGCACACATTGACAACCGTTTTGTTAGATAGCTGCGTTTTGGATTTAGAAGCAGATATTTCCTGTGCTTACTGCTGTTTCTTCCATATGCCGGTAATGGGCTGAAAACGCCTGTTTGGGGACTCTGCAGACAAAGTGTTTGCAGACTGCTGAATCCACACACGGGTTTAACTCTGGAAGTTGAGTGCACACACTGACAACCGTTCTGTTAGATAGCTGCGTTTTGGATTTAGAAGCAGATATTTCCCTGTGCATACAGCTGTTTCTTCCATATGCCGGTAACAGGCTGAAAACGCCTGTTTGGGGACTCTGCAGAGAAAGTGTTTGCAGACTGCTGAATCCACACACGTGTTTAACTCTGGAAGTTGAGTGCACACATTGACAACCGTTCTGTTAGATAGCTGCGTTTTGGATTTAGAAGCAGATATTTCCCTGTGCTTACTGCTGTTTCTTCCATATGCCGGTAATGGGCTGAAAACGCCTGTTTTGGGACTCTGCAGAGAAAGTGTTTGCAGACTGCTGAATCCACACACGGGTTTAACTCTGGAAGTTGAGTGCACACATTGACAACCGTTCTGTTAGATAGCTGCGTTTTGGACTTAGAAGCAGATATTTCCCTGTGCTTACTGCTGTTTCTTCCATATGCCGGTAATGGGCTGAAAACGCCTGTTTGGGGACTCTGCAGAGAAAGTGTTTGCAGACTGCTGAATCCACACACGGGTTTAACTCTGGAAGTTGAGTGCACACATTGACAACCGTTCTGTTAGATAGCTTCGTTTTGGATTTAGAAGCAGATATTTCCCTGGGCTTACTGCTGTTTCTTCTATATGCCGGTAATGGGCTGAAAACGCCTGTTTTGGGACTCTGCAGAGAAAGTGTTTGCAGACTGCTGAATCCACACACACGGGTTTATCTCTGGAAGTTGAGTGCACACATTGACAACCGTTCTGTTAGATAGCTGCGTTTTGGATTTAGAAGCAGATATTTCCCTGGGCTTACTGCTGTTTCTTCCATATGCCTGTAACGGGCTGAAAACGCCTGTTTTGGGACTCTGCAGAGAAAGTGTTTGCAGACTGCTGAATCCACACACGGGTTTAACTCTGGAAGTTGAGTGCACACATTGACAGCCGTTCTGTTAGATAGCTGCGTTTTGGATTTAGAAGCAGATATTTCCCTGTGCTTACTGCTGTTTCTTCCATATGCCGGTAATGGGCTGAAAACGCCTGTTTTGGGACTCTGCAGAGAAAGTGTTTGCAGACTGCTGAATCCACACACGGGTTTAACTCTGGCAGTTGAGTGCACACATTGACAACCGTTCTGCTAGATAGGTGCGTTTTGGATTTAGAAGCAGATATTTCCCTGTGCTGACTGCTGTTTCTTCCATATGCCGGTAATGGGCTGAAAACGCCTGTTATGGGACTCTGCAGAGAAAGTGTTTGCAGACTGCTGAATCCACACACGGGTTTAACTCTGGAAGTTGAATGCACACATTGACAACCGTTCTGTTAGATAGCTGCGTTTTGGATTTAGAAGCAGATATTTCCCTGTGCTGACTGCTGTTTCTTCCATATGCCGGTAATGGGCTGAAAACGCCTGTTTTGGGACTCTGCAGAGAAAGTGTTTGCAACTGCTGAATCCACACACGGGTTTAACTCTGGAAGTTGAGTGCACACATTGACAACCGTTCTGTTAGATAGCTGCGTTTTGGACTTAGAAGCAGATATTTCCCTGTGCTTACTGCTGTTTCTTCCATATGCCGGTAATGGGCTGAAAACGCCTGTTTTGGGACTCTGCAGAGAAAGTGTTTGCAGACTGCTGAATCCACACACGGGTATAACTCTGGAAGTTGAGTGCACACATTGACAACCGTTCTGTTAGATAGCTTCGTTTTGGATTTAGAAGCAGATATTTCCCTGGGCTTACTATTGTTTCTTCCATATGCCGGTAATGGGCTGAAAACGCCTGTTTTGGGACTCTGCAGAGAAAGTGTTTGCAGACTGCTGAATCCACACACACGGGTTTAACTCTGGAAGTTGAGTGCACACATTGACAACCGTTCTGTTAGATAGCTGCGTTTTGGATTTAGAAGCAGATATTTCCCTGTGCTGACTGCTGTTTCTTCCATATGCCGGTAATGGGCTGAAAACGCCTGTTTTGGGACTCTGCAGAGAAAGTGTTTGCAGACTGCTGAATCCACACACGGGTTTAACTCTGGCAGTTGAGTGCACACATTGACAACCGTTCTGCTAGATAGGTGCGTTTTGGATTTAGAAGCAGATATTTCCCTGTGCTTAGTATTGTTTCTTCCATATGCCGGTAATGGGCTGAAAACGCCTGGTTTGGGACTCTGCAGAGAAGAAGTTTGCAGACTGCTGAATCCACACACGGGTTTAACTCTGGAAGTTGAGTGCACACATTGACAACCGTTCTGTTAGATAGCTGCGTTTTGGATTTAGAAGCAGATATTTCCCTGTGCTGACTGCTGTTTCTTCCATATGCCAGTAATGGGCTGAAAACGCCTGTTTTGGGACTCTGCAGAGAAAGTGTTTGCAGACTGCTGAATCCACACACGGGTTTAACTCTGGAAGTTGAGTGCACACATTGACAACCGTTCTGTTAGATAGCTGCGTTTTGGATTTAGAAGCAGATATTTCCCTGTGCTTACTGCTGTTTCTTCCATATGCCGGTAATGGGCTGAAAACCCCTGTTTTGGGACTCTGCAGAGAAAGGGTTTGCAGACTGCTGAGTCCACACACCGGTTTAACTCTGGAAGTTGAGTGCACACATTGACAACCGTTCTGTTAGATAGCTGCGTTTTGGATTTAGAAGCAGATATTTCCCTGGGCTTACTGCTGTTTCTTCCATATGCCGGTAATGGGCTGAAAACGCCTGTTTTGGGACTCTGCAGAGAAAGTGTTTGCAGACTGCTGAATCCTCACACGGGTTTAACTCTGGAAGTTGAGTGCACACATTGACAACCGTTCTGTTAGATAGCTGCGTTTTGGATTTAGAAGCAGATATTTCCCTGTGCTTACTGCTGTTTCTTCCATATGCCGGTAATGGGCTGAAAACGCCTGTTTTGGGACTCTGCAGAGAAAGTGTTTGCAGACTGCTGAATCCACACACGGGTTTAACTCTGGCAGTTGAGTGCACACATTGACAACCATTCTGCTAGATAGGTGCGTTTTGGATTTAGAAGCAGATATTTCCCTGGGCTTACTGCTGTTTCTTCCATATGCCGGTAATGGGCTGAAAACGCCTGTTTTGGGACTCTGCAGAGAAAGTGTTTGCAGACTGCTGAATCCACACACGGGTTTAACTCTGGCAGTTGAGTGCACACATTGACAGCCGTTCTGTTAGATAGCTGCGTTTTGGATTTAGAAGCAGATATTTCCCTGTGCTTACTGCTGTTTCTTCCATATGCCGGTAATGGGCTGAAAACGCCTGTTTTGGGACTCTGCAGAGAAAGTGTTTGCAGACTGCTGAATCCACACACGGGTTTATCTCTGGAAGATGAGTGCACACATTGACAACCGTTCTGCTAGATAGGTGCGTTTTGGATTTAGAAGCAGATATTTCCCTGTGCTGACTGCTGTTTCTTCCATATGCCGGTAATGGGCTGAAAACGCCTGTTTTAGGACTCTGCAGAGAAAGTGTTTGCAGACTGCTGAATCCACACACGGGTTTAACTCTGGAAGTTGAATGCACACATTGACAACCGATCTGTTAGATAGCTGCGTTTTGGATTTAGAAGCAGATATTTCCCTGGGCTTACTGCTGTTTCTTCCATATGCCGGTAATGGGCTGGAAACGCCTGTTTTGGGACTCTGCAGAGAAAGTGTTTGCAGACTGCTGAATCCACACACGGGTTTAACTCTGGAAGTTGAGTGCACACATTGACAACCGTTCTGCTAGATAGGTGCGTTTTGGATTTAGAAGCAGATATTTCCCTGGGCTTACTGCTGTTTCTTCCATATGCCGGTAATGGGCTGAAAACGCCTGTTTTGGGACTCTGCAGAGAAAGTGTTTGCAGACTGCTGAATCCACACACGGGTTTAACTCTGGCAGTTGAGTGCACACATTGACAGCCGTTCTGTTAGATAGCTGCGTTTTGGATTTAGAAGCAGATATTTCCCTGTGCTTACTGCTGTTTCTTCCATATGCCGGTAATGGGCTGAAAACGCCTGTTTTGGGACTCTGCAGAGAAAGTGTTTGCAGACTGCTGAATCCACACACGGGTTTAACTCTGGCAGTTGAGTGCACACATTGACAACCGTTCTGCTAGATAGGTGCGTTTTGGATTTAGAAGCAGATATTTCCCTGTGCTGACTGCTGTTTCTTCCATATGCCGGTAATGGGCTGAAAACGCCTGTTTTGGGACTCTGCAGAGAAAGTGTTTGCAGACTGCTGAATCCACACACGGGTTTAACTCTGGAAGTTGAATGCACACATTGACAACCGATCTGTTAGATAGCTGCGTTTTGGATTTAGAAGCAGATATTTCCCTGGGCTTACTGCTGTTTCTTCCATATGCCGGGGAATGGGCTGAAAACGGCTGCTTTGGGACTCTGCAGAGAAAGTGTTTGCAGACTGCTGAATCCACACACGGGTTTAACTCTGGAAGTTGAGTGCACACATTGACAACCGTTTTGTTAGATAGCTGCGTTTTGGATTTAGAAGCAGATATTTCCTGTGCTTACTGCTGTTTCTTCCATATGCCGGTAATGGGCTGAAAACGCCTGTTTGGGGACTCTGCAGACAAAGTGTTTGCAGACTGCTGAATCCACACACGGGTTTAACTCTGGAAGTTGAGTGCACACACTGACAACCGTTCTGTTAGATAGCTGCGTTTTGGATTTAGAAGCAGATATTTCCCTGTGCATACAGCTGTTTCTTCCATATGCCGGTAACAGGCTGAAAACGCCTGTTTGGGGACTCTGCAGAGAAAGTGTTTGCAGACTGCTGAATCCACACACGTGTTTAACTCTGGAAGTTGAGTGCACACATTGACAACCGTTCTGTTAGATAGCTGCGTTTTGGATTTAGAAGCAGATATTTCCCTGTGCTTACTGCTGTTTCTTCCATATGCCGGTAATGGGCTGAAAACGCCTGTTTTGGGACTCTGCAGAGAAAGTGTTTGCAGACTGCTGAATCCACACACGGGTTTAACTCTGGAAGTTGAGTGCACACATTGACAACCGTTCTGTTAGATAGCTGCGTTTTGGACTTAGAAGCAGATATTTCCCTGTGCTTACTGCTGTTTCTTCCATATGCCGGTAATGGGCTGAAAACGCCTGTTTGGGGACTCTGCAGAGAAAGTGTTTGCAGACTGCTGAATCCACACACGGGTTTAACTCTGGAAGTTGAGTGCACACATTGACAACCGTTCTGTTAGATAGCTTCGTTTTGGATTTAGAAGCAGATATTTCCCTGGGCTTACTGCTGTTTCTTCTATATGCCGGTAATGGGCTGAAAACGCCTGTTTTGGGACTCTGCAGAGAAAGTGTTTGCAGACTGCTGAATCCACACACACGGGTTTATCTCTGGAAGTTGAGTGCACACATTGACAACCGTTCTGTTAGATAGCTGCGTTTTGGATTTAGAAGCAGATATTTCCCTGGGCTTACTGCTGTTTCTTCCATATGCCTGTAACGGGCTGAAAACGCCTGTTTTGGGACTCTGCAGAGAAAGTGTTTGCAGACTGCTGAATCCACACACGGGTTTAACTCTGGAAGTTGAGTGCACACATTGACAGCCGTTCTGTTAGATAGCTGCGTTTTGGATTTAGAAGCAGATATTTCCCTGTGCTTACTGCTGTTTCTTCCATATGCCGGTAATGGGCTGAAAACGCCTGTTTTGGGACTCTGCAGAGAAAGTGTTTGCAGACTGCTGAATCCACACACGGGTTTAACTCTGGCAGTTGAGTGCACACATTGACAACCGTTCTGCTAGATAGGTGCGTTTTGGATTTAGAAGCAGATATTTCCCTGTGCTGACTGCTGTTTCTTCCATATGCCGGTAATGGGCTGAAAACGCCTGTTATGGGACTCTGCAGAGAAAGTGTTTGCAGACTGCTGAATCCACACACGGGTTTAACTCTGGAAGTTGAATGCACACATTGACAACCGTTCTGTTAGATAGCTGCGTTTTGGATTTAGAAGCAGATATTTCCCTGTGCTGACTGCTGTTTCTTCCATATGCCGGTAATGGGCTGAAAACGCCTGTTTTGGGACTCTGCAGAGAAAGTGTTTGCAACTGCTGAATCCACACACGGGTTTAACTCTGGAAGTTGAGTGCACACATTGACAACCGTTCTGTTAGATAGCTGCGTTTTGGACTTAGAAGCAGATATTTCCCTGTGCTTACTGCTGTTTCTTCCATATGCCGGTAATGGGCTGAAAACGCCTGTTTTGGGACTCTGCAGAGAAAGTGTTTGCAGACTGCTGAATCCACACACGGGTATAACTCTGGAAGTTGAGTGCACACATTGACAACCGTTCTGTTAGATAGCTTCGTTTTGGATTTAGAAGCAGATATTTCCCTGGGCTTACTATTGTTTCTTCCATATGCCGGTAATGGGCTGAAAACGCCTGTTTTGGGACTCTGCAGAGAAAGTGTTTGCAGACTGCTGAATCCACACACACGGGTTTAACTCTGGAAGTTGAGTGCACACATTGACAACCGTTCTGTTAGATAGCTGCGTTTTGGATTTAGAAGCAGATATTTCCCTGTGCTGACTGCTGTTTCTTCCATATGCCGGTAATGGGCTGAAAACGCCTGTTTTGGGACTCTGCAGAGAAAGTGTTTGCAGACTGCTGAATCCACACACGGGTTTAACTCTGGCAGTTGAGTGCACACATTGACAACCGTTCTGCTAGATAGGTGCGTTTTGGATTTAGAAGCAGATATTTCCCTGTGCTTAGTATTGTTTCTTCCATATGCCGGTAATGGGCTGAAAACGCCTGGTTTGGGACTCTGCAGAGAAGAAGTTTGCAGACTGCTGAATCCACACACGGGTTTAACTCTGGAAGTTGAGTGCACACATTGACAACCGTTCTGTTAGATAGCTGCGTTTTGGATTTAGAAGCAGATATTTCCCTGTGCTGACTGCTGTTTCTTCCATATGCCAGTAATGGGCTGAAAACGCCTGTTTTGGGACTCTGCAGAGAAAGTGTTTGCAGACTGCTGAATCCACACACGGGTTTAACTCTGGAAGTTGAGTGCACACATTGACAACCGTTCTGTTAGATAGCTGCGTTTTGGATTTAGAAGCAGATATTTCCCTGTGCTTACTGCTGTTTCTTCCATATGCCGGTAATGGGCTGAAAACCCCTGTTTTGGGACTCTGCAGAGAAAGGGTTTGCAGACTGCTGAGTCCACACACCGGTTTAACTCTGGAAGTTGAGTGCACACATTGACAACCGTTCTGTTAGATAGCTGCGTTTTGGATTTAGAAGCAGATATTTCCCTGGGCTTACTGCTGTTTCTTCCATATGCCGGTAATGGGCTGAAAACGCCTGTTTTGGGACTCTGCAGAGAAAGTGTTTGCAGACTGCTGAATCCTCACACGGGTTTAACTCTGGAAGTTGAGTGCACACATTGACAACCGTTCTGTTAGATAGCTGCGTTTTGGATTTAGAAGCAGATATTTCCCTGTGCTTACTGCTGTTTCTTCCATATGCCGGTAATGGGCTGAAAACGCCTGTTTTGGGACTCTGCAGAGAAAGTGTTTGCAGACTGCTGAATCCACACACGGGTTTAACTCTGGCAGTTGAGTGCACACATTGACAACCATTCTGCTAGATAGGTGCGTTTTGGATTTAGAAGCAGATATTTCCCTGGGCTTACTGCTGTTTCTTCCATATGCCGGTAATGGGCTGAAAACGCCTGTTTTGGGACTCTGCAGAGAAAGTGTTTGCAGACTGCTGAATCCACACACGGGTTTAACTCTGGCAGTTGAGTGCACACATTGACAGCCGTTCTGTTAGATAGCTGCGTTTTGGATTTAGAAGCAGATATTTCCCTGTGCTTACTGCTGTTTCTTCCATATGCCGGTAATGGGCTGAAAACGCCTGTTTTGGGACTCTGCAGAGAAAGTGTTTGCAGACTGCTGAATCCACACACGGGTTTAACTCTGGAAGATGAGTGCACACATTGACAACCGTTCTGCTAGATAGGTGCGTTTTGGATTTAGAAGCAGATATTTCCCTGTGCTGACTGCTGTTTCTTCCATATGCCGGTAATGGGCTGAAAACGCCTGTTTTAGGACTCTGCAGAGAAAGTGTTTGCAGACTGCTGAATCCACACACGGGTTTAACTCTGGAAGTTGAATGCACACATTGACAACCGATCTGTTAGATAGCTGCGTTTTGGATTTAGAAGCAGATATTTCCCTGGGCTTACTGCTGTTTCTTCCATATGCCGGTAATGGGCTGAAAACGCCTGGTTTGGGACTCTGCAGAGAAAGTGTTTGCAGACTGCTGAATCCACACACGGGTTTAACTCTGGAAGTTGAGTGCACACATTGACAACCGTTTTGTTAGATAGCTGCGTTTTGGATTTAGAAGCAGATATTTCCTGTGCTTACTGCTGTTTCTTCCATATGCCGGTAATGGGCTGAAAACGCCTGTTTGGGGACTCTGCAGAGAAAGTGTTTGCAGACTGCTGAATCCACACACTGGTTTAACCCTGGAAGTTGAGTGCACACACTGACAACCGTTCTGTTAGATACCTGCGTTTTGGATTTAGAAGCAGATATTTCCCTGTGCATACAGCTGTTTCTTCCATATGCCGGTAACAGGCTGAAAACGCCTGTTTGGGGACTCTGCAGAGAAAGTGTTTGCAGACTGCTGAATCCACACACGGGTTTAACTCTGGAAGTTGAGTGCACACATTGACAACCGTTCTGTTAGATAGCTGCGTTTTGGATTTAGAAGCAGATATTTCCCTGTGCTTACTGCTGTTTCTTCCATATGCCGGTAATGGGCTGAAAACGCCTGTTTTGGGACTCTGCAGAGAAAGTGTTTGCAGAATGCTGAATCCACACACGGGTTTAACTCTGGAAGTTGAGTGCACACATTGACAACCGTTCTGTTAGATAGCTGCGTTTTGGACTTAGAAGCAGATATTTCCCTGTGCTTACTGCTGTTTCTTCCATATGCCGGTAATGGGCTGAAAACGCCTGTTTGGGGACTCTGCAGAGAAAGTGTTTGCAGACTGCTGAATCCACACACGGGTTTAACTCTGGAAGTTGAGTGCACACATTGACAACCGTTCTGTTAGATAGCTTCGTTTTGGATTTAGAAGCAGATATTTCCCTGGGCTTACTGCTGTTTCTTCTATATGCCGGTAATGGGCTGAAAACGCCTGTTTTGGGACTCTGCAGAGAAAGTGTTTGCAGACTGCTGAATCCACACACACGGGTTTATCTCTGGAAGTTGAGTGCACACATTGACAACCGTTCTGTTAGATAGCTGCGTTTTGGATTTAGAAGCAGATATTTCCCTGGGCTTACTGCTGTTTCTTCCATATGCCTGTAACGGGCTGAAAACGCCTGTTTTGGGACTCTGCAGAGAAAGTGTTTGCAGACTGCTGAATCCACACACGGGTTTAACTCTGGAAGTTGAGTGCACACATTGACAGCCGTTCTGTTAGATAGCTGCGTTTTGGATTTAGAAGCAGATATTTCCCTGTGCTTACTGCTGTTTCTTCCATATGCCGGTAATGGGCTGAAAACGCCTGTTTTGGGACTCTGCAGAGAAAGTGTTTGCAGACTGCTGAATCCACACACGGGTTTAACTCTGGCAGTTGAGTGCACACATTGACAACCGTTCTGCTAGATAGGTGCGTTTTGGATTTAGAAGCAGATATTTCCCTGTGCTGACTGCTGTTTCTTCCATATGCCGGTAATGGGCTGAAAACGCCTGTTATGGGACTCTGCAGAGAAAGTGTTTGCAGACTGCTGAATCCACACACGGGTTTAACTCTGGAAGTTGAATGCACACATTGACAACCGTTCTGTTAGATAGCTGCGTTTTGGATTTAGAAGCAGATATTTCCCTGTGCTTACTGCTGTATCATCCATATGCTGGTAATGGGCTGAAAACGCCTGTTTTGGGACTCTGCAGAGAAAGTGTTTGCAGACTGCTGAATCCACACACGGGTTTCACTCTGGAAGTTGAGTGCACACATTGACAACCGTTTTGTTAGATAGCTGCGTTTTGGATTTAGAAGCAGATATTTCCTGTGCTTACTGCTGTTTCTTCCATATGCCGGTAATGGGCTGAAAACGCCTGTTTTGGGACTCTGCAGAGAAAGTGTTTGCAGACTGCTGAATCCACACACGGGTTTAACTCTGGAAGTTGAGTGCACACATTGACAACCGTTCTGTTAGATAGCTGCGTTTTGGATTTAGAAGCAGATATTTCCCTGTGCTGACTGCTGTTTCTTCCATATGCCGGTAATGGGCTGAAAACGCCTGTTTTGGGACTCTGCAGAGAAAGTGTTTGCAACTGCTGAATCCACACACGGGTTTAACTCTGGAAGTTGAGTGCACACATTGACAACCGTTCTGTTAGATAGCTGCGTTTTGGACTTAGAAGCAGATATTTCCCTGTGCTTACTGCTGTTTCTTCCATATGCCGGTAATGGGCTGAAAACGCCTGTTTTGGGACTCTGCAGAGAAAGTGTTTGCAGACTGCTGAATCCACACACGGGTATAACTCTGGAAGTTGAGTGCACACATTGACAACCGTTCTGTTAGATAGCTTCGTTTTGGATTTAGAAGCAGATATTTCCCTGGGCTTACTATTGTTTCTTCCATATGCCGGTAATGGGCTGAAAACGCCTGTTTTGGGACTCTGCAGAGAAAGTGTTTGCAGACTGCTGAATCCACACACACGGGTTTAACTCTGGAAGTTGAGTGCACACATTGACAACCGTTCTGTTAGATAGCTGCGTTTTGGATTTAGAAGCAGATATTTCCCTGTGCTGACTGCTGTTTCTTCCATATGCCGGGTAATGGGCTGAAAACGCCTGTTTTGGGACTCTGCAGAGAAAGTGTTTGCAGACTGCTGAATCCACACACGGGTTTAACTCTGGCAGTTGAGTGCACACATTGACAACCGTTCTGCTAGATAGGTGCGTTTTGGATTTAGAAGCAGATATTTCCCTGTGCTTAGTATTGTTTCTTCCATATGCCGGTAATGGGCTGAAAACGCCTGGTTTGGGACTCTGCAGAGAAGAAGTTTGCAGACTGCTGAATCCACACACGGGTTTAACTCTGGAAGTTGAGTGCACACATTGACAACCGTTCTGTTAGATAGCTGCGTTTTGGATTTAGAAGCAGATATTTCCCTGTGCTGACTGCTGTTTCTTCCATATGCCAGTAATGGGCTGAAAACGCCTGTTTTGGGACTCTGCAGAGAAAGTGTTTGCAGACTGCTGAATCCACACACGGGTTTAACTCTGGAAGTTGAGTGCACACATTGACAACCGTTCTGTTAGATAGCTGCGTTTTGGATTTAGAAGCAGATATTTCCCTGTGCTTACTGCTGTTTCTTCCATATGCCGGTAATGGGCTGAAAACCCCTGTTTTGGGACTCTGCAGAGAAAGGGTTTGCAGACTGCTGAGTCCACACACCGGTTTAACTCTGGAAGTTGAGTGCACACATTGACAACCGTTCTGTTAGATAGCTGCGTTTTGGATTTAGAAGCAGATATTTCCCTGGGCTTACTGCTGTTTCTTCCATATGCCGGTAATGGGCTGAAAACGCCTGTTTTGGGACTCTGCAGAGAAAGTGTTTGCAGACTGCTGAATCCTCACACGGGTTTAACTCTGAAGTTGAGTGCACACATTGACAACCGTTCTGTTAGATAGCTGCGTTTTGGATTTAGAAGCAGATATTTCCCTGTGCTTACTGCTGTTTCTTCCATATGCCGGTAATGGGCTGAAAACGCCTGTTTTGGGACTCTGCAGAGAAAGTGTTTGCAGACTGCTGAATCCACACACGGGTTTAACTCTGGCAGTTGAGTGCACACATTGACAACCGTTCTGCTAGATAGGTGCGTTTTGGATTTAGAAGCAGATATTTCCCTGGGCTTACTGCTGTTTCTTCCATATGCCGGTAATGGGCTGAAAACGCCTGTTTTGGGACTCTGCAGAGAAAGTGTTTGCAGACTGCTGAATCCACACACGGGTTTAACTCTGGCAGTTGAGTGCACACATTGACAGCCGTTCTGTTAGATAGCTGCGTTTTGGATTTAGAAGCAGATATTTCCCTGTGCTTACTGCTGTTTCTTCCATATGCCGGTAATGGGCTGAAAACGCCTGTTTTGGGACTCTGCAGAGAAAGTGTTTGCAGACTGCTGAATCCACACACGGGTTTTAACTCTGGAAGATGAGTGCACACATTGACAACCGTTCTGCTAGATAGGTGCGTTTTGGATTTAGAAGCAGATATTTCCCTGTGCTGACTGCTGTTTCTTCCATATGCCGGTAATGGGCTGAAAACGCCTGTTTTAGGACTCTGCAGAGAAAGTGTTTGCAGACTGCTGAATCCACACACGGGTTTAACTCTGGAAGTTGAATGCACACATTGACAACCGATCTGTTAGATAGCTGCGTTTTGGATTTAGAAGCAGATATTTCCCTGGGCTTACTGCTGTTTCTTCCATATGCCGGTAATGGGCTGAAAACGCCTGGTTTAGGACTCTGCAGAGAAAGTGTTTGCAGACTGCTGAATCCACACACGGGTTTAACTCTGGAAGTTGAGTGCACACATTGACAACCGTTTTGTTAGATAGCTGCGTTTTGGATTTAGAAGCAGATATTTCCTGTGCTTACTGCTGTTTCTTCCATATGCCGGTAATGGGCTGAAAACGCCTGTTTGGGGACTCTGCAGAGAAAGTGTTTGCAGACTGCTGAATCCACACACTGGTTTAACCCTGGAAGTTGAGTGCACACACTGACAACCGTTCTGTTAGATACCTGCGTTTTGGATTTAGAAGCAGATATTTCCCTGTGCATACAGCTGTTTCTTCCATATGCCGGTAACAGGCTGAAAACGCCTGTTTGGGGACTCTGCAGAGAAAGTGTTTGCAGACTGCTGAATCCACACACGGGTTTAACTCTGGAAGTTGAGTGCACACATTGACAACCGTTCTGTTAGATAGCTGCGTTTTGGATTTAGAAGCAGATATTTCCCTGTGCTTACTGCTGTTTCTTCCATATGCCGGTAATGGGCTGAAAACGCCTGTTTTGGGACTCTGCAGAGAAAGTGTTTGCAGAATGCTGAATCCACACACGGGTTTAACTCTGGAAGTTGAGTGCACACATTGACAACCGTTCTGTTAGTTAGCTGCGTTTTGGATTTAGAAGCAGATATTTCCCTGTGCTGACTGCTGTTTCTTCCATATGCCGGTAATGGGCTGAAAACGCCTGTTTTGGGACTCTGCAGAGAAAGTGTTTGCAGACTGCTGAATCCACACACACGGGTTTAACTCTGGAAGTTGAGTGCACACATTGACAACCCTTCTGTTAGATAGCTGCGTTTTGGATTTAGAAGCAGATATTTCCCTGTGATGACTGCTGTTTCTTCCATATGCCGGTAATGGGCTGAAAACGCCTGTTTTGGGACTCTGCAGAGAAAGTGTTTGCAGACTGCTGAATCCACACACGGGTTTAACTCTGGAAGTTGAGTGCACACATTGACAACCGTTCTGTTAGATAGCTTCGTTTTGGATTTAGAAGCAGATATTTCCCTGGGCTTACTGCTGTTTCTTCCATATGCCGGTAATGGGCTGAAAACGCCTGTTTTGGGACTCTGCAGAGAAAGTGTTTGCAGACTGCTGAATCCACACACGGGTTTAACTCTGGAAGTTGAGTGCACACATTGACAACCGTTCTGTTAGATAGCTGCGTTTTGGATTTAGAAGCAGATATTTCCCTGTGCTTACTGCTGTTTCTTCCATATGCCGGTAATGGGCTGGAAACGCCTGTTTTGGGACTCTGCAGAGAAAGTGTTTGCAGACTGCTGAATCCACACACGGGTTTAACTCTGGAAGTTGAGTGCACACATTGACAACCGTTCTGCTAGATAGGTGCGTTTTGGATTTAGAAGCAGATATTTCCCTGGGCTTACTGCTGTTTCTTCCATATGCCGGTAAAGGGCTGAAAACGCCTGTTTGGGGACTCTGCAGAAAAAGTGTTTGCAGACTGCTGAATCCACACACGGGTTTAACTCTGGAAGTTGAGTGCACACATTGACAGCCGTTCTGTTAGATAGCTGCGTTTTGGATTTAGAAGCAGATATTTCCCTGTGCTTACTGCTGTTTCTTCCATATGCCGGTAATGGGCTGAAAACGCCTGTTTTGGGACTCTGCAGAGAAAGTGTTTGCAGACTGCTGAATCCACACACGGGTTTAACTCTGGCAGTTGAGTGCACACATTGACAACCGTTCTGCTAGATAGGTGCGTTTTGGATTTAGAAGCAGATATTTCCCTGTGCTGACTGCTGTTTCTTCCATATGCCGGTAATGGGCTGAAAACGCCTGTTATGGGACTCTGCAGAGAAAGTGTTTGCAGACTGCTGAATCCACACACGGGTTTAACTCTGGAAGTTGAATGCACACATTGACAACCGTTCTGTTAGATAGCTGCGTTTTGGATTTAGAAGCAGATATTTCCCTGTGCTTACTGCTGTATCATCCATATGCTGGTAATGGGCTGAAAACGCCTGTTTTGGGACTCTGCAGAGAAAGTGTTTGCAGACTGCTGAATCCACACACGGGTTTCACTCTGGAAGTTGAGTGCACACATTGACAACCGTTTTGTTAGATAGCTGCGTTTTGGATTTAGAAGCAGATATTTCCTGTGCTTACTGCTGTTTCTTCCATATGCCGGTAATGGGCTGAAAACGCCTGTTTTGGGACTCTGCAGAGAAAGTGTTTGCAGACTGCTGAATCCACACACGGGTTTAACTCTGGAAGTTGAGTGCACACATTGACAACCGTTCTGTTAGATAGCTGCGTTTTGGATTTAGAAGCAGATATTTCCCTGTGCTGACTGCTGTTTCTTCCATATGCCGGTAATGGGCTGAAAACGCCTGTTTTGGGACTCTGCAGAGAAAGTGTTTGCAACTGCTGAATCCACACACGGGTTTAACTCTGGAAGTTGAGTGCACACATTGACAACCGTTCTGTTAGATAGCTGCGTTTTGGACTTAGAAGCAGATATTTCCCTGTGCTTACTGCTGTTTCTTCCATATGCCGGTAATGGGCTGAAAACGCCTGTTTTGGGACTCTGCAGAGAAAGTGTTTGCAGACTGCTGAATCCACACACGGGTATAACTCTGGAAGTTGAGTGCACACATTGACAACCGTTCTGTTAGATAGCTTCGTTTTGGATTTAGAAGCAGATATTTCCCTGGGCTTACTATTGTTTCTTCCATATGCCGGTAATGGGCTGAAAACGCCTGTTTTGGGACTCTGCAGAGAAAGTGTTTGCAGACTGCTGAATCCACACACACGGGTTTAACTCTGGAAGTTGAGTGCACACATTGACAACCGTTCTGTTAGATAGCTGCGTTTTGGATTTAGAAGCAGATATTTCCCTGTGCTGACTGCTGTTTCTTCCATATGCCGGTAATGGGCTGAAAACGCCTGTTTTGGGACTCTGCAGAGAAAGTGTTTGCAGACTGCTGAATCCACACACGGGTTTAACTCTGGCAGTTGAGTGCACACATTGACAACCGTTCTGCTAGATAGGTGCGTTTTGGATTTAGAAGCAGATATTTCCCTGTGCTTAGTATTGTTTCTTCCATATGCCGGTAATGGGCTGAAAACGCCTGGTTTGGGACTCTGCAGAGAAGAAGTTTGCAGACTGCTGAATCCACACACGGGTTTAACTCTGGAAGTTGAGTGCACACATTGACAACCGTTCTGTTAGATAGCTGCGTTTTGGATTTAGAAGCAGATATTTCCCTGTGCTGACTGCTGTTTCTTCCATATGCCAGTAATGGGCTGAAAACGCCTGTTTTGGGACTCTGCAGAGAAAGTGTTTGCAGACTGCTGAATCCACACACGGGTTTAACTCTGGAAGTTGAGTGCACACATTGACAACCGTTCTGTTAGATAGCTGCGTTTTGGATTTAGAAGCAGATATTTCCCTGTGCTTACTGCTGTTTCTTCCATATGCCGGTAATGGGCTGAAAACGCCTGTTTTGGGACTCTGCAGAGAAAGTGTTTGCAGACTGCTGAATCCACACACGGGTTTAACTCTGGAAGATGAGTGCACACATTGACAACCGTTCTGCTAGATAGGTGCGTTTTGGATTTAGAAGCAGATATTTCCCTGTGCTGACTGCTGTTTCTTCCATATGCCGGTAATGGGCTGAAAACGCCTGTTTTAGGACTCTGCAGAGAAAGTGTTTGCAGACTGCTGAATCCACACACGGGTTTAACTCTGGAAGTTGAATGCACACATTGACAACCGATCTGTTAGATAGCTGCGTTTTGGATTTAGAAGCAGATATTTCCCTGGGCTTACTGCTGTTTCTTCCATATGCCGGTAATGGGCTGAAAACGCCTGGTTTGGGACTCTGCAGAGAAAGTGTTTGCAGACTGCTGAATCCACACACGGGTTTAACTCTGGAAGTTGAGTGCACACATTGACAACCGTTTTGTTAGATAGCTGCGTTTTGGATTTAGAAGCAGATATTTCCTGTGCTTACTGCTGTTTCTTCCATATGCCGGTAATGGGCTGAAAACGCCT
This sequence comes from Aotus nancymaae, assembly GCF_030222135.1. Taxonomy (NCBI): domain Eukaryota; kingdom Metazoa; phylum Chordata; class Mammalia; order Primates; family Aotidae; genus Aotus; species Aotus nancymaae. The sequence continues at coordinate 276,323 of NW_026988934.1, read as the reverse complement.
GTTTGGGGACTCTGCAGAGAAAGTGTTTGCAGACTGCTGAATCCACACACTGGTTTAACCCTGGAAGTTGAGTGCACACACTGACAACCGTTCTGTTAGATACCTGCGTTTTGGATTTAGAAGCAGATATTTCCCTGTGCATACAGCTGTTTCTTCCATATGCCGGGTAACAGGCTGAAAACGCCTGTTTGGGGACTCTGCAGAGAAAGTGTTTGCAGACTGCTGAATCCACACACGGGTTTAACTCTGGAAGTTGAGTGCACACATTGACAACCGTTCTGTTAGATAGCTGCGTTTTGGATTTAGAAGCAGATATTTCCCTGTGCTTACTGCTGTTTCTTCCATATGCCGGTAATGGGCTGAAAACGCCTGTTTTGGGACTCTGCAGAGAAAGTGTTTGCAGAATGCTGAATCCACACACGGGTTTAACTCTGGAAGTTGAGTGCACACATTGACAACCGTTCTGTTAGTTAGCTGCGTTTTGGATTTAGAAGCAGATATTTCCCTGTGCTGACTGCTGTTTCTTCCATATGCCGGTAATGGGCTGAAAACGCCTGTTTTGGGACTCTGCAGAGAAAGTGTTTGCAGACTGCTGAATCCACACACACGGGTTTAACTCTGGAAGTTGAGTGCACACATTGACAACCCTTCTGTTAGATAGCTGCGTTTTGGATTTAGAAGCAGATATTTCCCTGTGATGACTGCTGTTTCTTCCATATGCCGGTAATGGGCTGAAAACGCCTGTTTTGGGACTCTGCAGAGAAAGTGTTTGCAGACTGCTGAATCCACACACGGGTTTAACTCTGGAAGTTGAGTGCACACATTGACAACCGTTCTGTTAGATAGCTTCGTTTTGGATTTAGAAGCAGATATTTCCCTGGGCTTACTGCTGTTTCTTCCATATGCCGGTAATGGGCTGAAAACGCCTGTTTTGGGACTCTGCAGAGAAAGTGTTTGCAGACTGCTGAATCCACACACGGGTTTAACTCTGGAAGTTGAGTGCACACATTGACAACCGTTCTGTTAGATAGCTGCGTTTTGGATTTAGAAGCAGATATTTCCCTGTGCTTACTGCTGTTTCTTCCATATGCCGGTAATGGGCTGGAAACGCCTGTTTTGGGACTCTGCAGAGAAAGTGTTTGCAGACTGCTGAATCCACACACGGGTTTAACTCTGGAAGTTGAGTGCACACATTGACAACCGTTCTGCTAGATAGGTGCGTTTTGGATTTAGAAGCAGATATTTCCCTGGGCTTACTGCTGTTTCTTCCATATGCCGGTAAAGGGCTGAAAACGCCTGTTTGGGGACTCTGCAGAAAAAGTGTTTGCAGACTGCTGAATCCACACACGGGTTTAACTCTGGAAGTTGAGTGCACACATTGACAGCCGTTCTGTTAGATAGCTGCGTTTTGGATTTAGAAGCAGATATTTCCCTGTGCTTACTGCTGTTTCTTCCATATGCCGGTAATGGGCTGAAAACGCCTGTTTTGGGACTCTGCAGAGAAAGTGTTTGCAGACTGCTGAATCCACACACGGGTTTAACTCTGGCAGTTGAGTGCACACATTGACAACCGTTCTGCTAGATAGGTGCGTTTTGGATTTAGAAGCAGATATTTCCCTGTGCTGACTGCTGTTTCTTCCATATGCCGGTAATGGGCTGAAAACGCCTGTTATGGGACTCTGCAGAGAAAGTGTTTGCAGACTGCTGAATCCACACACGGGTTTAACTCTGGAAGTTGAATGCACACATTGACAACCGTTCTGTTAGATAGCTGCGTTTTGGATTTAGAAGCAGATATTTCCCTGTGCTTACTGCTGTATCATCCATATGCTGGTAATGGGCTGAAAACGCCTGTTTTGGGACTCTGCAGAGAAAGTGTTTGCAGACTGCTGAATCCACACACGGGTTTCACTCTGGAAGTTGAGTGCACACATTGACAACCGTTTTGTTAGATAGCTGCGTTTTGGATTTAGAAGCAGATATTTCCTGTGCTTACTGCTGTTTCTTCCATATGCCGGTAATGGGCTGAAAACGCCTGTTTTGGGACTCTGCAGAGAAAGTGTTTGCAGACTGCTGAATCCACACACGGGTTTAACTCTGGAAGTTGAGTGCACACATTGACAACCGTTCTGTTAGATAGCTGCGTTTTGGATTTAGAAGCAGATATTTCCCTGTGCTGACTGCTGTTTCTTCCATATGCCGGTAATGGGCTGAAAACGCCTGTTTTGGGACTCTGCAGAGAAAGTGTTTGCAACTGCTGAATCCACACACGGGTTTAACTCTGGAAGTTGAGTGCACACATTGACAACCGTTCTGTTAGATAGCTGCGTTTTGGACTTAGAAGCAGATATTTCCCTGTGCTTACTGCTGTTTCTTCCATATGCCGGTAATGGGCTGAAAACGCCTGTTTTGGGACTCTGCAGAGAAAGTGTTTGCAGACTGCTGAATCCACACACGGGTATAACTCTGGAAGTTGAGTGCACACATTGACAACCGTTCTGTTAGATAGCTTCGTTTTGGATTTAGAAGCAGATATTTCCCTGGGCTTACTATTGTTTCTTCCATATGCCGGTAATGGGCTGAAAACGCCTGTTTTGGGACTCTGCAGAGAAAGTGTTTGCAGACTGCTGAATCCACACACACGGGTTTAACTCTGGAAGTTGAGTGCACACATTGACAACCGTTCTGTTAGATAGCTGCGTTTTGGATTTAGAAGCAGATATTTCCCTGTGCTGACTGCTGTTTCTTCCATATGCCGGTAATGGGCTGAAAACGCCTGTTTTGGGACTCTGCAGAGAAAGTGTTTGCAGACTGCTGAATCCACACACGGGTTTAACTCTGGCAGTTGAGTGCACACATTGACAACCGTTCTGCTAGATAGGTGCGTTTTGGATTTAGAAGCAGATATTTCCCTGTGCTTAGTATTGTTTCTTCCATATGCCGGTAATGGGCTGAAAACGCCTGGTTTGGGACTCTGCAGAGAAGAAGTTTGCAGACTGCTGAATCCACACACGGGTTTAACTCTGGAAGTTGAGTGCACACATTGACAACCGTTCTGTTAGATAGCTGCGTTTTGGATTTAGAAGCAGATATTTCCCTGTGCTGACTGCTGTTTCTTCCATATGCCAGTAATGGGCTGAAAACGCCTGTTTTGGGACTCTGCAGAGAAAGTGTTTGCAGACTGCTGAATCCACACACGGGTTTAACTCTGGAAGTTGAGTGCACACATTGACAACCGTTCTGTTAGATAGCTGCGTTTTGGATTTAGAAGCAGATATTTCCCTGTGCTTACTGCTGTTTCTTCCATATGCCGGTAATGGGCTGAAAACCCCTGTTTTGGGACTCTGCAGAGAAAGGGTTTGCAGACTGCTGAGTCCACACACCGGTTTAACTCTGGAAGTTGAGTGCACACATTGACAACCGTTCTGTTAGATAGCTGCGTTTTGGATTTAGAAGCAGATATTTCCCTGGGCTTACTGCTGTTTCTTCCATATGCCGGTAATGGGCTGAAAACGCCTGTTTTGGGACTCTGCAGAGAAAGTGTTTGCAGACTGCTGAATCCTCACACGGGTTTAACTCTGGAAGTTGAGTGCACACATTGACAACCGTTCTGTTAGATAGCTGCGTTTTGGATTTAGAAGCAGATATTTCCCTGTGCTTACTGCTGTTTCTTCCATATGCCGGTAATGGGCTGAAAACGCCTGTTTTGGGACTCTGCAGAGAAAGTGTTTGCAGACTGCTGAATCCACACACGGGTTTAACTCTGGCAGTTGAGTGCACACATTGACAACCGTTCTGCTAGATAGGTGCGTTTTGGATTTAGAAGCAGATATTTCCCTGGGCTTACTGCTGTTTCTTCCATATGCCGGTAATGGGCTGAAAACGCCTGTTTTGGGACTCTGCAGAGAAAGTGTTTGCAGACTGCTGAATCCACACACGGGTTTAACTCTGGCAGTTGAGTGCACACATTGACAGCCGTTCTGTTAGATAGCTGCGTTTTGGATTTAGAAGCAGATATTTCCCTGTGCTTACTGCTGTTTCTTCCATATGCCGGTAATGGGCTGAAAACGCCTGTTTTGGGACTCTGCAGAGAAAGTGTTTGCAGACTGCTGAATCCACACACGGGTTTAACTCTGGAAGATGAGTGCACACATTGACAACCGTTCTGCTAGATAGGTGCGTTTTGGATTTAGAAGCAGATATTTCCCTGTGCTGACTGCTGTTTCTTCCATATGCCGGTAATGGGCTGAAAACGCCTGTTTTAGGACTCTGCAGAGAAAGTGTTTGCAGACTGCTGAATCCACACACGGGTTTAACTCTGGAAGTTGAATGCACACATTGACAACCGATCTGTTAGATAGCTGCGTTTTGGATTTAGAAGCAGATATTTCCCTGGGCTTACTGCTGTTTCTTCCATATGCCGGTAATGGGCTGAAAACGCCTGGTTTGGGACTCTGCAGAGAAAGTGTTTGCAGACTGCTGAATCCACACACGGGTTTAACTCTGGAAGTTGAGTGCACACATTGACAACCGTTTTGTTAGATAGCTGCGTTTTGGATTTAGAAGCAGATATTTCCTGTGCTTACTGCTGTTTCTTCCATATGCCGGTAATGGGCTGAAAACGCCTGTTTGGGGACTCTGCAGAGAAAGTGTTTGCAGACTGCTGAATCCACACACTGGTTTAACCCTGGAAGTTGAGTGCACACACTGACAACCGTTCTGTTAGATACCTGCGTTTTGGATTTAGAAGCAGATATTTCCCTGTGCATACAGCTGTTTCTTCCATATGCCGGTAACAGGCTGAAAACGCCTGTTTGGGGACTCTGCAGAGAAAGTGTTTGCAGACTGCTGAATCCACACACGGGTTTAACTCTGGAAGTTGAGTGCACACATTGACAACCGTTCTGTTAGATAGCTGCGTTTTGGATTTAGAAGCAGATATTTCCCTGTGCTTACTGCTGTTTCTTCCATATGCCGGTAATGGGCTGAAAACGCCTGTTTTGGGACTCTGCAGAGAAAGTGTTTGCAGAATGCTGAATCCACACACGGGTTTAACTCTGGAAGTTGAGTGCACACATTGACAACCGTTCTGTTAGTTAGCTGCGTTTTGGATTTAGAAGCAGATATTTCCCTGTGCTGACTGCTGTTTCTTCCATATGCCGGTAATGGGCTGAAAACGCCTGTTTTGGGACTCTGCAGAGAAAGTGTTTGCAGACTGCTGAATCCACACACACGGGTTTAACTCTGGAAGTTGAGTGCACACATTGACAACCCTTCTGTTAGATAGCTGCGTTTTGGATTTAGAAGCAGATATTTCCCTGTGCTTACTGCTGTTTCTTCCATATGCCGGTAATGGGCTGAAAACGCCTGTTTTGGGACTCTGCAGAGAAAGTGTTTGCAGACTGCTGAATCCACACACGGGTTTAACTCTGGAAGTTGAGTGCACACATTGACAACCGTTCTGTTAGATAGCTTCGTTTTGGATTTAGAAGCAGATATTTCCCTGGGCTTACTGCTGTTTCTTCCATATGCCGGTAATGGGCTGAAAACGCCTGTTTTGGGACTCTGCAGAGAAAGTGTTTGCAGACTGCTGAATCCACACACGGGTTTAACTCTGGAAGTTGAGTGCACACATTGACAACCGTTCTGTTAGATAGCTGCGTTTTGGATTTAGAAGCAGATATTTCCCTGTGCTTACTGCTGTTTCTTCCATATGCCGGTAATGGGCTGGAAACGCCTGTTTTGGGACTCTGCAGAGAAAGTGTTTGCAGACTGCTGAATCCACACACGGGTTTAACTCTGGAAGTTGAGTGCACACATTGACAACCGTTCTGCTAGATAGGTGCGTTTTGGATTTAGAAGCAGATATTTCCCTGGGCTTACTGCTGTTTCTTCCATATGCCGGTAAAGGGCTGAAAACGCCTGTTTGGGGACTCTGCAGAAAAAGTGTTTGCAGACTGCTGAATCCACACACGGGTTTAACTCTGGAAGTTGAGTGCACACATTGACAACCGTTCTGTTAGATAGCTGCGTTTTGGATTTAGAAGCAGATATTTCCCTGGGCTTACTGCTGTTTCTTCCATATGCCGGTAATGGGCTGAAAACGCCTGTTTTGGGACTCTGCAGAGAAAGTGTTTGCAGACTGCTGAGTCCACACACGGGTTTAACTCTGGAAGTTGAGTGCACACATTGACAACCGTTCTGTTAGATAGCTGCGTTTTGGATTTAGAAGCAGATATTACCCTGTGCTGACTGCTGTTTCTTCCATATGCCGGTAATGGGCTGAAAACGCCTGTTTTGGGACTTTGCAGAGAAAGTGTTTGCAGAATGCTGAATCCACACACGGGTTTAACTCTGGAAGTTGAGTGCACACATTGACAACCGTTCTGTTAGATAGCTGCGTTTTGGATTTAGAAGCAGATATTTCCCTTTGCTTACTGCTGTTTCTTCCATATGCCGGTAATGGGCTGAAAACGCCTGTTTTGGGACTCTGCAGAGAAAGTGTTTGCAGACTGCTGAATCCACACACCGGATTAACTCTGGAAGTTGAGTGCACACATTGACAACCGTTCTGTTAGATAGCTGCGCTTTGGATTTAGAAGTAGATATTTCCCTGTGCTTACTGCTGTTTCTTCCATATGCCGGTAAAGGGCTGAAAACGCCTGTTTGGGGACTCTGCAGAAAAAGTGTTTGCAGACTGCTGAATCCACACACGGGTTTAACTCTGGAAGTTGAGTGCACACATTGACAACCGTTCTGTTAGATAGCTGCGTTTTGGATTTAGAAGCAGATATTTCCCTGTGCTTACTGCTGTTTCTTCCATATGCCGGTAATGGGCTGAAAACACCTGTTTTGGGACTCTGCAGAGAAAGTGTTTGCAGACTGCTGAATCCACACACGGGTTTAACTCTGGAAGTTGAGTGCACACATTGACAACCGTTCTGTTAGATAGCTTCGTTTTGGATTTAGAAGCAGATATTTCCCTGGGCTTACTGCTGTTTCTTCCATATGCCGGTAATGGGCTGAAAACGCCTGTTTTGGGACTCTGCAGAGAAAGTGTTTGCAGACTGCTGAATCCACACACGGGTTTAACTCTGGAAGTTGAGTGCACACATTGACAACCGTTCTGTTAGATAGCTGCGTTTTGGATTTAGAAGCAGATAGTTCCCTGGGCTTACTGCTGTTTCTTCCATATGCCGGTAATGGGCTGAAAACGCCTGGTTTGGGACTCTGCAGAGAAAGTGCTTGAAGACTGCTAAATCCACACACGGGTTTAACTCTGGAAGTTGAGTGCACACATTGACAACCGTTCTGTTAGATAGCTGCGTTTTTGGATTTAGAAGCAGATATTTCCTGTGCTTATTGCTGTTTCTTCCATATGCCGGTAATGGGCTGAAAACGCCTGTTGTGGGACACTGCAGAGAAAGTGTTTGGAGACTGCTGAATCCACACACGGGTTTAACCCTGGAAGTTGAGTGCACACATTGACAGCCGTTCTGTTAGATAGCTGCGTTTTGGATTTAGAAGCAGATATTTCCCTGGGCTTACTGCTGTTTCTCCCATATGCCGGAATTGGCTGAAAACGCCTGGTTTGGGACTCTGCAGACAAAGTGTTTGCAGACCGCTTAATCCACACACGGGTTTAACTCTGGAAGTTGAGTGCACACATTGACAACCGTTCTGTTAGATAGCTGCGTTTTGGATTTAGAAGCAGATATTTCCCTGGGCTTACTGCGGTTTCTTCCATATGCCGGTAAAGGGCTGAAAACGCCTGTTTTGGGACTCTGCAGAGAAAGTGTTTGCAGACTGCTGAATCCACACACGGGTTTAACTCTGGAAGTTGAGTGCACACATTGACAACCGTTCTGTTAGATAGCTGCGTTTTGGATTTAGAAGCAGATAGTTCCCTGGGCTTACTGCTGTTTCTTCCATATGCCGGTAATGGGCTGAAAACGCCTGGTTTGGGACTCTGCAGAGAAAGTGTTTGCAGACTGCTGAATCCACACACGGGTTTAACTCTGGAAGTTGAGTGCATACATTGACAACCGTTCTGTTAGATAGCTGCGTTTTGGATTTAGAAGCAGATATTTCCCTGTGCTTACTGCTGTTTCTTCCATATGCCGGTAATGGGCTGAAAACGCCTGTTTTGGGACTCTGCAGAGAAAGTGTTTGCAGACTGCTGAATCCACACACGGGTTAAACTCTGGAAGTTGAGTGCACACATTGACAACCGTTCTGTTAGATAGCTGCGTTTTGGATTTAGAAGCAGATATTTCCCTGGGCTTACTGCTGTTTCTTCCATATGCCGGTAACGGGCTGAAAACGCCTGTTTTGGGACTCTGCAGAGAAAGTGTTTGCAGACTGCTGAATCCACACACGGGTTTACCTCTGGAAGTTGAGTGCACACATTGACAACCGTTCTGTTAGATAGCTGCGTTTTGGATTTAGAAGCAGATATTTCCCTGTGCTTACTGCTGTTTCTTCCATATGCCGGTAACGGACTGAAAACGCCTGTTTTGGGACTCTGCAGAGAAAGTGTTTGCAGATTGCTGAATCCACACACGGGTTTAACTCTGGAAGTTGAGTGCACACATTGACAGCCGTTCTGTTAGATAGCTGCGTTTTGGATTTAGAAGCAGATATTTCCCTTTGCTTACTGCAGTTTCTTCCATATGCCGGTAATGGGCTGAAAACGCCTGTTTTGGGACTCTGCAGAGAAGATGTTTGCAGACTGCTGAATCCACACACCGGTTTAACTCTGGAAGATGAGTGCACACATTGACAACCGTTCTGTTAGATAGCTGCGTTTTGGATTTAGAAGCAGATATTTCCCTGTGCTTACTGCTGTTTCTTCCATATGCCAGTAATGGGCTGAAAACGCCTGTTTTGGGACTCTGCAGAGAAAGGGTTTGCAGACTGCTGAATCCACACACCGGTTTAACTCTGGAAGTTGAGTGCACGCATTGACAACCGTTCTGTTAGATAGCTGCGTTTTGGATTTAGAAGCAGATATTTCCCTGTGCTGACTGCTGTTTCTTCCATATGCCGGTAATGGGCTGAAAACGCCTGTTTTGGGACTCTGCAGAGAAAGTGTTTGCAGACTGCTGAATCCATACACGGGTTTAACTCTGGAAGTTGAGTGCACACATTGACAACCGTTCTGTTAGATAGCTGCTTTTTGGATTTAGAAGCAGATATTTCCCTGGGCTTACTGCTGTTTCTTCCATATGCCGGTAATGGGCTGAAAACGCCTGTTTTGGGACTCTGCAGAGAAAGTGTTTGCAGACTGCTGAATCCACACACCGGTTTAACTCTGGAAGTTGAGTGCACACATTGACAACCGTTCTGTTAGATAGCTGCGTTTTGGATTTAGAAGCAGATATTTCCCTGTGCTTACTGCTGTTTCTTCCATATGCCGGTAATGGGCTGAAAACGCCTGGTTTGTGACTCTGCAGAGAAGATGTTTGCAGACTGCTGAATCCACACACGGGTTTAACTCTGGAAGTTGAGTGCACACATTGACAACCGTTCTGTTAGATAGCTGCGTTTTGGATTTAGAAGCAGATATTTCCCTGGGCTTACTGCTGTTTCTTCCATATGCCGGTAAAGGGCTGAAAACGCCTGTTTTGGGACTCTGCAGAGAAAGTGTTTGCAGACTGCTGAATCCAGACACGGGTTTAACTCTGGAAGTTGAGTGCACACATTGACAACCGTTCTGTTAGATAGCTGCGTTTTGGATTTAGAAGCAGATATTACCCTGTGCTGACTGCTGTTTCTTCCATATGCCGGTAATGGGCTGAAAACGCCTGTTTTGGGACTTTGCAGAGAAAGTGATTGCAGAATGCTGAATCCACACACGGGTTTAACTCTGGAAGTTGAGTGCACACATTGACAACCGTTCTGTTAGATAGCTGCGTTTTGGATTTAGAAGCAGATATTTCCCTTTGCTTACTGCTGTTTCTTCCATATGCCGGTAATGGGCTGAAAACGCCTGTTTTGGGACTCTGCAGAGAAAGTGTTTGCAGACTGCTGAATCCACACACCGGATTAACTCTGGAAGTTGAGTGCACACATTGACAACCGTTCTGTTAGATAGCTGCGCTTTGGATTTAGAAGTAGATATTTCCCTGTGCTTACTGCTGTTTCTTCCATATGCCGGTAAAGGGCTGAAAACGCCTGTTTGGGGACTCTGCAGAAAAAGTGTTTGCAGACTGCTGAATCCACACACGGGTTTAACTCTGGAAGTTGAGTGCACACATTGACAACCGTTCTGTTAGATAGCTGCGTTTTGGATTTAGAAGCAGATATTTCCCTGTGCTTACTGCTGTTTCTTCCATATGCCGGTAATGGGCTGAAAACGCCTGTTTTGGGACTCTGCAGAGAAAGTGTTTGCAGACTGCTGAATCCACACACGGGTTTAAAACTGGAAGTTGAGTGCACACATTGACAGCCGTTCTGTTAGATAGCTGCGTTTTGGATTTAGAAGCAGATATTTCCCTGGGCTTACTGCTGTTTCTCCCATATGCCGGAATTGGCTGAAAACGCCTGGTTTGGGACTCTGCAGAGAAGATGTTTGCAGACTGCTTAATCCACACACGGGTTTAACTCTGGAAGTTGAGTGCACACATTGACAACCGTTCTTCTAGATAGCTGCGTTTTGGATTTAGAAGCAGATATTTCCCTGTGCTTACTGCTGTTTCTTCCATATGCCGGTAATGGGCTGAAAACGCCTGTTTGGGGACTCTGCAGAGAAAGTGTGTGCAGACTGCTGAATCCACACACGGGTTTAACTCTGGAAGTTGAGTGCACACATTGACAACCGTTCTGTTAGATAGCTGCGTTTTGTATTTAGAAGCAGATATTTCCCTGGGTTTACTGCTGTTTCTTCCATATGCCGGTAATGGGCTGAAAACGCCTGTTTTGGAACTCTGCAGAGAAAGTGTTTGCAGACTGCTGAATCCACACACGGGTTTAACTCTGGAAGTTGAGTGCACACATTGACAACCGTTCCGTTAGATAGCTGCGTTTTGGATTTAGAAGCAGATATTTCCCTGTGCTGACTGCTGTTTCTTCCATATGCTGGTAATGGGCTGAAAACGCCTGTTTGGGAACTCTGCAGAGAATGTGTTTGCAGACTGCTGAAACCACACACGGGTTTAACTCTGGAAGTTGAGTGCACACATTGACAACCGTTCTGTTAGATAGCTGCGTTTTGGATTTAGAAGCAGATATTTCCCTGTGCTGACTGCTGTTTCTTCCATATGCCGGTAATGGGCTGAAAACGCCTGTTTTGGGACTCTGCAGAGAAAGTGTTTGCAGACTGCTAAATCCACACACGGGTTTAACTCTGGAATTTGAGTGCACACATTGACAACTGTTCTGCTAGATAGCTGCGTTTTGTATTTAGAAGCAGATATTTCCCTGGGCTTACTGCTGTTTCTTCCATATGCCGGTAATGGGCTGAAAACGCCTGTTTTGGGACTCTGCAGAGAAAGTGTTTGCAGACTGCTGAATCCACACACGGGTTTAACTCTGGAAGTTGAGTGCACACATTGACAACCGTTCTGTTAGATAGCTGCGTTTTGGATTTAGAAGCAGATATTTCCCTGTGCTTACTGCTGTTTCTTCCATATGCCGGTAATGGGCTGAAAACGCCTGTTTTGGGACTCTGCAGAGAAAGTGTTTGCAGACTGCTGAATCCACACACACGGGTTTAACTCTGGAAGTTGAGTGCACACATTGACAACCGTTCTGTTAGATAGCTGCGTTTTGGATTTAGAAGCAGATATTTCCCTGTGCTGACTGCTGTTTCTTCCATATGCCGGTAATGGGCTGAAAACGCCTGTTTTGGGACTCTGCAGAGAAAGTGTTTGCAGACTGCTGAATCCACACACACGGGTTTAACTCTGGAAGTTGAGTGCACACATTGACAACCATTCTGTAAGATAGCTGCGTTTTGGATTTAGAAGCAGATATTTCCCTGTGCTTACTGCTGTTTCTTCCATATGCCGGTAATGGGCTGAAAACGCCTGTTTTGGGACTCTGCAGAGAAAGTGTTTGCAGACTGCTGAATCCACACACGGGTTAAACTCTGGAAGTTGAGTGCACACATTGACAACCGTTCTGTTAGATAGCTGCGTTTTGGATTTAGAAGCAGATATTTCCCTGGGCTTACTGCTGTTTCTTCCATATGCCGGTAACGGGCTGAAAACGCCTGTTTTGGGACTCTGCAGAGAAAGTGTTTGCAGACTGCTGAATCCACACACGGGTTTAACTCTTGAAGCTGAGTGCACACATTGACAGCCGTTCTGTTAGATAGCTGCGTTTTGGATTTAGAAGCAGATATTTCCCTGTGCTTACTGCTGTTTCTTCCATATGCCGGTAACGGGCTGAAAACGCCTGTTTTGGGACTCTGCAGGGAAAGTGTTTGCAGATTGCTGAATCCACACACGGGTTTAACTCTGGAAGTTGAGTGCACACATTGACAGCCGTTCTGTTAGATAGCTGCGTTTTGGATTTAGAAGCAGATATTTCCCTGGTCTTACTGCTGTTTCTTCCATATGCCGGTAATGGGCTGAAGACGTCTGGTTTGGGACTCTGCAGAGAAGATGTTTGCAGACTGCTGAATCCACACACTGGTTTAACTCTGGAAGTTGAGTGCACACATTGACAACCGTTCTGTTAGATAGCTGCGTTTTGGATTTAGAAGCAGATATTTCCCTGTGCTTACTGCTGTTTCTTCCATATGACAGTAATGGGCTGAAAACGCCTGTTTTGGGACTCTGCAGAGAAAGTGTTTGCAGACTGCTGAATCCGCACACGGGTTTAACCCTGGAAGTTGAGTGCACCCATTGACAACCGTTCTGTTAGATAGCTGCGTTTTGGATTTAGAAGCAGATATTTCCCTGTGCTTACTGCTGTTTCTTCCATATGCCGGTAATGGGCTGAAAACCCCTGTTTTGGGACTCTGAAGAGAAAGTGTTTGCAGACTGCTGAATCCACACACGGGTTTAACTCTGGAAGTTGAGTGCACACATTGACAACCGTTCTGTTAGATAGCTGCGTTTTGGATTTAGAAGCAGATATTTCCCTGGGCTTACTGCTGTTTCTTCCATATGCCGGTAATGGGCTGAAAACGCCTGTTTTGGGACTCTGCAGAGAAAGTGTTTGCAGACTGCTGAATCCACACACGGGTTTAACTCTGGAAGTTGAGTGCTCACATTGACAACCGTTCTGTTAGATAGCTGCGTTTTGGATTTAGAAGCAGATATTTCCCTGTGCTTACTGCTGTTTCTTCCATATGCCGGAAATGGGCTGTAAACGCCTGTTTTGGGACTATGCAGAGAAAGTGTTTGCAGACTGCTGAATCCACACACACGGGTTTAACTTTGGAAGTTGAGTGCACACATTGACAACTCTTCTGTTAGATAGCTGCGTTTTGGATTTAGAAGCAGATATTTCCCTGTGCTTACTGCTGTTTCTTCCATATGCAGGTAATGGGCTGAAAACGCCTGTTTTGGGACTCTGCAGAGAAAGTGTTTGCAGACTGCTGAATCCACACACGGGTTTAACTCTGGAAGTTGAGTGCTCACATTGACAACCGTTCTGTTAGATAGCTGCGTTTTGGATTTAGAAGCAGATATTTCCCTGTGCTGACTGCTGTTTCTTCCATATGCCGGTAATGGGCTGAAAACGCCTGTTTTGGGACTCTGCAGAGAAAGTGTTTGCAGACTGCTGAATCCACACACGGGTTTAACTCTTGAAGCTGAGTGCACACATTGACAGCCGTTCTGTTAGATAGCTGCGTTTTGGATTTAGAAGCAGATATTTCCCTGTGCTTACTGCTGTTTCTTCCATATGCCGGTAACGGGCTGAAAACGCCTGTTTTGGGACTCTGCAGGGAAAGTGTTTGCAGATTGCTGAATCCACACACGGGTTTAACTCTGGAAGTTGAGTGCACACATTGACAGCCGTTCTGTTAGATAGCTGCGTTTTGGATTTAGAAGCAGATATTTCCCTGGGCTTACTGCTGTTTCTTCCATATGCCGGTAATGGGCTGAAGACGTCTGGTTTGGGACTCTGCAGAGAAGATGTTTGCAGACTGCTGAATCCACACACTGGTTTAACTCTGGAAGTTGAGTGCACACATTGACAACCGTTCTGTTAGATAGCTGCGTTTTGGATTTAGAAGCAGATATTTCCCTGTGCTTACTGCTGTTTCTTCCATATGACAGTAATGGGCTGAAAACGCCTGTTTTGGGACTCTGCAGAGAAAGTGTTTGCAGACTGCTGAATCCACACACGGGTTTAACCCTGGAAGTTGAGTGCACACATTGACAACCGTTCTGTTAGATAGCTGCGTTTTGGATTTAGAAGCAGATATTTCCCTGTGCTTACTGCTGTTTCTTCCATATGCCGGTAATGGGCTGAAAACCCCTGTTTTGGGACTCTGAAGAGAAAGTGTTTGCAGACTGCTGAATCCACACACGGGTTTAACTCTGGAAGTTGAGTGCACACGTTGACAACCGTTCTGATAGATAGCTGCGTTTTGGATTTAGAAGCAGATATTTCCCTGTGCTTACTGCTGTTTCTTCCATATGCCGGTAATGGGCTGAAAACGCCTGTTTTGGGACTCTGCAGAGAAAGTGTTTGCAGACTGCTGAATCCACACACGGGTTTAACTCTGGAAGTTGAGTGCACACATTGACAACCGTTCTGTTAGATAGCTGCGTTTTGGATTTAGAAGCAGATATTTCCCTGGGCTTACTGCTGTTTCTTCCATATGCCGGTAATGGGCTGAAAAAGCCTGTTTTGGGACTCTGCAGAGAAAGTGTTTGCAGACTGCTGAATCCACACACGGGTTTAACTCTGGAAGTTGAGTGCTCACATTGACAACCGTTCTGTTAGATAGCTGCGTTTTGGATTTAGAAGCAGATATTTCCCTGTGCTTACTGCTGTTTCTTCCATATGCCGGAAATGGGCTGAAAACGCCTGTTTTGGGACTCTGCAGAGAAAGTGTTTGCAGACTGCTGAATCCACACACGGGTTAAACTCTGGAAGTTGAGTGCACACATTGACAACCGTTCTGTTAGATAGCTGCGTTTTGGATTTAGAAGCAGATATTTCCCTGTGCTTACTGCTGTTTCTTCCATATGCCGGTAATGGGCTGAAAACGCCTGTTTTGGGACTCTGCAGAGAAAGTGTTTGCAGACTGCTGAATCCACACACACGGGTTTAACTCTGGAAGTTGAGTGCACACATTGACAACCGTTCTGTTAGATAGCTGCGATTTGGATTTAGAAGCAGATATTTCCCTGTGCTGACTGCTGTTTCTTCCATATGCTGGTAATGGGCTGAAAACGCCTGTTTTGGGACTCTGCAGAGAAAGTGTTTGCAGACTGCTGAATCCACACACGGGTTTAACTCTGGAAGTTGAGTGCACACGTTGACAACCGTTCTGATAGATAGCTGCGTTTTGGATTTAGAAGCAGATATTTCCCTGTGCTTACTGCTGTTTCTTCCATATGCCGGTAATGGGCTGAAAACGCCTGTTTTGGGACTCTGCAGAGAAAGTGTTTGCAGACTGCTGAATCCACACACGGGTTTAACTCTGGAAGTTGAGTGCACACATTGACAACCGTTCTGTTAGATAGCTGCGTTTTGGATTTAGAAGCAGATATTTCCCTGGGCTTACTGCTGTTTCTTCCATATGCCGGTAATGGGCTGAAAAAGCCTGTTTTGGGACTCTGCAGAGAAAGTGTTTGCAGACTGCTGAATCCACACACGGGTTTAACTCTGGAAGTTGAGTGCTCACATTGACAACCGTTCTGTTAGATAGCTGCGTTTTGGATTTAGAAGCAGATATTTCCCTGTGCTTACTGCTGTTTCTTCCATATGCCGGAAATGGGCTGAAAACGCCTGTTTTGGGACTCTGCAGAGAAAGTGTTTGCAGACTGCTGAATCCACACACGGGTTAAACTCTGGAAGTTGAGTGCACACATTGACAACCGTTCTGTTAGATAGCTGCGTTTTGGATTTAGAAGCAGATATTTCCCTGTGCTTACTGCTGTTTCTTCCATATGCCGGTAATGGGCTGAAAACGCCTGTTTTGGGACTCTGCAGAGAAAGTGTTTGCAGACTGCTGAATCCACACACACGGGTTTAACTCTGGAAGTTGAGTGCACACATTGACAACCGTTCTGTTAGATAGCTGCGATTTGGATTTAGAAGCAGATATTTCCCTGTGCTGACTGCTGTTTCTTCCATATGCTGGTAATGGGCTGAAAACGCCTGTTTTGGGACTCTGCAGAGAAAGTGTTTGCAGACTGCTGAATCCATACACGGGTTTAACTCTGGAAGTTGAGTGCACACACTGACAACCGTTCTGTTAGATAGCTGCGTTTTGGATTTAGAAGCAGATATTTCCCTGGGCTTACTGCTGTTTCTTCCATATGCCGGTAATGGGCTGAAAACGCCTGTTTTGGGACTCTGCAGAGAAAGTGTTTGCAGACTGCTGAATCCACACACCGGTTTAACTCTGGAAGTTGAGTGCACACATTGACAACCGTTCTGTTAGATAGCTGCGTTTTGGATTTAGAAGCAGATATTTCCCTGTGCTTACTGCTGTTTCTTCCATATGCAGGTAATGGGCTGAAAACGCCTGGTTTGGGACTCTGCAGAGAAGATGTTTGCAGACTGCTGAATCCACACACGGGTTTTACTCTGGAAGGTGAGTGCACACATTGACAACCGTTCTGTTAGATAGCTGCGTTTTGGATTTAGAAGCAGATATTTCCCTGGGCTTACTGCTGTTTCTTCCATATGCCGGTAATGGGCTGAAAACGCCTGTTTTGGGACTCTGCAGAGAAAGTGTTTGCAGACTGCTGAATCCACACACGGGTTTAACTCTGGAAGTTGAGTGCTCACATTGACAACCGTTCTGTTAGATAGCTGCGTTTTGGATTTAGAAGCAGATATTTCCCTGTGCTTACTGCTGTTTCTTCCATATGCCGGTAATGGGCTGAAAACGCCTGTTTTGGGACTCTGCAGAGAAAGTGTTTGCAGACTGCTGAATCCACACACGGGTTTAACTCTGGCAGTTGAGTGCACACATTGACAACCGTTCTGCTAGATAGGTGCGTTTTGGATTTAGAAGCAGATATTTCCCTGTGCTGACTGCTGTTTCTTCCATATGCCGGTAATGGGCTGAAAACGCCTGTTATGGGACTCTGCAGAGAAAGTGTTTGCAGACTGCTGAATCCACACACGGGTTTAACTCTGGAAGTTGAATGCACACATTGACAACCGTTCTGTTAGATAGCTGCGTTTTGGATTTAGAAGCAGATATTTCCCTGTGCTTACTGCTGTATCATCCATATGCTGGTAATGGGCTGAAAACGCCTGTTTTGGGACTCTGCAGAGAAAGTGTTTGCAGACTGCTGAATCCACACACGGGTTTCACTCTGGAAGTTGAGTGCACACATTGACAACCGTTTTGTTAGATAGCTGCGTTTTGGATTTAGAAGCAGATATTTCCTGTGCTTACTGCTGTTTCTTCCATATGCCGGTAATGGGCTGAAAACGCCTGTTTTGGGACTCTGCAGAGAAAGTGTTTGCAGACTGCTGAATCCACACACGGGTTTAACTCTGGAAGTTGAGTGCACACATTGACAACCGTTCTGTTAGATAGCTGCGTTTTGGATTTAGAAGCAGATATTTCCCTGTGCTGACTGCTGTTTCTTCCATATGCCGGTAATGGGCTGAAAACGCCTGTTTTGGGACTCTGCAGAGAAAGTGTTTGCAACTGCTGAATCCACACACGGGTTTAACTCTGGAAGTTGAGTGCACACATTGACAACCGTTCTGTTAGATAGCTGCGTTTTGGACTTAGAAGCAGATATTTCCCTGTGCTTACTGCTGTTTCTTCCATATGCCGGTAATGGGCTGAAAACGCCTGTTTTGGGACTCTGCAGAGAAAGTGTTTGCAGACTGCTGAATCCACACACGGGTATAACTCTGGAAGTTGAGTGCACACATTGACAACCGTTCTGTTAGATAGCTTCGTTTTGGATTTAGAAGCAGATATTTCCCTGGGCTTACTATTGTTTCTTCCATATGCCGGTAATGGGCTGAAAACGCCTGTTTTGGGACTCTGCAGAGAAAGTGTTTGCAGACTGCTGAATCCACACACACGGGTTTAACTCTGGAAGTTGAGTGCACACATTGACAACCGTTCTGTTAGATAGCTGCGTTTTGGATTTAGAAGCAGATATTTCCCTGTGCTGACTGCTGTTTCTTCCATATGCCGGTAATGGGCTGAAAACGCCTGTTTTGGGACTCTGCAGAGAAAGTGTTTGCAGACTGCTGAATCCACACACGGGTTTAACTCTGGCAGTTGAGTGCACACATTGACAACCGTTCTGCTAGATAGGTGCGTTTTGGATTTAGAAGCAGATATTTCCCTGTGCTTAGTATTGTTTCTTCCATATGCCGGTAATGGGCTGAAAACGCCTGGTTTGGGACTCTGCAGAGAAGAAGTTTGCAGACTGCTGAATCCACACACGGGTTTAACTCTGGAAGTTGAGTGCACACATTGACAACCGTTCTGTTAGATAGCTGCGTTTTGGATTTAGAAGCAGATATTTCCCTGTGCTGACTGCTGTTTCTTCCATATGCCAGTAATGGGCTGAAAACGCCTGTTTTGGGACTCTGCAGAGAAAGTGTTTGCAGACTGCTGAATCCACACACGGGTTTAACTCTGGAAGTTGAGTGCACACATTGACAACCGTTCTGTTAGATAGCTGCGTTTTGGATTTAGAAGCAGATATTTCCCTGTGCTTACTGCTGTTTCTTCCATATGCCGGTAATGGGCTGAAAACCCCTGTTTTGGGACTCTGCAGAGAAAGGGTTTGCAGACTGCTGAGTCCACACACCGGTTTAACTCTGGAAGTTGAGTGCACACATTGACAACCGTTCTGTTAGATAGCTGCGTTTTGGATTTAGAAGCAGATATTTCCCTGGGCTTACTGCTGTTTCTTCCATATGCCGGTAATGGGCTGAAAACGCCTGTTTTGGGACTCTGCAGAGAAAGTGTTTGCAGACTGCTGAATCCTCACACGGGTTTAACTCTGGAAGTTGAGTGCACACATTGACAACCGTTCTGTTAGATAGCTGCGTTTTGGATTTAGAAGCAGATATTTCCCTGTGCTTACTGCTGTTTCTTCCATATGCCGGTAATGGGCTGAAAACGCCTGTTTTGGGACTCTGCAGAGAAAGTGTTTGCAGACTGCTGAATCCACACACGGGTTTAACTCTGGCAGTTGAGTGCACACATTGACAACCGTTCTGCTAGATAGGTGCGTTTTGGATTTAGAAGCAGATATTTCCCTGGGCTTACTGCTGTTTCTTCCATATGCCGGTAATGGGCTGAAAACGCCTGTTTTGGGACTCTGCAGAGAAAGTGTTTGCAGACTGCTGAATCCACACACGGGTTTAACTCTGGCAGTTGAGTGCACACATTGACAGCCGTTCTGTTAGATAGCTGCGTTTTGGATTTAGAAGCAGATATTTCCCTGTGCTTACTGCTGTTTCTTCCATATGCCGGTAATGGGCTGAAAACGCCTGTTTTGGGACTCTGCAGAGAAAGTGTTTGCAGACTGCTGAATCCACACACGTGTTTAACTCTGGAAGATGAGTGCACACATTGACAACCGTTCTGCTAGATAGGTGCGTTTTGGATTTAGAAGCAGATATTTCCCTGTGCTGACTGCTGTTTCTTCCATATGCCGGTAATGGGCTGAAAACGCCTGTTTTAGGACTCTGCAGAGAAAGTGTTTGCAGACTGCTGAATCCACACACGGGTTTAACTCTGGAAGTTGAATGCACACATTGACAACCGATCTGTTAGATAGCTGCGTTTTGGATTTAGAAGCAGATATTTCCCTGGGCTTACTGCTGTTTCTTCCATATGCCGGTAATGGGCTGAAAACGCCTGGTTTGGGACTCTGCAGAGAAAGTGTTTGCAGACTGCTGAATCCACACACGGGTTTAACTCTGGAAGTTGAGTGCACACATTGACAACCGTTTTGTTAGATAGCTGCGTTTTGGATTTAGAAGCAGATATTTCCTGTGCTTACTGCTGTTTCTTCCATATGCCGGTAATGGGCTGAAAACGCCTGTTTGGGGACTCTGCAGAGAAAGTGTTTGCAGACTGCTGAATCCACACACTGGTTTAACCCTGGAAGTTGAGTGCACACACTGACAACCGTTCTGTTAGATACCTGCGTTTTGGATTTAGAAGCAGATATTTCCCTGTGCATACAGCTGTTTCTTCCATATGCCGGTAACAGGCTGAAAACGCCTGTTTGCGGACTCTGCAGAGAAAGTGTTTGCAGACTGCTGAATCCACACACGGGTTTAACTCTGGAAGTTGAGTGCACACATTGACAACCGTTCTGTTAGATAGCTGCGTTTTGGATTTAGAAGCAGATATTTCCCTGTGCTTACTGCTGTTTCTTCCATATGCCGGTAATGGGCTGAAAACGCCTGTTTTGGGACTCTGCAGAGAAAGTGTTTGCAGAATGCTGAATCCACACACGGGTTTAACTCTGGAAGTTGAGTGCACACATTGACAACCGTTCTGTTAGTTAGCTGCGTTTTGGATTTAGAAGCAGATATTTCCCTGTGCTGACTGCTGTTTCTTCCATATGCCGGTAATGGGCTGAAAACGCCTGTTTTGGGACTCTGCAGAGAAAGTGTTTGCAGACTGCTGAATCCACACACACGGGTTTAACTCTGGAAGTTGAGTGCACACATTGACAACCCTTCTGTTAGATAGCTGCGTTTTGGATTTAGAAGCAGATATTTCCCTGTGCTTACTGCTGTTTCTTCCATATGCCGGTAATGGGCTGAAAACGCCTGTTTTGGGACTCTGCAGAGAAAGTGTTTGCAGACTGCTGAATCCACACACGGGTTTAACTCTGGAAGTTGAGTGCACACATTGACAACCGTTCTGTTAGATAGCTTCGTTTTGGATTTAGAAGCAGATATTTCCCTGGGCTTACTGCTGTTTCTTCCATATGCCGGTAATGGGCTGAAAACGCCTGTTTTGGGACTCTGCAGAGAAAGTGTTTGCAGACTGCTGAATCCACACACGGGTTTAACTCTGGAAGTTGAGTGCACACATTGACAACCGTTCTGTTAGATAGCTGCGTTTTGGATTTAGAAGCAGATATTTCCCTGTGCTTACTGCTGTTTCTTCCATATGCCGGTAATGGGCTGGAAACGCCTGTTTTGGGACTCTGCAGAGAAAGTGTTTGCAGACTGCTGAATCCACACACGGGTTTAACTCTGGAAGTTGAGTGCACACATTGACAACCGTTCTGCTAGATAGGTGCGTTTTGGATTTAGAAGCAGATATTTCCCTGGGCTTACTGCTGTTTCTTCCATATGCCGGTAAAGGGCTGAAAACGCCTGTTTGGGGACTCTGCAGAAAAAGTGTTTGCAGACTGCTGAATCCACACACGGGTTTAACTCTGGAAGTTGAGTGCACACATTGACAACCGTTCTGTTAGATAGCTGCGTTTTGGATTTAGAAGCAGATATTTCCCTGGGCTTACTGCTGTTTCTTCCATATGCCGGTAATGGGCTGAAAACGCCTGTTTTGGGACTCTGCAGAGAAAGTGTTTGCAGACTGCTGAGTCCACACACGGGTTTAACTCTGGAAGTTGAGTGCACACATTGACAACCGTTCTGTTAGATAGCTGCGTTTTGGATTTAGAAGCAGATATTACCCTGTGCTGACTGCTGTTTCTTCCATATGCCGGTAATGGGCTGAAAACGCCTGTTTTGGGACTTTGCAGAGAAAGTGTTTGCAGAATGCTGAATCCACACACGGGTTTAACTCTGGAAGTTGAGTGCACACATTGACAACCGTTCTGTTAGATAGCTGCGTTTTGGATTTAGAAGCAGATATTTCCCTTTGCTTACTGCTGTTTCTTCCATATGCCGGTAATGGGCTGAAAACGCCTGTTTTGGGACTCTGCAGAGAAAGTGTTTGCAGACTGCTGAATCCACACACCGGATTAACTCTGGAAGTTGAGTGCACACATTGACAACCGTTCTGTTAGATAGCTGCGCTTTGGATTTAGAAGTAGATATTTCCCTGTGCTTACTGCTGTTTCTTCCATATGCCGGTAAAGGGCTGAAAACGCCTGTTTGGGGACTCTGCAGAAAAAGTGTTTGCAGACTGCTGAATCCACACACGGGTTTAACTCTGGAAGTTGAGTGCACACATTGACAACCGTTCTGTTAGATAGCTGCGTTTTGGATTTAGAAGCAGATATTTCCCTGTGCTTACTGCTGTTTCTTCCATATGCCGGTAATGGGCTGAAAACACCTGTTTTGGGACTCTGCAGAGAAAGTGTTTGCAGACTGCTGAATCCACACACGGGTTTAACTCTGGAAGTTGAGTGCACACATTGACAACCGTTCTGTTAGATAGCTTCGTTTTGGATTTAGAAGCAGATATTTCCCTGGGCTTACTGCTGTTTCTTCCATATGCCGGTAATGGGCTGAAAACGCCTGTTTTGGGACTCTGCAGAGAAAGTGTTTGCAGACTGCTGAATCCACACACGGGTTTAACTCTGGAAGTTGAGTGCACACATTGACAACCGTTCTGTTAGATAGCTGCGTTTTGGATTTAGAAGCAGATAGTTCCCTGGGCTTACTGCTGTTTCTTCCATATGCCGGTAATGGGCTGAAAACGCCTGGTTTGGGACTCTGCAGAGAAAGTGCTTGAAGACTGCTAAATCCACACACGGGTTTAACTCTGGAAGTTGAGTGCACACATTGACAACCGTTCTGTTAGATAGCTGCGTTTTTGGATTTAGAAGCAGATATTTCCTGTGCTTATTGCTGTTTCTTCCATATGCCGGTAATGGGCTGAAAACGCCTGTTGTGGGACACTGCAGAGAAAGTGTTTGGAGACTGCTGAATCCACACACGGGTTTAACCCTGGAAGTTGAGTGCACACATTGACAGCCGTTCTGTTAGATAGCTGCGTTTTGGATTTAGAAGCAGATATTTCCCTGGGCTTACTGCTGTTTCTCCCATATGCCGGAATTGGCTGAAAACGCCTGGTTTGGGACTCTGCAGACAAAGTGTTTGCAGACCGCTTAATCCACACACGGGTTTAACTCTGGAAGTTGAGTGCACACATTGACAACCGTTCTGTTAGATAGCTGCGTTTTGGATTTAGAAGCAGATATTTCCCTGGGCTTACTGCGGTTTCTTCCATATGCCGGTAAAGGGCTGAAAACGCCTGTTTTGGGACTCTGCAGAGAAAGTGTTTGCAGACTGCTGAATCCACACACGGGTTTAACTCTGGAAGTTGAGTGCACACATTGACAACCGTTTTGTTAGATAGCTGCGTTTTGGATTTAGAAGCAGATATTACCCTGTGCTGACTGCTGTTTCTTCCATATGCCGGTAATGGGCTGAAAACGCCTGTTTTGGGACTCTGCAGAGAAAGTGTTTGCAGAATGCTGAATCCACACACGGGTTTAACTCTGGAAGTTGAGTGCACACATTGACAACCGTTTTGTTAGATAGCTGCGTTTTGGATTTAGAAGCAGATATTTCCCTTTGCTTACTGCTGTTTCTTCCATATGCCGGTAATGGGCTGAAAACGCCTGTTTTGGGACTCTGCAGAGAAAGTGTTTGCAGACTGCTGAATCCACACACCGGATTAACTCTGGAAGTTGAGTGCACACATTGACAACCGTTCTGTTAGATAGCTGCGCTTTGGATTTAGAAGTAGATATTTCCCTGTGCTTACTGCTGTTTCTTCCATATGCCGGTAAAGGGCTGAAAACGCCTGTTTGGGGACTCTGCAGAAAAAGTGTTTGCAGACTGCTGAATCCACACACGGGTTTAACTCTGGAAGTTGAGTGCACACATTGACAACCGTTCTGTTAGATAGCTGCGTTTTGGATTTAGAAGCAGATATTTCCCTGTGCTTACTGCTGTTTCTTCCATATGCCGGTAATGGGCTGAAAACGCCTGGTTTGGGACTCTGCAGAGAAAGTGTTTGCAGACTGCTGAATCCACACACGGGTTTAACTCTGGAAGTTGAGTGCACACATTGACAACCGTTCTGTTAGATAGCTGCGTTTTGGATTTAGAAGCAGATATTTCCCTGGGCTTACTGCTGTTTCTTCCATATGCCGGTAATGGGCTGAAAACGCCTGTTTTGGGACTCTGCAGAGAAAGTGTTTGCAGACTGCTGAATCCACACACGGGTTTAACTCTGGAAGTTGAGTGCACACATTGACAACCGTTCTGTTAGATAGCTGCGTTTTGGATTTAGAAGCAGATAGTTCCCTGGGCTTACTGCTGTTTCTTCCATATGCCGGTAATGGGCTGAAAACGCCTGGTTTGGGACTCTGCAGAGAAAGTGTTTGCAGACTGCTGAATCCACACACGGGTTTAACTCTGGAAGTTGAGTGCATACATTGACAACCGTTCTGTTAGATAGCTGCGTTTTGGATTTAGAAGCAGATATTTCCCTGTGCTTACTGCTGTTTCTTCCATATGCCGGTAATGGGCTGAAAACGCCTGTTTTGGGACTCTGCAGAGAAAGTGTTTGCAGACTGCTGAATCCACACACGGGTTAAACTCTGGAAGTTGAGTGCACACATTGACAACCGTTCTGTTAGATAGCTGCGTTTTGGATTTAGAAGCAGATATTTCCCTGGGCTTACTGCTGTTTCTTCCATATGCCGGTAACGGGCTGAAAACGCCTGTTTTGGGACTCTGCAGAGAAAGTGTTTGCAGACTGCTGAATCCACACACGGGTTTACCTCTGGAAGTTGAGTGCACACATTGACAACCGTTCTGTTAGATAGCTGCGTTTTGGATTTAGAAGCAGATATTTCCCTGTGCTTACTGCTGTTTCTTCCATATGCCGGTAACGGACTGAAAACGCCTGTTTTGGGACTCTGCAGAGAAAGTGTTTGCAGATTGCTGAATCCACACACGGGTTTAACTCTGGAAGTTGAGTGCACACATTGACAGCCGTTCTGTTAGATAGCTGCGTTTTGGATTTAGAAGCAGATATTTCCCTTTGCTTACTGCAGTTTCTTCCATATGCCGGTAATGGGCTGAAAACGCCTGTTTTGGGACTCTGCAGAGAAGATGTTTGCAGACTGCTGAATCCACACACCGGTTTAACTCTGGAAGATGAGTGCACACATTGACAACCGTTCTGTTAGATAGCTGCGTTTTGGATTTAGAAGCAGATATTTCCCTGTGCTTACTGCTGTTTCTTCCATATGCCAGTAATGGGCTGAAAACGCCTGTTTTGGGACTCTGCAGAGAAAGGGTTTGCAGACTGCTGAATCCACACACCGGTTTAACTCTGGAAGTTGAGTGCACGCATTGACAACCGTTCTGTTAGATAGCTGCGTTTTGGATTTAGAAGCAGATATTTCCCTGTGCTGACTGCTGTTTCTTCCATATGCCGGTAATGGGCTGAAAACGCCTGTTTTGGGACTCTGCAGAGAAAGTGTTTGCAGACTGCTGAATCCATACACGGGTTTAACTCTGGAAGTTGAGTGCACACATTGACAACCGTTCTGTTAGATAGCTGCTTTTTGGATTTAGAAGCAGATATTTCCCTGGGCTTACTGCTGTTTCTTCCATATGCCGGTAATGGGCTGAAAACGCCTGTTTTGGGACTCTGCAGAGAAAGTGTTTGCAGACTGCTGAATCCACACACCGGTTTAACTCTGGAAGTTGAGTGCACACATTGACAACCGTTCTGTTAGATAGCTGCGTTTTGGATTTAGAAGCAGATATTTCCCTGTGCTTACTGCTGTTTCTTCCATATGCCGGTAATGGGCTGAAAACGCCTGGTTTGTGACTCTGCAGAGAAGATGTTTGCAGACTGCTGAATCCACACACGGGTTTAACTCTGGAAGTTGAGTGCACACATTGACAACCGTTCTGTTAGATAGCTGCGTTTTGGATTTAGAAGCAGATATTTCCCTGGGCTTACTGCTGTTTCTTCCATATGCCGGTAAAGGGCTGAAAACGCCTGTTTTGGGACTCTGCAGAGAAAGTGTTTGCAGACTGCTGAATCCAGACACGGGTTTAACTCTGGAAGTTGAGTGCACACATTGACAACCGTTCTGTTAGATAGCTGCGTTTTGGATTTAGAAGCAGATATTACCCTGTGCTGACTGCTGTTTCTTCCATATGCCGGTAATGGGCTGAAAACGCCTGTTTTGGGACTTTGCAGAGAAAGTGATTGCAGAATGCTGAATCCACACACGGGTTTAACTCTGGAAGTTGAGTGCACACATTGACAACCGTTCTGTTAGATAGCTGCGTTTTGGATTTAGAAGCAGATATTTCCCTTTGCTTACTGCTGTTTCTTCCATATGCCGGTAATGGGCTGAAAACGCCTGTTTTGGGACTCTGCAGAGAAAGTGTTTGCAGACTGCTGAATCCACACACCGGATTAACTCTGGAAGTTGAGTGCACACATTGACAACCGTTCTGTTAGATAGCTGCGCTTTGGATTTAGAAGTAGATATTTCCCTGTGCTTACTGCTGTTTCTTCCATATGCCGGTAAAGGGCTGAAAACGCCTGTTTGGGGACTCTGCAGAAAAAGTGTTTGCAGACTGCTGAATCCACACACGGGTTTAACTCTGGAAGTTGAGTGCACACATTGACAACCGTTCTGTTAGATAGCTGCGTTTTGGATTTAGAAGCAGATATTTCCCTGTGCTTACTGCTGTTTCTTCCATATGCCGGTAATGGGCTGAAAACGCCTGTTTTGGGACTCTGCAGAGAAAGTGTTTGCAGACTGCTGAATCCACACACGGGTTTAAAACTGGAAGTTGAGTGCACACATTGACAGCCGTTCTGTTAGATAGCTGCGTTTTGGATTTAGAAGCAGATATTTCCCTGGGCTTACTGCTGTTTCTCCCATATGCCGGAATTGGCTGAAAACGCCTGGTTTGGGACTCTGCAGAGAAGATGTTTGCAGACTGCTTAATCCACACACGGGTTTAACTCTGGAAGTTGAGTGCACACATTGACAACCGTTCTTCTAGATAGCTGCGTTTTGGATTTAGAAGCAGATATTTCCCTGTGCTTACTGCTGTTTCTTCCATATGCCGGTAATGGGCTGAAAACGCCTGTTTGGGGACTCTGCAGAGAAAGTGTGTGCAGACTGCTGAATCCACACACGGGTTTAACTCTGGAAGTTGAGTGCACACATTGACAACCGTTCTGTTAGATAGCTGCGTTTTGTATTTAGAAGCAGATATTTCCCTGGGCTTACTGCTGTTTCTTCCATATGCCGGTAATGGGCTGAAAACGCCTGTTTTGGAACTCTGCAGAGAAAGTGTTTGCAGACTGCTGAATCCACACACGGGTTTAACTCTGGAAGTTGAGTGCACACATTGACAACCGTTCCGTTAGATAGCTGCGTTTTGGATTTAGAAGCAGATATTTCCCTGTGCTGACTGCTGTTTCTTCCATATGCTGGTAATGGGCTGAAAACGCCTGTTTGGGAACTCTGCAGAGAATGTGTTTGCAGACTGCTGAAACCACACACGGGTTTAACTCTGGAAGTTGAGTGCACACATTGACAACCGTTCTGTTAGATAGCTGCGTTTTGGATTTAGAAGCAGATATTTCCCTGTGCTGACTGCTGTTTCTTCCATATGCCGGTAATGGGCTGAAAACGCCTGTTTTGGGACTCTGCAGAGAAAGTGTTTGCAGACTGCTAAATCCACACACGGGTTTAACTCTGGAATTTGAGTGCACACATTGACAACTGTTCTGCTAGATAGCTGCGTTTTGTATTTAGAAGCAGATATTTCCCTGGGCTTACTGCTGTTTCTTCCATATGCCGGTAATGGGCTGAAAACGCCTGTTTTGGGACTCTGCAGAGAAAGTGTTTGCAGACTGCTGAATCCACACACGGGTTTAACTCTGGAAGTTGAGTGCACACATTGACAACCGTTCTGTTAGATAGCTGCGTTTTGGATTTAGAAGCAGATATTTCCCTGTGCTTACTGCTGTTTCTTCCATATGCCGGTAATGGGCTGAAAACGCCTGTTTTGGGACTCTGCAGAGAAAGTGTTTGCAGACTGCTGAATCCACACACACGGGTTTAACTCTGGAAGTTGAGTGCACACATTGACAACCGTTCTGTTAGATAGCTGCGTTTTGGATTTAGAAGCAGATATTTCCCTGTGCTGACTGCTGTTTCTTCCATATGCCGGTAATGGGCTGAAAACGCCTGTTTTGGGACTCTGCAGAGAAAGTGTTTGCAGACTGCTGAATCCACACACACGGGTTTAACTCTGGAAGTTGAGTGCACACATTGACAACCATTCTGTAAGATAGCTGCGTTTTGGATTTAGAAGCAGATATTTCCCTGTGCTTACTGCTGTTTCTTCCATATGCCGGTAATGGGCTGAAAACGCCTGTTTTGGGACTCTGCAGAGAAAGTGTTTGCAGACTGCTGAATCCACACACGGGTTAAACTCTGGAAGTTGAGTGCACACATTGACAACCGTTCTGTTAGATAGCTGCGTTTTGGATTTAGAAGCAGATATTTCCCTGGGCTTACTGCTGTTTCTTCCATATGCCGGTAACGGGCTGAAAACGCCTGTTTTGGGACTCTGCAGAGAAAGTGTTTGCAGACTGCTGAATCCACACACGGGTTTAACTCTTGAAGCTGAGTGCACACATTGACAGCCGTTCTGTTAGATAGCTGCGTTTTGGATTTAGAAGCAGATATTTCCCTGTGCTTACTGCTGTTTCTTCCATATGCCGGTAACGGGCTGAAAACGCCTGTTTTGGGACTCTGCAGGGAAAGTGTTTGCAGATTGCTGAATCCACACACGGGTTTAACTCTGGAAGTTGAGTGCACACATTGACAGCCGTTCTGTTAGATAGCTGCGTTTTGGATTTAGAAGCAGATATTTCCCTGGTCTTACTGCTGTTTCTTCCATATGCCGGTAATGGGCTGAAGACGTCTGGTTTGGGACTCTGCAGAGAAGATGTTTGCAGACTGCTGAATCCACACACTGGTTTAACTCTGGAAGTTGAGTGCACACATTGACAACCGTTCTGTTAGATAGCTGCGTTTTGGATTTAGAAGCAGATATTTCCCTGTGCTTACTGCTGTTTCTTCCATATGACAGTAATGGGCTGAAAACGCCTGTTTTGGGACTCTGCAGAGAAAGTGTTTGCAGACTGCTGAATCCGCACACGGGTTTAACCCTGGAAGTTGAGTGCACACATTGACAACCGTTCTGTTAGATAGCTGCGTTTTGGATTTAGAAGCAGATATTTCCCTGTGCTTACTGCTGTTTCTTCCATATGCCGGTAATGGGCTGAAAACCCCTGTTTTGGGACTCTGAAGAGAAAGTGTTTGCAGACTGCTGAATCCACACACGGGTTTAACTCTGGAAGTTGAGTGCACACATTGACAACCGTTCTGTTAGATAGCTGCGTTTTGGATTTAGAAGCAGATATTTCCCTGGGCTTACTGCTGTTTCTTCCATATGCCGGTAATGGGCTGAAAACGCCTGTTTTGGGACTCTGCAGAGAAAGTGTTTGCAGACTGCTGAATCCACACACGGGTTTAACTCTGGAAGTTGAGTGCTCACATTGACAACCGTTCTGTTAGATAGCTGCGTTTTGGATTTAGAAGCAGATATTTCCCTGTGCTTACTGCTGTTTCTTCCATATGCCGGAAATGGGCTGTAAACGCCTGTTTTGGGACTATGCAGAGAAAGTGTTTGCAGACTGCTGAATCCACACACACGGGTTTAACTTTGGAAGTTGAGTGCACACATTGACAACTCTTCTGTTAGATAGCTGCGTTTTGGATTTAGAAGCAGATATTTCCCTGTGCTTACTGCTGTTTCTTCCATATGCAGGTAATGGGCTGAAAACGCCTGTTTTGGGACTCTGCAGAGAAAGTGTTTGCAGACTGCTGAATCCACACACGGGTTTAACTCTGGAAGTTGAGTGCTCACATTGACAACCGTTCTGTTAGATAGCTGCGTTTTGGATTTAGAAGCAGATATTTCCCTGTGCTGACTGCTGTTTCTTCCATATGCCGGTAATGGGCTGAAAACGCCTGTTTTGGGACTCTGCAGAGAAAGTGTTTGCAGACTGCTGAATCCACACACGGGTTTAACTCTTGAAGCTGAGTGCACACATTGACAGCCGTTCTGTTAGATAGCTGCGTTTTGGATTTAGAAGCAGATATTTCCCTGTGCTTACTGCTGTTTCTTCCATATGCCGGTAACGGGCTGAAAACGCCTGTTTTGGGACTCTGCAGGGAAAGTGTTTGCAGATTGCTGAATCCACACACGGGTTTAACTCTGGAAGTTGAGTGCACACATTGACAGCCGTTCTGTTAGATAGCTGCGTTTTGGATTTAGAAGCAGATATTTCCCTGGGCTTACTGCTGTTTCTTCCATATGCCGGTAATGGGCTGAAGACGTCTGGTTTGGGACTCTGCAGAGAAGATGTTTGCAGACTGCTGAATCCACACACTGGTTTAACTCTGGAAGTTGAGTGCACACATTGACAACCGTTCTGTTAGATAGCTGCGTTTTGGATTTAGAAGCAGATATTTCCCTGTGCTTACTGCTGTTTCTTCCATATGACAGTAATGGGCTGAAAACGCCTGTTTTGGGACTCTGCAGAGAAAGTGTTTGCAGACTGCTGAATCCACACACGGGTTTAACCCTGGAAGTTGAGTGCACACATTGACAACCGTTCTGTTAGATAGCTGCGTTTTGGATTTAGAAGCAGATATTTCCCTGTGCTTACTGCTGTTTCTTCCATATGCCGGTAATGGGCTGAAAACCCCTGTTTTGGGACTCTGAAGAGAAAGTGTTTGCAGACTGCTGAATCCACACACGGGTTTAACTCTGGAAGTTGAGTGCACACGTTGACAACCGTTCTGATAGATAGCTGCGTTTTGGATTTAGAAGCAGATATTTCCCTGTGCTTACTGCTGTTTCTTCCATATGCCGGTAATGGGCTGAAAAAGCCTGTTTTGGGACTCTGCAGAGAAAGTGTTTGCAGACTGCTGAATCCACACACGGGTTTAACTCTGGAAGTTGAGTGCACACATTGACAACCGTTCTGTTAGATAGCTGCGTTTTGGATTTAGAAGCAGATATTTCCCTGGGCTTACTGCTGTTTCTTCCATATGCCGGTAATGGGCTGAAAAAGCCTGTTTTGGGACTCTGCAGAGAAAGTGTTTGCAGACTGCTGAATCCACACACGGGTTTAACTCTGGAAGTTGAGTGCTCACATTGACAACCGTTCTGTTAGATAGCTGCGTTTTGGATTTAGAAGCAGATATTTCCCTGTGCTTACTGCTGTTTCTTCCATATGCCGGAAATGGGCTGAAAACGCCTGTTTTGGGACTCTGCAGAGAAAGTGTTTGCAGACTGCTGAATCCACACACGGGTTAAACTCTGGAAGTTGAGTGCACACATTGACAACCGTTCTGTTAGATAGCTGCGTTTTGGATTTAGAAGCAGATATTTCCCTGTGCTTACTGCTGTTTCTTCCATATGCCGGTAATGGGCTGAAAACGCCTGTTTTGGGACTCTGCAGAGAAAGTGTTTGCAGACTGCTGAATCCACACACACGGGTTTAACTCTGGAAGTTGAGTGCACACATTGACAACCGTTCTGTTAGATAGCTGCGATTTGGATTTAGAAGCAGATATTTCCCTGTGCTGACTGCTGTTTCTTCCATATGCTGGTAATGGGCTGAAAACGCCTGTTTTGGGACTCTGCAGAGAAAGTGTTTGCAGACTGCTGAATCCACACACGGGTTTAACTCTGGAAGTTGAGTGCACACGTTGACAACCGTTCTGATAGATAGCTGCGTTTTGGATTTAGAAGCAGATATTTCCCTGTGCTTACTGCTGTTTCTTCCATATGCCGGTAATGGGCTGAAAACGCCTGTTTTGGGACTCTGCAGAGAAAGTGTTTGCAGACTGCTGAATCCACACACGGGTTTAACTCTGGAAGTTGAGTGCACACATTGACAACCGTTCTGTTAGATAGCTGCGTTTTGGATTTAGAAGCAGATATTTCCCTGGGCTTACTGCTGTTTCTTCCATATGCCGGTAATGGGCTGAAAAAGCCTGTTTTGGGACTCTGCAGAGAAAGTGTTTGCAGACTGCTGAATCCACACACGGGTTTAACTCTGGAAGTTGAGTGCTCACATTGACAACCGTTCTGTTAGATAGCTGCGTTTTGGATTTAGAAGCAGATATTTCCCTGTGCTTACTGCTGTTTCTTCCATATGCCGGAAATGGGCTGAAAACGCCTGTTTTGGGACTCTGCAGAGAAAGTGTTTGCAGACTGCTGAATCCACACACGGGTTAAACTCTGGAAGTTGAGTGCACACATTGACAACCGTTCTGTTAGATAGCTGCGTTTTGGATTTAGAAGCAGATATTTCCCTGTGCTTACTGCTGTTTCTTCCATATGCCGGTAATGGGCTGAAAACGCCTGTTTTGGGACTCTGCAGAGAAAGTGTTTGCAGACTGCTGAATCCACACACACGGGTTTAACTCTGGAAGTTGAGTGCACACATTGACAACCGTTCTGTTAGATAGCTGCGATTTGGATTTAGAAGCAGATATTTCCCTGTGCTGACTGCTGTTTCTTCCATATGCTGGTAATGGGCTGAAAACGCCTGTTTTGGGACTCTGCAGAGAAAGTGTTTGCAGACTGCTGAATCCATACACGGGTTTAACTCTGGAAGTTGAGTGCACACACTGACAACCGTTCTGTTAGATAGCTGCGTTTTGGATTTAGAAGCAGATATTTCCCTGGGCTTACTGCTGTTTCTTCCATATGCCGGTAATGGGCTGAAAACGCCTGTTTTGGGACTCTGCAGAGAAAGTGTTTGCAGACTGCTGAATCCACACACCGGTTTAACTCTGGAAGTTGAGTGCACACATTGACAACCGTTCTGTTAGATAGCTGCGTTTTGGATTTAGAAGCAGATATTTCCCTGTGCTTACTGCTGTTTCTTCCATATGCAGGTAATGGGCTGAAAACGCCTGGTTTGGGACTCTGCAGAGAAGATGTTTGCAGACTGCTGAATCCACACACGGGTTTAACTCTGGAAGGTGAGTGCACACATTGACAACCGTTCTGTTAGATAGCTGCGTTTTGGATTTAGAAGCAGATATTTCCCTGGGCTTACTGCTGTTTCTTCCATATGCCGGTAATGGGCTGAAAACGCCTGTTTTGGGACTCTGCAGAGAAAGTGTTTGCAGACTGCTGAATCCACACACGGGTTTAACTCTGGAAGTTGAGTGCTCACATTGACAACCGTTCTGTTAGATAGCTGCGTTTTGGATTTAGAAGCAGATATTTCCCTGTGCTTACTGCTGTTTCTTCCATATGCCGGAAATGGGCTGTAAACGCCTGTTTGGGGACTCTGCAGAGAAAGTGTTTGCAGACTGCTGAATCCACACACACGGGTTTAACTTTGGAAGTTGAGTGCACACATTGACAACCCTTCTGTTAGATAGCTGTGTTTTGGATTTAGAAGCAGATATTTCCCTGTGCTTACTGCTGTTTCTTCCATATGCCGGTAATGGGCTGAAAACGCCTGTTTTGGGACTCTGCAGAGAAAGTGTTTGCAGACTGCTGAATCCACACACGGGTTAAACTCTGGAAGTTGAGTGCACACATTGACAACCGTTCTGTTACATAGCTGCGTTTTGGATTTAGAAGCAGATATTTCCCTGGGCTTACTGCTGTTTCTTCCATATGCCGGTAACGGGCTGAAAACGCCTGTTTTGGGACTCTGCAGAGAAAGTGTTTGCAGACTGCTGATTCCACACACGGGGTTAACTCTTGAAGTTGAGAGCACACATTGACAGCCGTTCTGTTAGATAGCTGCGTTTTGGATTTAGAAGCAGATATTTCCCTGTGCTTACTGCTGTTTCTTCCATATGCCGGTAACGGGCTGAAAACGCCTGTTTTGGGACTCTGCAGGGAAAGTGTTTGCAGATTGCTGAATCCACACACGGGTTTAACTCTGGAAGTTGAGTGCACACATTGACAGCCGTTCTGTTAGATAGCTGCGTTTTGGATTTAGAAGCAGATATTTCCCTGTGCTTACTGCTGTTTCTTCCATATGCCGGTAATGGGCTGAAGACGCCTGGTTTGGGACTCTGCAGAGAAGATGTTTGCAGACTGCTGAATCCACACACCGGTTTAACTCTGGAAGTTGAGTGCACACATTGACAACCGTTCTGTTAGATAGCTGCGTTTTGGATTTAGAAGCAGATATTTCCCTGTGCTTACTGCTGTTTCTTCCATATGCCAGTAATGGGCTGAAAACGCCTGTTTTGGGACTCTGCAGAGAAAGTGTTTGCAGACTGCTGAATCCACACAAGGGTTTAACCCTGGAAGTTGAGTGCACACATTGACAACCGTTCTGTTAGATAACTGCGTTTTGGATTTAGAAGCAGATATTTCCCTGTGCTTACTGCTGTTTCTTCCATATGCCGGTAATGGGCTGAAAACCCCTGTTTTGGGACTCTGCAGAGAAAGGGTTTGCAGACTGCTGAATCCACACACCGGTTTAACTCTGGAAGTTGAGTGCACACATTGACAACCGTTCTGTTAGATAGCTGCGTTTTGGATTTAGAAGCAGATATTTCCCTGGGCTTACTGCTGTTTCTTCCATATGCCGGTAATGGGCTGAAAACGCCTGTTTTGGGACTCTGCAGAGAAAGTGTTTGCAGACTGCTGAATCCATACACGGGTTTAACTCTGGAAGATGAGTGCACACACTGACAACCGTTCTGTTAGATAGCTGCGTTTTGGATTTAGAAGCAGATATTTCCCTGGGCTTACTGCTGTTTCTTCCATATGCCGGTAATGGGCTGAAAACGCCTGTTTTGGGACTCTGCAGAGAAAGTGTTTGCAGACTGCTGAATCCACACACCGGTTTAACTCTGGAAGTTGAGTGCACACATTGACAACCGTTCTGTTAGATAGCTGCGTTTTGGATTTAGAAGCAGATATTTCCCTGTGCTTACTGCTGTTTCTTCCATATGCAGGTAATGGGCTGAAAACGCCTGGTTTGGGACTCTGCAGAGAAGATGTTTGCAGACTGCTGAATCCACACACGGGTTTAACTCTGGAAGGTGAGTGCACACATTGACAACCGTTCTGTTAGATAGCTGCGTTTTGGATTTAGAAGCAGATATTTCCCTGGGCTTACTGCTGTTTCTTCCATATGCCGGTAAAGGGCTGAAAACGCCTGTTTTGGGACTCTGCAGAGAAAGTGTTTGCAGACTGCTGAATCCACACACGGGTTTAACTCTGGAAGTTGAGTGCACACATTGACAACCGTTCTGTTAGATAGCTGCGTTTTGGATTTAGAAGCAGATATTTCCCTGTGCTGACTGCTGTTTCTTCCATATGCCGGTAATGGGCTGAAAACGCCTGTTTTGGGACTCTGCAGAGAAAGTGTTTGCAGAATGCTGAATCCACACACGGGTTTAACTCTGGAAGTTGAGTGCACACATTGACAACCGTTCTGTTAGATAGCTGCGTTTTGGATTTAGAAGCAGATATTTCCCTTTGATTACTGCTGTTTCTTCCATATGCCGGTAATGGGCTGAAAACGCCTGTTTTGGGACTCTGCAGAGAAAGTGTTTGCAGACTGCTGAATCCACACACCGGATTAACTCTGGAAGTTGAGTGCACACATTGACAACCGTTCTGTTAGATAGCTGCGCTTTCGGTTTAGAAGTAGATATTTCCCTGTGCTTACTGCTGTTTCTTCCATATGCCGGTAAAGGGCTGAAAACGCCTGTTTGGGGACTCTGCAGAAAAAGTGTTTGCAGACTGCTGAATACACACACGGGTTTAACTCTGGAAGTTGAGTGCACACATTGACAACCGTTCTGTTAGATAGCTGCGTTTTGGATTTAGAAGCAGATATTTCCCTGTGCTTACTGCTGTTTCTTCCATATGCCGGTAATGGGCTGAAAACGCCTGTTTTGGGACTCTGCAGAGAAAGTGTTTGCAGACTGCTGAATCCACACACGGGTTTAACTCTGGAAGTTGAGTGCACACATTGACAACCGTTCTGTTAGATAGCTGCGTTTTGGATTTAGAAGCAGATAGTTCCCTGGGCTTACTGCTGTTTCTTCCATATGCCGGTAATGGGCTGAAAACGCCTGGTTTGGGACTCTGCAGAGAAAGTGTTTGCAGACTGCTGAATCCACACACGGGTTTACCTCTGGAAGTTGAGTGCACACATTGACAACCCTTCTGTTAGATAGCTGCGTTTTGGATTTAGAAGCAGACATTTCCCTGTGCTTACTGCTGTTTCTTCCATATGCCGGTAATGGGCTGAAAACGCCTGTTTTGGGACTCTGCAGAGAAAGTGTTTGCAGACTGCTGAATCCACACACGGGTTAAACTCTGGAAGTTGAGTGCACACATTGACAACCGTTCTGTTAGATAGCTGCGTTTTGGATTTAGAAGCAGATATTTCCCTGTGCTTACTGCTGTTTCTTCCATATGCCGGTAATGGGCTGAAAACGCCTGTTTTGGGACTCTGCAGAGAAAGTGTTTGCAGACTGCTGAATCCACACACACGGGTTTAACTCTGGAAGTTGAGTGCACACATTGACAACCGTTCTGTTAGATAGCTGCGTTTTGGATTTAGAAGCAGATATTTCCCTGTGCTGACTGCTGTTTCTTCCATATGCTGGTAATGGGCTGAAATGCCTGTTTTGGGACTCTGCAGAGAAAGTGTTTGCAGACTGCTGAATCCACACACGGGTTTAACTCTGGAAGTTGAGTGCTCACATTGACAACCGTTCTGTTAGATAGCTGCGTTTTGGATTTAGAAGCAGATATTTCCCTGGGCTTACTGCTGTTTCTTCCATATGCCGGAAATGGGATGAAAACGCCAGTTTTGGGACTCTTCAGAGAAAGTGTTTGCAGACTGCTGAATCCACACACACGCGTTTAACTCTGGAAGTTGAGTGCACACATTGACAACCCTTCTGTTAGATAGCTGCGTTTTGGATTTAGAAGCAGATATTTCCCTGTGCTTACTGCTGTTTCTTCCATATGCAGGTAATGGGCTGAAAACGCCTGGTTTGGGACTCTGCAGAGAAGATGTTTGCAGACTGCTGAATCCACACACGGGTTTAACTCTGGAAGGTGAGTGCACACATTGACAACCGTTCTGTTAGATAGCTGCGTTTTGGATTTAGAAGTAGATATTTCCCTGGGCTTACTGCTGTTTCTTCCATATGCCGGTAAAGGGCTGAAAACGCCTGTTTTGGGACTCTGCAGAGAAAGTGTTTGCAGACTGCTGAATACACACGGGTTTAACTCTGGAAGTTGAGTGCACACATTGACAAACCGTTCTGTTAGATAGCTGCGTTTTGGATTTAGAAGCAGATATTTCCCTGTGCTGACTGCTGTTTCTTCCATATGCCGGTAATGGGCTGAAAACGCCTGTTTTGGGACTCTGCAGAGAAAGTGTTTGCAGAATGCTGAATCCACACACGGGTTTAACTCTGGAAGTTGAGTGCACACATTGACAACCGTTCTGTTAGATAGCTGCGTTTTGGATTTAGAAGCAGATATTTCCTGTGCTTACAGCTGTTTCTTCCATATGCCGGTAATGGGCTGAAAACGCCTGTTTTGGGACTCTGCAGAGAAAGTGTTTGCAGACTGCTGAATCCACACACCGGGTTTAACTCTGGAAGTTGAGTGCACACATTGACAACCGTTCTGTTAGATAGCTGCGTTTTGGATTTAGAAGCAGATATTTCCCTGGGCTTACTGCTGTTTCTTCCATATGCCGGTAATGGGCTGAAAACGCCTGTTTTGGGACTCTGCAGAGAAAGTGTTTGCAGACTGCTGAATCCACACATGGGTTTAACTCTGGAAGTTGAATGCACACATTGACAACCGTTCTGTTAGATAGCTGCGTTTTGGATTTAGAAGCAGATAGTTCCCTGGGCTTACTGCTGTTTCTTCCATATGCCGGTAATGGGCTGAAGACGCCTGGTTTGGGACTCTGCAGAGAAGATGTTTGCAGACTGCTGAATCCACACACCGGTTTAACTCTGGAAGTTGAGTGCACACATTGACAACCGTTCTGTTAGATAGCTGCGTTTTGGATTTAGAAGCAGATATTTCCCTGTGCTTACTGCTGTTTCTTCCATATGCCAGTAATGGGCTGAAAACGCCTGTTTTGGGACTCTGCAGAGAAAGTGTTTGCAGACTGCTGAATCCACACAAGGGTTTAACCCTGGAAGTTGAGTGCACACATTGACAACCGTTCTGTTAGATAACTGCGTTTTGGATTTAGAAGCAGATATTTCCCTGTGCTTACTGCTGTTTCATCCATATGCCGGTAATGGGCTGAAAACCCCTGTTTTGGGACTCTGCAGAGAAAGGGTTTGCAGACTGCTGAATCCACACACCGGTTTAACTCTGGAAGTTGAGTGCACACATTGACAACCGTTCTGTTAGATAGCTGCGTTTTGGATTTAGAAGCAGATATTTCCCTGGGCTTACTGCTGTTTCTTCCATATGCCGGTAATGGGCTGAAAA
Organism: Aotus nancymaae; assembly: GCF_030222135.1. NCBI lineage: Eukaryota > Metazoa > Chordata > Mammalia > Primates > Aotidae > Aotus > Aotus nancymaae. Next base: position 237,638 of record NW_026988934.1, on the reverse strand, counting down.
CGCCTGTTTTGGGACTCTGCAGAGAAAGTGTTTGCAGACTGCTGAATCCATACACGGGTTTAACTCTGGAAGTTGAGTGCACACACTGACAACCGTTCTGTTAGATAGCTGTGTTTTGGATTTAGAAGCAGATATTTCCCTGGGCTTACTGCTGTTTCTTCCATATGCCGGTAATGGGCTGAAAACGCCTGTTTTGGGACTCTGCAGAGAAAGTGTTTGCAGACTGCTGAATCCACACACCGGTTTAACTCTGGAAGTTGAGTGCACACATTGACAACCGTTCTGTTAGATAGCTGCGTTTTGGATTTAGAAGCAGATATTTCCCTGTGCTTACTGCTGTTTCTTCCATATGCAGGTAATGGGCTGAAAACGCCTGGTTTGGGACTCTGCAGAGAAGATGTTTGCAGACTGCTGAATCCACACACGGGTTTAACTCTGGAAGGTGAGTGCACACATTGACAACCGTTCTGTTAGATAGCTGCGTTTTGGATTTTAGAAGCAGATATTTCCCTGGGCTTACTGCTGTTTCTTCCATATGCCGGTAATGGGCTGAAAACGCCTGTTTTGGGACTCTGCAGAGAAAGTGTTTGCAGACTGCTGAATCCACACACGGGTTTAACTCTGGAAGTTGAGTGCTCACATTGACAACCGTTCTGTTAGATAGCTGCGTTTTGGATTTAGAAGCAGATATTTCCCTGTGCTTACTGCTGTTTCTTCCATATGCCGGAAATGGGCTGTAAACGCCTGTTTTGGGACTATGCAGAGAAAGTGTTTGCAGACTGCTGAATCCACACACACGGGTTTAACTTTGGAAGTTGAGTGCACACATTGACAACCCTTCTGTTAGATAGCTGCGTTTTGGATTTAGAAGCAGATATTTCCCTGTGCTTACTGCTGTTTCTTCCATATGCCGGTAATGGGCTGAAAACGCCTGTTTTGGGACTCTGCAGAGAAAGTGTTTGCAGACTGCTGAATCCACACACGGGTTAAACTCTGGAAGTTGAGTGCACACATTGACAACCGTTCTGTTACATAGCTGCGTTTTGGATTTAGAAGCAGATATTTCCCTGGGCTTACTGCTGTTTCTTCCATATGCCGGTAACGGGCTGAAAACGCCTGTTTTGGGACTCTGCAGAGAAAGTGTTTGCAGACTGCTGATTCCACACACGGGGTTAACTCTTGAAGTTGAGTGCACACATTGACAGCCGTTCTGTTAGATAGCTGCGTTTTGGATTTAGAAGCAGATATTTCCCTGTGCTTACTGCTGTTTCTTCCATATGCCGGTAACGGGCTGAAAACGCCTGTTTTGGGACTCTGCAGGGAAAGTGTTTGCAGATTGCTGAATCCACACACGGGTTTAACTCTGGAAGTTGAGTGCACACATTGACAGCCGTTCTGTTAGATAGCTGCGTTTTGGATTTAGAAGCAGATATTTCCCTGTGCTTACTGCTGTTTCTTCCATATGCCGGTAATGGGCTGAAGACGCCTGGTTTGGGACTCTGCAGAGAAGATGTTTGCAGACTGCTGAATCCACACACCGGTTTAACTCTGGAAGTTGAGTGCACACATTGACAACCGTTCTGTTAGATAGCTGCGTTTTGGATTTAGAAGCAGATATTTCCCTGTGCTTACTGCTGTTTCTTCCATATGCCAGTAATGGGCTGAAAACGCCTGTTTTGGGACTCTGCAGAGAAAGTGTTTGCAGACTGCTGAATCCACACAAGGGTTTAACCCTGGAAGTTGAGTGCACACATTGACAACCGTTCTGTTAGATAACTGCGTTTTGGATTTAGAAGCAGATATTTCCCTGTGCTTACTGCTGTTTCTTCCATATGCCGGTAATGGGCTGAAAACCCCTGTTTTGGGACTCTGCAGAGAAAGGGTTTGCAGACTGCTGAATCCACACACCGGTTTAACTCTGGAAGTTGAGTGCACACATTGACAACCGTTCTGTTAGATAGCTGCGTTTTGGATTTAGAAGCAGATATTTCCCTGGGCTTACTGCTGTTTCTTCCATATGCCGGTAATGGGGTGAAAACGCCTGTTTTGGGACTCTGCAGAAAAAGTGTTTGCAGACTGCTGAATCCATACACGGGTTTAACTCTGGAAGTTGAGTGCACACACTGACAACCGTTCTGTTAGATAGCTGCGTTTTGGATTTAGAAGCAGATATTTCCCTGGGCTTACTGCTGTTTCTTCCATATGCCGGTAATGGGCTGAAAACGCCTGTTTTGGGACTCTGCAGAGAAAGTGTTTGCAGACTGCTGAATCCACACACCGGTTTAACTCTGGAAGTTGAGTGCACACATTGACAACCGTTCTGTTAGATAGCTGCGTTTTGGATTTAGAAGCAGATATTTCCCTGTGCTTACTGCTGTTTCTTCCATATGCAGGTAATGGGCTGAAAACGCCTGGTTTGGGACTCTGCAGAGAAGATGTTTGCAGACTGCTGAATCCACACACGGGTTTAACTCTGGAAGGTGAGTGCACACATTGACAACCGTTCTGTTAGATAGCTGCGTTTTGGATTTAGAAGCAGATATTTCCCTGGGCTTACTGCTGTTTCTTCCATATGCCGGTAAAGGGCTGAAAACGCCTGTTTTGGGACTCTGCAGAGAAAGTGTTTGCAGACTGCTGAATCCACACACGGGTTTAACTCTGGAAGTTGAGTGCACACATTGACAACCGTTCTGTTAGATAGCTGCGTTTTGGATTTAGAAGCAGATATTTCCCTGTGCTGACTGCTGTTTCTTCCATATGCCGGTAATGGGCTGAAAACGCCTGTTTTGGGACTCTGCAGAGAAAGTGTTTGCAGAATGCTGAATCCACACACGGGTTTAACTCTGGAAGTTGAGTGCACACATTGACAACCGTTCTGTTAGATAGCTGCGTTTTGGATTTAGAAGCAGATATTTCCCTTTGATTACTGCTGTTTCTTCCATATGCCGGTAATGGGCTGAAAACGCCTGTTTTGGGACTCTGCAGAGAAAGTGTTTGCAGACTGCTGAATCCACACACCGGATTAACTCTTGAAGTTGAGTGCACACATTGACAACCGTTCTGTTAGATAGCTGCGCTTTCGGTTTAGAAGTAGATATTTCCCTGTGCTTACTGCTGTTTCTTCCATATGCCGGTAAAGGGCTGAAAACGCCTGTTTGGGGACTCTGCAGAAAAAGTGTTTGCAGACTGCTGAATACACACACGGGTTTAACTCTGGAAGTTGAGTGCACACATTGACAACCGTTCTGTTAGATAGCTGCGTTTTGGATTTAGAAGCAGATATTTCCCTGTGCTTACTGCTGTTTCTTCCATATGCCGGTAATGGGCTGAAAACGCCTGTTTTGGGACTCTGCAGAGAAAGTGTTTGCAGACTGCTGAATCCACACACGGGTTTAACTCTGGAAGTTGAGTGCACACATTGACAACCGTTCTGTTAGATAGCTGCGTTTTGGATTTAGAAGCAGATAGTTCCCTGGGCTTACTGCTGTTTCTTCCATATGCCGGTAATGGGCTGAAAACGCCTGGTTTGGGACTCTGCAGAGAAAGTGTTTGCAGACTGCTGAATCCACACACGGGTTTACCTCTGGAAGTTGAGTGCACACATTGACAACCCTTCTGTTAGATAGCTGCGTTTTGGATTTAGAAGCAGACATTTCCCTGTGCTTACTGCTGTTTCTTCCATATGCCGGTAATGGGCTGAAAACGCCTGTTTTGGGACTCTGCAGAGAAAGTGTTTGCAGACTGCTGAATCCACACACGGGTTAAACTCTGGAAGTTGAGTGCACACATTGACAACCGTTCTGTTAGATAGCTGCGTTTTGGATTTAGAAGCAGATATTTCCCTGTGCTTACTGCTGTTTCTTCCATATGCCGGTAATGGGCTGAAAACGCCTGTTTTGGGACTCTGCAGAGAAAGTGTTTGCAGACTGCTGAATCCACACACACGGGTTTAACTCTGGAAGTTGAGTGCACACATTGACAACCGTTCTGTTAGATAGCTGCGTTTTGGATTTAGAAGCAGATATTTCCCTGTGCTGACTGCTGTTTCTTCCATATGCTGGTAATGGGCTGAAAACGCCTGTTTTGGGACTCTGCAGAGAAAGTGTTTGCAGACTGCTGAATCCACACACGGGTTTAACTCTGGAAGTTGAGTGCTCACATTGACAACCGTTCTGTTAGATAGCTGCGTTTTGGATTTAGAAGCAGATATTTCCCTGGGCTTACTGCTGTTTCTTCCATATGCCGGAAATGGGATGAAAACGCCAGTTTTGGGACTCTTCAGAGAAAGTGTTTGCAGACTGCTGAATCCACACACACGCGTTTAACTCTGGAAGTTGAGTGCACACATTGACAACCCTTCTGTTAGATAGCTGCGTTTTGGATTTAGAAGCAGATATTTCCCTGTGCTTACTGCTGTTTCTTCCATATGCAGGTAATGGGCTGAAAACGCCTGGTTTGGGACTCTGCAGAGAAGATGTTTGCAGACTGCTGAATCCACACACGGGTTTAACTCTGGAAGGTGAGTGCACACATTGACAACCGTTCTGTTAGATAGCTGCGTTTTGGATTTAGAAGTAGATATTTCCCTGGGCTTACTGCTGTTTCTTCCATATGCCGGTAAAGGGCTGAAAACGCCTGTTTTGGGACTCTGCAGAGAAAGTGTTTGCAGACTGCTGAATCCACACACGGGTTTAACTCTGGAAGTTGAGTGCACACATTGACAACCGTTCTGTTAGATAGCTGCGTTTTGGATTTAGAAGCAGATATTTCCCTGTGCTGACTGCTGTTTCTTCCATATGCCGGTAATGGGCTGAAAACGCCTGTTTTGGGACTCTGCAGAGAAAGTGTTTGCAGAATGCTGAATCCACACACGGGTTTAACTCTGGAAGTTGAGTGCACACATTGACAACCGTTCTGTTAGATAGCTGCGTTTTGGATTTAGAAGCAGATATTTCCCTGTGCTTACAGCTGTTTCTTCCATATGCCGGTAATGGGCTGAAAACGCCTGTTTTGGGACTCTGCAGAGAAAGTGTTTGCAGACTGCTGAATCCACACACGGGTTTAACTCTGGAAGTTGAGTGCACACATTGACAACCGTTCTGTTAGATAGCTGCGTTTTGGATTTAGAAGCAGATATTTCCCTGGGCTTACTGCTGTTTCTTCCATATGCCGGTAATGGGCTGAAAACGCCTGTTTTGGGACTCTGCAGAGAAAGTGTTTGCAGACTGCTGAATCCACACATGGGTTTAACTCTGGAAGTTGAATGCACACATTGACAACCGTTCTGTTAGATAGCTGCGTTTTGGATTTAGAAGCAGATAGTTCCCTGGGCTTACTGCTGTTTCTTCCATATGCCGGTAATGGGCTGAAAACGCCTGGTTTGGGACTCTGCAGAGAAAGTGTTTGCAGACTGCTGAAACCACACACGGGTTTAACTCTGGAAGTTGAGTGCACACATTGACAACCCTTCTGTTAGATAGCTGCGTTTTGGATTTAGAAGCAGACATTTCCCTGTGCTTACTGCTGTTTCTTCCATATGCCGGTAATGGGCTGAAAACGCCTGTTTTGGGACTCTGCAGAGAAAGTGTTTGCAGACTGCTGAATCCACACACGGGTTAAACTCTGGAAGTTGAGTGCACACATTGACAACCGTTCTGTTAGATAGCTGCGTTTTGGATTTAGAAGCAGATATTTCCCTGGGCTTACTGCTGTTTCTTCCATATGCCGGTAACGGGCTGAAAACGCCTGTTTTGGGACTCTGCAGAGAAAGTGTTTGCAGACTGCTGAATCCACACACGGGTTTAACTCTTGAAGTTGAGTGCACACATTGACAGCCGTTCTGTTATATAGCTGCGTTTTGGATTTAGAAGCAGATATTTCCCTGTGCTTACTGCTGTTTCTTCCATATGCCGGTAACGGGCTGAAAACACCTGTTTTGGGCCTCTGCAGGGAAAGTGTTTGCAGATTGCTGAATCCACACACGGGTTTAACTCTGGAAGTTGAGTGCACACATTGACAACCGTTCTGTTAGAAAGCTGCGTTTTGGATTTAGAAGCAGATATTTCCCTGTGCTGACTGCTGTTTCTTCCATATGCTGGTAATGGGCTGAAAACGCCTGTTTTGGGACTCTGCAGAGAAAGTGTTTGCAGACTGCTGAATCCACACACGGGTTTAACTCTGGAAGTTGAGTGCTCACATTGACAACCGTTCTGTTAGATAGCTGCGTTTTGGATTTAGAAGCAGATATTTCCCTGTGCTTACTGCTGTTTCTTCCATATGCCGGAAATGGGATGAAAACGCCTGTTTTGGGACTCTGCAGAGAAAGTGTTTGCAGACTGCTGAATCCACACACACGCGTTTAACTCTGGAAGTTGAGTGCACACATTGACAACCCTTCTGTTAGATAGCTGCGTTTTGGATTTAGAAGCAGATATTTCCCTGTGCTTACTGCTGTTTCTTCCATATGCAGGTAATGGGCTGAAAACGCCTGGTTTGGGACTCTGCAGAGAAGATGTTTGCAGACTGCTGAATCCACACACGGGTTTAACTCTGGAAGGTGAGTGCACACATTGACAACCGTTCTGTTAGATAGCTGCGTTTTGGATTTAGAAGCAGATATTTCCCTGGGCTTACTGCTGTTTCTTCCATATGCCGGTAAAGGGCTGAAAACGCCTGTTTTGGGACTCTGCAGAGAAAGTGTTTGCAGACTGCTGAATCCACACACGGGTTTAACTCTGGAAATTGAGTGCACACATTGACAACCGTTCTGTTAGATAGCTGCGTTTTGGATTTAGAAGCAGATATTTCCCTGTGCTGACTGCTGTTTCTTCCATATGCCGGTAATGGGCTGAAAACGCCTGTTTTGGGACTCTGCAGAGAAAGTGTTTGCAGAATGCTGAATCCACACACGGGTTTAACTCTGGAAGTTGAGTGCACACATTGACAACCGTTCTGTTAGATAGCTGCGTTTTGGATTTAGAAGCAGATATTTCCCTTTGATTACTGCTGTTTCTTCCATATGCCGGTAATGGGCTGAAAACGCCTGTTTTGGGACTCTGCAGAGAAAGTGTTTGCAGACTGCTGAATCCACACACCGGATTAACTCTGGAAGTTGAGTGCACACATTGACAACCGTTCTGTTAGATAGCTGCGCTTTGGATTTAGAAGTATATATTTCCCTGTGCTTACTGCTGTTTCTTCCATATGCCGGTAAAGGGCTGAAAACGCCTGTTTGGGGACTCTGCAGAAAAAGTGTTTGCAGACTGCTGAATCCACACACGGGTTTAACTCTGGAAGTTGAGTGCACACATTGACAACCGTTCTGTTAGATAGCTGCGTTTTGGATTTAGAAGCAGATATTTCCCTGTGCTTACTGCTGTTTCTTCCATATGCCGGTAATGGGCTGAAAACGCCTGTTTTGGGACTCTGCAGAGAAAGTGTTTGCAGACTGCTGAATCCACACACGGGTTTAACTCTGGAAGTTGAGTGCACACATTGACAACCGTTCTGTTAGATAGCTGCGTTTTGGATTTAGAAGCAGATATTTCCCTGGGCTTACTGCTGTTTCTTCCATATGCCGGTAATGGGCTGAAAACGCCTGTTTTGGGACTCTGCAGAGAAAGTGTTTGCAGACTGCTGAATCCACACATGGGTTTAACTCTGGAAGTTGAATGCACACATTGACAACCGTTCTGTTAGATAGCTGCGTTTTGGATTTAGAAGCAGATAGTTCCCTGGGCTTACTGCTGTTTCTTCCATATGCCGGTAATGGGCTGAAAACGCCTGGTTTGGGACTCTGCAGAGAAAGTGTTTGCAGACTGCTGAATCCACACACGGGTTTAACTCTGGAAGTTGAGTGCACACATTGACAACCCTTCTGTTAGATAGCTGCGTTTTGGATTTAGAAGCAGACATTTCCCTGTGCTTACTGCTGTTTCTTCCATATGCCGGTAATGGGCTGAAAACGCCTGTTTTGGGACTCTGCAGAGAAAGTGTTTGCAGACTGCTGAATCCACACACGGGTTAAACTCTGGAAGTTGAGTGCACACATTGACAACCGTTCTGTTAGATAGCTGCGTTTTGGATTTAGAAGCAGATATTTCCCTGTGCTTACTGCTGTTTCTTCCATATGCCGGTAATGGGCTGAAAACGCCTGTTTTGGGACTCTGCAGAGAAAGTGTTTGCAGACTGCTGATTCCACACACGGGTTTAACTCTGGAAGTTGAGTGCACACATTGACAACCGTTCTGTTAGATAGCTGCGTTTTGGATTTAGAAGCAGATATTTCCCTGTGCTGACTGCTGTTTCTTCCATATGCTGGTAATGGGCTGAAAACGCCATTTTTGGGACTCTGCAGAGAAAGTGTTTGCAGACTGCTGAATCCACACACGGGTTTAACTCTGGAAGTTGAGTGCTCACATTGACAACCGTTCTGTTAGATAGCTGCGTTTTGGATTTAGAAGCAGATATTTCCCTGTGCTTACTGCTGTTTCTTCCATATGCCGGAAATGGGATGAAAACGCCTGTTTTGGGACTCTGCAGAGAAAGTGTTTGCAGACTGCTGAATCCACACACACGTGTTTAACTCTGGAAGTTGAGTGCACACATTGACAACCCTTCTGTTAGATAGCTGCGTTTTGGATTTAGAAGCAGATATTTCCCTTTGCTTACTGCTGTTTCTTCCATATGCCGGTAATGGGCTGAAAACGCCTGTTTTGGGACTCTGCAGAGAAAGTGTTTGCAGACTGCTGAATCCACACACGGGTTAAACTCTGGAAGTTGAGTGCACACATTGACAACCGTTCTGTTAGATAGCTGCGTTTTGGATTTAGAAGCAGATATTTCCCTGGGCTTACTGCTGTTTCTTCCATATGCCGGTAACGGGCTGAAAACGCCTGTTTTGGGACTCTGCAGAGAAAGTGTTTGCAGACTGCTGAATCCACACACGGGGTTAACTCTTGAAGTTGAGTGCACACATTGACAGCCGTTCTGTTAGATAGCTGCCTTTTGGATTTAGAAGCAGATATTTCCCTGTGCTTACTGCTGTTTCTTCCATATGCCGGTAACGGGCTGAAAACGCCTGTTTTGGGACTCTGCAGGGAAAGTGTTTGCAGATTGCTGAATCCACACACGGGTTTAACTCTGGAAGTTGAGTGCACACATTGACAGCCGTTCTGTTAGATAGCTGCGTTTTGGATTTAGAAGCAGATATTTCCCTGGGCTTACTGCTGTTTCTTCCATATGCCGGTAATGGGCTGAAGACGCCTGGTTTGGGACTCTGCAGAGAAGATGTTTGCAGACTGCTGAATCCACACACCGGTTTAACTCTGGAAGTTGAGTGCACACATTGACAACCATTCTGTTAGATAGCTGCGTTTTGGATTTAGAAGCAGATATTTCCCTGTGCTTACTGCTGTTTCTTCCATATGCCAGTAATGGGCTGAAAACACCTGTTTTGGGACTCTGCAGAGAAAGTGTTTGCAGACTGCTGAATCCACACACGGGTTTAACTCTGGAATTTGAGTGCACACATTGACAACCGTTCTGTTAGAGAGCTGCGTTTTGGATTTAGAAGCAGATATTTCCCTGTGCTTACTGCTGTTTCTTCCATATGCCGGTAATGGGCTGAAAACCCCTGTTTTGGGACTCTGCAGAGAAAGGTTTGCAGACTGCTGAATCCACACACGGGTTTAACTCTGGAAGTTGAGTGCACACATTGACAACCGTTCTGTTAGATAGCTGCGTTTTGGATTTAGAAGCAGATATTTCCCTGGGCTTACTGCTGTTTCTTCCATATGCCGGTAATGGGCTGAAAAAGCCTGTTTTGGGACTCTGCAGAGAAAGTGTTTGCAGACTGCTGAATCCACATACCGGTTTAACTCTGGAAGTTGAGTGCACACATTGACAACCGTTCTGTTAGATAGCTGCGTTTTGGATTTAGAAGCAGATATTTCCCTGGGCTTACTGCTGTTTCTTCCATATGCCGGTAATGGGCTGAAAACGCCTGTTATGGGACTCTGCAGAGAAAGTGTTTGCAGACTGCTGAATCCACACACCGGTTTAACTCTGGAAGTTGAGTGCACACATTGACAACCGTTCTGTTAGATAGCTGCGTTTTGGATTTAGAAGCAGATATTTCCCTGTGCTTACTGCTGTTTCTTCCATATGCCGGTAATGGGCTGAAAACGCCTGGTTTGGGACTCTGCAGAGAAGATGTTTGCAGACTGCTGAATCCACACACGGGTTTAACTCTGGAAGTTGAGTGCACACATTGACAACCGTTCTGTTAGATAGCTGCGTTTTGGATTTAGAAGCAGATATTTCCCTGGGCTTACTGCTGTTTCTTCCATATGCCGGTAATGGGCTGAAAACGCCTGGTTTGGGACTCTGCAGAGAAAGTGTTTGCAGACTGCTGAATCCACACACGGGTTAAACTCTGGAAGTTGAGTGCACACATTGACAACCGTTCTGTTAGATAGCTGCGTTTTGGATTTAGAAGCAGATATTTCCCTGGGCTTACTGCTGTTTCTTCCATATGCCGGTAATGGGCTGAAAACGCCTGTTTTGGGACTCTGCAGAGAAAGTGTTTGCAGACTGCTGAATCCACACACGGGTTTAACTCTGGAAGTTGAGTGCACACATTGACAGCTGTTCTGTTAGATAGCTGCGTTTTGGATTTAGAAGCAGATATTTCCCTGTGCTTACTGCTGTTTCTTCCATATGCCGGTAAAGGGCTGAAAACGCCTGTTTTGGGACTCTGCAGAGAAAGTGTTTGCAGACTGCTGAATCCACACACGGGTTTAACTCTGGAAGGTGAGTGCACACATTGACAGCCGTTCTGTTAGATAGCTGTGTTTTGGATTTAGAAGCAGATATTTCCCTGGGCTTACTGCTGTTTCTTCCATATGCCGGTAATGGGCTGAAAACGCCTGGTTTGGGACTCTGCAGAGAAGATGTTTGCAGACTGCTGAATCTACACACCGGTTTACCTCTGGAAGTTGAGTGCACACATTGACAACCGTTCTGTTAGATAGCTGCGTTTTGGATTTAGAAGCAGATATTTCCCTGTGCTTACTGCTGTTTCTTCCATATGCCGGTAATGGGCTGAAAACGCCTGTTTTGGGACTCTGCAGAGAAAGAGTTTGCAGACTGCTGAATCCACACACGGGTTTAACTCTGGAAGTTGAGTGCACACATTGACAACCGTTCTGTTAGATAGCTGCGTTTTGGATTTAGAAGCAGATATTTCCCTGTGCTGACTGCTGTTTCTTCCATATGCCGGTAATAGGCTGAAAACGCTTGTTTTGGGACTCTGCAGAGAAAGTGTTTGCAGACTGCTGAATCCACACACGGGTTTAACTCTGGAAGTTGAGTGCACACATTGACAACCGTTCTGTTAGATAGCTGCGTTTTGGATTTAGAAGCAGATATTTCCTTGTGCTGACTGCTGTTTCTTCCATATGCCGGTAATGGGCTGAAAACGCCTCTTTTCGGACTCTGCAGAGAAAGTGTTTGCAGACTGCTGAATCCACACACGGGTTTAACACTGGAAGTTGAGTGCACACATTGACAACCCTTCTGTTAGATAGCTGCGTTTTGGATTTAGAAGCAGACATTTCCCTGTGCTTACTGCTGTTTCTTCCATATGCCGGTAATGGGCTGAAAACGCCTGTTTTGGGACTCTGCAGAGAAAGTGTTTGCAGACTGCTGAATCCACACACGGGTTAAACTCTGGAAGTTGAGTGCACACATTGACAACCGTTCTGTTAGATAGCTGCGTTTTGGATTTAGAAGCAGATATTTCCCTGTGCTTACTGCTGTTTCTTCCATATGCCGGTAATGGGCTGAAAACCCCTGTTTTGGGACTCTGCAGAGAAAGTGTTTGCAGACTGCTGAATCCACACACACGGGTTTAACTCTGGAAGTTGAGTGCACACATTGACAACCGTTCTGTTAGATAGCTGCGTTTTGGATTTAGAAGCAGATATTTCCCTGGGCTTACTGCTGTTTCTTCCATATGCCGGTAATGGGCTGAAAACGCCTGTTTTGGGACTCTGCAGAGAAAGTGTTTGCAGACTGCTGAATCCACATACGGGTTTAACTCTGGAAGTTGAGTGCACACATTGACAACCGTTCTGTTAGATAGCTGCGTTTTGGATTTAGAAGCAGATATTTCCCTGTGCTTACTGCTGTTTCTTCCATATGCCGGTAATGGGCTGAAAACGCCTGTTATGGGACTCTGCAGAGAAAGTGTTTGCAGACTGCTGAATCCACACACCGGTTTAACTCTGGAAGTTGAGTGCACACATTGACAACCGTTCTGTTAGATAGCTGCGTTTTGGATTTAGAAGCAGATATTTCCCTGTGCTTACTGCTGTTTCTTCCATATGCCGGTAATGGGCTGAAAACGCCTGGTTTGGGACTCTGCAGAGAAGATGTTTGCAGACTGCTGAATCCACACACGGGTTTAACTCTGGAAGTTGAGTGCACACATTGACAACCGTTCTGTTAGATAGCTGCGTTTTGGATTTAGAAGCAGATATTTCCCTGGGCTTACTGCTGTTTCTTCCATATGCCGGTAATGGGCTGAAAACGCCTGGTTTGGGACTCTGCAGAGAAAGTGTTTGCAGACTGCTGAATCCACACACGGGTTAAACTCTGGAAGTTGAGTGCACACATTGACAACCGTTCTGTTAGATAGCTGCGTTTTGGATTTAGAAGCAGATATTTCCCTGGGCTTACTGCTGTTTCTTCCATATGCCGGTAATGGGCTGAAAACGCCTGTTTTGGGACTCTGCAGAGAAAGTGTTTGCAGACTGCTGAATCCACACACGGGTTTAACTCTGGAAGTTGAGTGCACACATTGACAGCTGTTCTGTTAGATAGCTGCGTTTTGGATTTAGAAGCAGATATTTCCCTGTGCTTACTGCTGTTTCTTCCATATGCCGGTAAAGGGCTGAAAACGCCTGTTTTGGGACTCTGCAGAGAAAGTGTTTGCAGACTGCTGAATCCACACACGGGTTTAACTCTGGAAGGTGAGTGCACACATTGACAGCCGTTCTGTTAGATAGCTGCGTTTTGGATTTAGAAGCAGATATTTCCCTGTGCTTACTGCTGTTTCTTCCATATGCCGGTAATGGGCTGAAAACGCCTGGTTTGGGACTCTGCAGAGAAGATGTTTGCAGACTGCTGAATCTACACACCGGTTTACCTCTGGAAGTTGAGTGCACACATTGACAACCGTTCTGTTAGATAGCTGCGTTTTGGATTTAGAAGCAGATATTTCCCTGTGCTTACTGCTGTTTCTTCCATATGCCGGTAATGGGCTGAAAACGCCTGTTTTGGGACTCTGCAGAGAAAGAGTTTGCAGACTGCTGAATCCACACACGGGTTTAACTCTGGAAGTTGAGTGCACACATTGACAACCGTTCTGTTAGATAGCTGCGTTTTGGATTTAGAAGCAGATATTTCCCTGTGCTGACTGCTGTTTCTTCCATATGCCGGTAATAGGCTGAAAACGCTTGTTTTGGGACTCTGCAGAGAAAGTGTTTGCAGACTGCTGAATCCACACACGGGTTTAACTCTGGAAGTTGAGTGCACACATTGACAACCGTTCTGTTAGATAGCTGCGTTTTGGATTTAGAAGCAGATATTTCCTTGTGCTGACTGCTGTTTCTTCCATATGCCGGTAATGGGCTGAAAACGCCTCTTTTCGGACTCTGCAGAGAAAGTGTTTGCAGACTGCTGAATCCACACACGGGTTTAACTCTGGAAGTTGAGTGCACACATTGACAACCCTTCTGTTAGATAGCTGCGTTTTGGATTTAGAAGCAGACATTTCCCTGTGCTTACTGCTGTTTCTTCCATATGCCGGTAATGGGCTGAAAACGCCTGTTTTGGGACTCTGCAGAGAAAGTGTTTGCAGACTGCTGAATCCACACACGGGTTAAACTCTGGAAGTTGAGTGCACACATTGACAACCGTTCTGTTAGATAGCTGCGTTTTGGATTTAGAAGCAGATATTTCCCTGTGCTTACTGCTGTTTCTTCCATATGCCGGTAATGGGCTGAAAACCCCTGTTTTGGGACTCTGCAGAGAAAGTGTTTGCAGACTGCTGAATCCACACACACGGGTTTAACTCTGGAAGTTGAGTGCACACATTGACAACCGTTCTGTTAGATAGCTGCGTTTTGGATTTAGAAGCAGATATTTCCCTGTGCTGACTGCTGTTTCTTCCATATGCTGGTAATGGGCTGAAAACGCCTGTTTTGGGACTCTGCAGAGAAAGTGTTTGCAGACTGCTGAATCCACACACGGGTTTAACTCTGGAAGTTGAGTGCACACATTGACAACCGTTCTGTTAGATAGCTGCGTTTTGGATTTAGAAGCAGATATTTCCCTGTGCTTACTGCTGTTTCTTCCATATGCCGGAAATGGGATGAAAACGCCTGTTTTGGGACTCTGCAGAGAAAGTGTTTGCAGACTGCTGAATCCACACACACGTGTTTAACTCTGGAAGTTGAGTGCACACATTGACAACCCTTCTGTTAGATAGCTGCGTTTTGGATTTAGAAGCAGATATTTCCCTTTGCTTACTGCTGTTTCTTCCATATGCCGGTAATGGACTGAAAACGCCTGTTTTGGGACTCTGCAGAGAAAGTGTTTGCAGACTGCTGAATCCACACACGGGTTAAACTCTGGAAGTTGAGTGCACACATTGACAACCGTTCTGTTAGATAGATGCGTTTTGGATTTAGAAGCAGATATTTCCCTGGGCTTACTGCTGTTTCTTCCATATGCCGGTAACGGGCTGAAAACGCCTGTTTTGGGACTCTGCAGAGAAAGTGTTTGCAGACTGCTGAATCCACACACGGGTTTAACTCTGGAAGTTGAGTGCACACATTGACAACCGTTCTGTTAGATAGCTGCGTTTTGGATTTAGAAGCAGATATTTCCTTGTGCTGACTGCTGTTTCTTCCATATGCCGGTAATGGGCTGAAAACGCCTCTTTTCGGACTCTGCAGAGAAAGTGTTTGCAGACTGCTGAATCCACACACGGGTTTAACTCTGGAAGTTGAGTGCACACATTGACAACCCTTCTGTTAGATAGCTGCGTTTTGGATTTAGAAGCAGACATTTCCCTGTGCTTACTGCTGTTTCTTCCATATGCCGGTAATGGGCTGAAAACGCCTGTTTTGGGACTCTGCAGAGAAAGTGTTTGCAGACTGCTGAATCCACACACGGGTTAAACTCTGGAAGTTGAGTGCACACATTGACAACCGTTCTGTTAGATAGCTGCGTTTTGGATTTAGAAGCAGATATTTCCCTGTGCTTACTGCTGATTCTTCCATATGCCGGTAATGGGCTGAAAACCCCTGTTTTGGGACTCTGCAGAGAAAGTGTTTGCAGACTGCTGAATCCACACACACGGGTTTAACTCTGGAAGTTGAGTGCACACATTGACAACCGTTCTGTTAGATAGCTGCGTTTTGGATTTAGAAGCAGATATTTCCCTGGGCTTACTGCTGTTTCTTCCATATGCCGGTAATGGGCTGAAAACGCCTGTTTTGGGACTCTGCAGAGAAAGTGTTTGCAGACTGCTGAATCCACATACGGGTTTAACTCTGGAAGTTGAGTGCACACATTGACAACCGTTCTGTTAGATAGCTGCGTTTTGGATTTAGAAGCAGATATTTCCCTGGGCTTACTGCTGTTTCTTCCATATGCCGGTAATGGGCTGAAAACGCCTGTTATGGGACTCTGCAGAGAAAGTGTTTGCAGACTGCTGAATCCACACACCGGTTTAACTCTGGAAGTTGAGTGCACACATTGACAACCGTTCTGTTAGATAGCTGCGTTTTGGATTTAGAAGCAGATATTTCCCTGTGCTTACTGCTGTTTCTTCCATATGCCGGTAATGGGCTGAAAACGCCTGGTTTGGGACTCTGCAGAGAAGATGTTTGCAGACTGCTGAATCCACACACGGGTTTAACTCTGGAAATTGAGTGCACACATTGACAACCGTTCTGTTAGATAGCTGCGTTTTGGATTTAGAAGCAGATATTTCCCTGGGCTTACTGCTGTTTCTTCCATATGCCGGTAATGGGCTGAAAACGCCTGTTTTGGGACTCTGCAGAGAAAGTGTTTGCAGACTGCTGAATCCACACACGGGTTTAACTCTGGAAGTTGAGTGCACACATTGACAGCTGTTCTGTTAGATAGCTGCGTTTTGGATTTAGAAGCAGATATTTCCCTGTGCTTACTGCTGTTTCTTCCATATGCCGGTAAAGGGCTGAAAACGCCTGTTTTGGGACTCTGCAGAGAAAGTGTTTGCAGACTGCTGAATCCACACACGGGTTTAACTCTGGAAGGTGAGTGCACACATTGACAGCCGTTCTGTTAGATAGCTGCGTTTTGGATTTAGAAGCAGATATTTCCCTGGGCTTACTGCTGTTTCTTCCATATGCCGGTAATGGGCTGAAAACGCCTGGTTTGGGACTCTGCAGAGAAGATGTTTGCAGACTGCTGAATCTACACACCGGTTTACCTCTGGAAGTTGAGTGCACACATTGACAACCGTTCTGTTAGATAGCTGCGTTTTGGATTTAGAAGCAGATATTTCCCTGTGCTTACTGCTGTTTCTTCCATATGCCGGTAATGGGCTGAAAACGCCTGTTTTGGGACTCTGCAGAGAAAGAGTTTGCAGACTGCTGAATCCACACACGGGTTTAACTCTGGAAGTTGAGTGCACACATTGACAACCGTTCTGTTAGATAGCTGCGTTTTGGATTTAGAAGCAGATATTTCCCTGTGCTGACTGCTGTTTCTTCCATATGCCGGTAATAGGCTGAAAACGCTTGTTTTGGGACTCTGCAGAGAAAGTGTTTGCAGACTGCTGAATCCACACACGGGTTTAACTCTGGAAGTTGAGTGCACACATTGACAACCGTTCTGTTAGATAGCTGCGTTTTGGATTTAGAAGCAGATATTTCCTTGTGCTGACTGCTGTTTCTTCCATATGCCGGTAATGGGCTGAAAACGCCTCTTTTCGGACTCTGCAGAGAAAGTGTTTGCAGACTGCTGAATCCACACACGGGTTTAACTCTGGAAGTTGAGTGCACACATTGACAACCCTTCTGTTAGATAGCTGCGTTTTGGATTTAGAAGCAGACATTTCCCTGTGCTTACTGCTGTTTCTTCCATATGCCGGTAATGGGCTGAAAACGCCTGTTTTGGGACTCTGCAGAGAAAGTGTTTGCAGACTGCTGAATCCACACACGGGTTAAACTCTGGAAGTTGAGTGCACACATTGACAACCGTTCTGTTAGATAGCTGCGTTTTGGATTTAGAAGCAGATATTTCCCTGTGCTTACTGCTGTTTCTTCCATATGCCGGTAATGGGCTGAAAACCCCTGTTTTGGGACTCTGCAGAGAAAGTGTTTGCAGACTGCTGAATCCACACACACGGGTTTAACTCTGGAAGTTGAGTGCACACATTGACAACCGTTCTGTTAGATAGCTGCGTTTTGGATTTAGAAGCAGATATTTCCCTGTGCTGACTGCTGTTTCTTCCATATGCTGGTAATGGGCTGAAAACGCCTGTTTTGGGACTCTGCAGAGAAAGTGTTTGCAGACTGCTGAATCCACACACGGGTTTAACTCTGGAAGTTGAGTGCACATATTGACAACCGTTCT
The DNA here is from genome assembly GCF_030222135.1 of Aotus nancymaae. NCBI lineage: Eukaryota > Metazoa > Chordata > Mammalia > Primates > Aotidae > Aotus > Aotus nancymaae. The sequence goes on along the minus strand of NW_026988934.1, from coordinate 219,944 downwards.
GTTAGATAGCTGCGTTTTGGATTTAGAAGCAGATATTTCCCTGTGCTTACTGCTGTTTCTTCCATATGCCGGAAATGGGATGAAAACGCCTGTTTTGGGACTCTGCAGAGAAAGTGTTTGCAGACTGCTGAATCCACACACACGTGTTTAACTCTGGAAGTTGAGTGCACACATTGACAACCCTTCTGTTAGATAGCTGCGTTTTGGATTTAGAAGCAGATATTTCCCTTTGCTTACTGCTGTTTCTTCCATATGCCGGTAATGGGCTGAAAACGCCTGTTTTGGGACTCTGCAGAGAAAGTGTTTGCAGACTGCTGAATCCACACACGGGTTAAACTCTGGAAGTTGAGTGCACACATTGACAACCGTTCTGTTAGATAGCTGCGTTTTGGATTTAGAAGCAGATATTTCCCTGGGCTTACTGCTGTTTCTTCCATATGCCGGTAACGGGCTGAAAACGCCTGTTTTGGGACTCTGCAGAGAAAGTGTTTGCAGACTGCTGAATCCACACACGGGTTTAACTCTTGAAGTTGAGTGCACACATTGACAGCCGTTCTGTTAGATAGCTGCGTTTTGGATTTAGAAGCAGATATTTCCCTGTGCTTACTGCTGTTTCTTCCATATGCCGGTAACGGGCTGAAAACGCCTGTTTTGGGACTCTGCAGGGAAAGTGTTTGCAGATTGCTGAATCCACACACGGGTTTAACTCTGGAAGTTGAGTGCACACATTGACAGCCGTTCTGTTAGATAGCTGCGTTTTGGATTTAGAAGCAGATATTTCCCTGGGCTTACTGCTGTTTCTTCCATATGCCGGTAATGGGCTGAAGACGCCTGGTTTGGGACTCTGCAGAGAAGATGTTTGCAGACTGCTGAATCCACACACCGGTTTAACTCTGGAAGTTGAGTGCACACATTGACAACCGTTCTGTTAGATAGCTGCGTTTTGGATTTAGAAGCAGATATTTCCCTGTGCTTACTGCTGTTTCTTCCATATGCCAGTAATGGGCTGAAAACGCCTGTTTTGGGACTCTGCAGAGAAAGTGTTTGCAGACTGCTGAATCCAAACACGGGTTTAACTCTGGAAGTTGAGTGCACACATTGACAACCGTTCTGTTAGATAGCTGCGTTTTGGATTTAGAAGCAGATATTTCCCTGTGCTTACTGCTGTTTATTCCATATGCCGGTAATGGGCTGAAAACCCCTGTTTTGGGACTCTGCAGAGAAAGGTTTGCAGACTGCTGAATCCACACACGGGTTTAACTCTGGAAGTTGAGTGCACACATTGACAACCGTTCTGTTAGATAGCTGCGTTTTGGATTTAGAAGCAGATATTTCCCTGGGCTTACTGCTGTTTCTTCCATATGCCGGTAATGGGCTGAAAACGCCTGTTATGGGACTCTGCAGAGAAAGTGTTTGCAGACTGCTGAATCCACACACCGGTTTAACTCTGGAAGTTGAGTGCACACATTGACAACCGTTCTGTTAGATAGCTGCGTTTTGGATTTAGAAGCAGATATTTCCCTGTGCTTACTGCTGTTTCTTCCATATGCCGGTAATGGGCTGAAAACGCCTGGTTTGGGACTCTGCAGAGAAGATGTTTGCAGACTGCTGAATCCACACACGGGTTTAACTCTGGAAGTTGAGTGCACACATTGACAACCGTTCTGTTAGATAGCTGCGTTTTGGATTTAGAAGCAGATATTTCCCTGGGCTTACTGCTGTTTCTTCCATATGCCGGTAATGGGCTGAAAACGCCTGGTTTGGGACTCTGCAGAGAAGATGTTTGCAGACTGCTGAATCCACACACGGGTTTAACTCTGGAAGTTGAGTGCACACATTGACAGCCGTTCTGTTAGATAGCTGCGTTTTGGATTTAGAAGCAGATATTTCCCTGGGCTTACTGCTGTTTCTTCCATATGCCGGTAATGGGCTGAAAACGCCTGTTTTGGGACTCTGCAGAGAAAGTGTTTGCAGACTGCTGAATCCACACACGGGTTTAACTCTGGAAGTTGAGTGCACACATTGACAGCTGTTCTGTTAGATAGCTGCGTTTTGGATTTAGAAGCAGATATTTCCCTGTGCTTACTGCTGTTTCTTCCATATGCCGGTAAAGGGCTGAAAACACCTGTTTTGGGACTCTGCAGAGAAAGTGTTTGCAGACTGCTGAATCCACACACGGGTTTAACTCTGGAAGGTGAGTGCACACATTGACAGCCGTTCTGTTAGATAGCTGCGTTTTGGATTTAGAAGCAGATATTTCCCTGGGCTTACTGCTGTTTCTTCCATATGCCGGTAATGGGCTGAAAACGCCTGGTTTGGGCCTCTGCAGAGAAGATGTTTGCAGACTGCTGAATCTACACACCGGTTTACCTCTGGAAGTTGAGTGCACACATTGACAACCGTTCTGTTAGATAGCTGCGTTTTGGATTTAGAAGCAGATATTTCCCTGTGCTTACTGCTGTTTCTTCCATATGCCGGTAATGGGCTGAAAACGCCTGTTTTGGGACTCTGCAGAGAAAGAGTTTGCAGACTGCTGAATCCACACACGGGTTTAACTCTGGAAGTTGAGTGCACACATTGACAACCGTTCTGTTAGATAGCTGCGTTTTGGATTTAGAAGCAGATATTTCCCTGTGCTGACTGCTGTTTCTTCCATATGCCGGTAATAGGCTGAAAACGCTTGTTTTGGGACTCTGCAGAGAAAGTGTTTGCAGACTGCTGAATCCACACACGGGTTTAACTCTGGAAGTTGAGTGCACACATTGACAACCGTTCTGTTAGATAGCTGCGTTTTGGATTTAGAAGCAGATATTTCCTTGTGCTGACTGCTGTTTCTTCCATATGCCGGTAATGGGCTGAAAACGCCTCTTTTCGGACTCTGCAGAGAAAGTGTTTGCAGACTGCTGAATCCACACACGGGTTTAACTCTGGAAGTTGAGTGCACACATTGACAACCGTTCTGTTAGATAGCTGCGTTTTGGATTTAGAAGCAGATATTTCCCTGTGCTGACTGCTGTTTCTTCCATATGCCGGTAATGGGCTGAAAACGCCTGTTTTGGGACTCTGCAGAGAAAGTGTTTGCAGAATGCTGAATCCACACACGGGTTTAACTCTGGAAGTTGAGTGCACACATTGACAACCGTTCTGTTAGATAGCTGCGTTTTGGATTTAGAAGCAGATATTTCCCTTTGCTTACTGCTGTTTCTTCCATATGCCGGTAATGGGCTGAAAACGCCTGTTTTGGGACTCTGCAGAGAAAGTGTTTGCAGAATGCTGAATCCACACACGGGTTTAACTCTGGAAGTTGAGTGCACACATTGACAACCGTTCTGTTAGATAGCTGCGTTTTGGATTTAGAAGCAGATATTTCCTTGTGCTGACTGCTGTTTCTTCCATATGCCGGTAATGGGCTGAAAACGCCTCTTTTCGGACTCTGCAGAGAAAGTGTTTGCAGACTGCTGAATCCACACACGGGTTTAACTCTGGAAGTTGAGTGCACACATTGACAACCCTTCTGTTAGATAGCTGCGTTTTGGATTTAGAAGCAGACATTTCCCTGTGCTTACTGCTATTTCTTCCATATGCCGGTAACGGGCTGAAAACGCCTGTTTTGGGACTCTGCAGAGAAAGTGTTTGCAGAATGCTGAATCCACACACGGGTTTAACTCTGGAAGTTGAGTGCACACATTGACAACCGTTCTGTTAGATAGCTGCGTTTTGGATTTAGAAGCAGATATTTCCCTTTGCTTACTGCTGTTTCTTCCATATGCCGGTAATGGGCTGAAAACGCCTGTTTTGGGACTCTGCAGAGAAAGTGTTTGCAGAATGCTGAATCCACACACGGGTTTAACTCTGGAAGTTGAGTGCACACATTGACAACCGTTCTGTTAGATAGCTGCGCTTTGGATTTAGAAGTAGATATTTCCCTGTGCTTACTGCTGTTTCTTCCATATGCCGGTAAAGGGCTGAAAACGTCTCTTTTGGGACTCTGCAGAGAAAGTGTTTGCAGACTGCTGAATCCACACACGGGTTTAACTCTGGAAGTTGAGTGCACACATTGACAGCCGTTCTGTTAGATAGCTGCGTTTTGGATTTAGAAGCAGATATTTCCCTGTGCTTACTGCTGTTTCTTCCATATGCCGGTAATGGGCTGAAAACGCCTGGTTTGGGACTCTGCAGAGAAAGTGTTTGCAGACTGCTGAATCCACACACGGGTTTAACTCTGGAAGTTGAGTGCACACATTGACAACCCTTCTGTTAGATAGCTGCGTTTTGGATTTAGAAGCAGACATTTCCCTGTGCTTACTGCTGTTTCTTCCATATGCCGGTAATGGGCTGAAAACGCCTGTTTTGGGACTCTGCAGAGAAAGTGTTTGCAGACTGCTGAATCCACACACGGGTTAAACTCTGGAAGTTGAGTGCACACATTGACAACCGTTCTGTTAGATAGCTGCGTTTTGGATTTAGAAGCAGATATTTCCCTGTGCTTACTGCTGTTTCTTCCATATGCCGGTAATGGGCTGAAAACGCCTGTTTTGGGACTCTGCAGAGAAAGTGTTTGCAGACTGCTGAATCCACACACACGGGTTTAACTCTGGAAGTTGAGTGCACACATTGACAACCGTTCTGTTAGATAGCTGCGTTTTGGATTTAGAAGCAGATATTTCCCTGTGCTGACTGCTGTTTCTTCCATATGCTGGTAATGGGCTGAAAACGCCTGTTTTGGGACTCTGCAGAGAAAGTGTTTGCAGACTGCTGAATCCACACACGGGTTTAACTCTGGAAGTTGAGTGCTCACATTGACAACCGTTCTGTTAGATAGCTGCGTTTTGGATTTAGAAGCAGATATTTCCCTGTGCTTACTGCTGTTTCTTCCATGTGCCGGAAATGGGCTGAAAACGCCTGTTTTGGGACTCTGCAGAGAAAGTGTTTGCAGACTGCTGAATCCACACACACGGGTTTAACTCTGAAGGTTGAGTGCACACATTGACAACCCTTCTGTTAGATAGCTGCGTTTTGGATTTAGAAGCAGATATTTCCCTTTGCTTACTGCTGTTTCTTCCATATGCCGGTAATGGGCTGAAAACGCCTGTTTTGGGACTCTGCAGAGAAAGTGTTTGCAGACTGCTGAATCCACACACGGGTTGAACTCTGGAAGTTGAGTGCACACATTGACAACCGTTCTGTTAGATAGCTGCGTTTTGGATTTAGAAGCAGATATTTCCCTGGGCTTACTGCTGTTTCTTCCATATGCCGGTAACGGGCTGAAAACGCCTGTTTTGGGACTCTGCAGAGAAAGTGTTTGCAGACTGCTGAATCCACACACGGGTTTAACTCTTGAAGTTGAGTGCACACATTGACAGCCGTTCTGTTAGATAGCTGCGTTTTGGATTTAGAAGCAGATATTTCCCTGTGCTTACTGCTGTTTCTTCCATATGCCGGTAACGGGCTGAAAACGCCTGTTTTGGGACTCTGCAGGGAAAGTGTTTGCAGATTGCTGAATCCACACACGGGTTTAACTCTGGAAGTTGAGTGCACACATTGACAGCCGTTCTGTTAGATAGCTGCGTTTTGGATTTAGAAGCAGATATTTCCCTGGGCTTACTGCTGTTTCTTCCATATGCCGGTAATGGGCTGAAGACGCCTCGTTTGGGACTCTGCAGAGAAGATGTTTGCAGACTGCTGAATCCACACACCGGTTTAACTCTGGAAGTTGAGTGCACACATTGACAACCGTTCTGTTAGATAGCTGCGTTTTGGATTTAGAAGCAGATATTTCCCTGTGCTTACTGCTGTTTCTTCCATATGCCGGTAATGGGCTGAAAACCCCTGTTTTGAGACGCTGTAGAGAAAGGTTTGCAGACTGCTGAATCCACACACGGGTTTAACTCTGGAAGTTGAGTGCACACATTGACAACCGTTCTGTTAGATAGCTGCGTTTTGGATTTAGAAGCAGATATTTCCCTGGGCTTACTGCTGTTTCTTCCATATGCCGGTAATGGGCTGAAAACGCCTGTTTTGGGACTCTGCAGAGAAAGTGTTTGCAGACTGCTGAATCCACATACGGGTTTAACTCTGGAAGTTGAGTGCACACATTGACAACCGTTCTGTTAGATAGCTGCGTTTTGGATTTAGAAGCAGATATTTCCCTGGGCTTACTGCTGTTTCTTCCATATGCCGGTAATGGGCTGAAAACGCCTGGTTTGTGACTCTGCAGAGAAAGTGTTTGCAGACTGCTGAATCCACACACCGGTTTAACTCTGGAAGTTGAGTGCACACATTGACAACCGTTCTGTTAGATAGCTGCGTTTTGGATTTAGAAGCAGATATTTCCCTGTGCTTACTGCTGTTTCTTCCATATGCCGGTAATGGGCTGAAAACCCCTGTTTTGGGACTCTGTAGAGAAAGGTTTGCAGACTGCTGAATCCACACACCGGTTTAACTCTGGAAGTTGAGTGCACACATTGACAACCGTTCTGTTAGATAGCTGCGTTTTGGATTTAGAAGCAGATATTTCCCTGGGCTTACTGCTGTTTCTTCCATATGCCGGTAATGGGCTGAAAACGCCTGTTTTGGGACTCTGCAGAGAAAGTGTTTGCAGACTGCTGAATCCACATACGGGTTTAACTCTGGAAGTTGAGTGCACACATTGACAACCGTTCTGTTAGATAGCTGCGTTTTGGATTTAGAAGCAGATATTTCCCTGTGCTTACTGCTGTTTCTTCCATATGCCGGTAATGGGCTGAAAACGCCTGTTTTGGGACTCTGCAGAGAAAGTGTTTGCAGACTGCTGAATCCACACACCGGTTTAACTCTGGAAGTTGAGTGCACACATTGACAACCGTTCTGTTAGATAGCTGCGTTTTGGATTTAGAAGCAGATATTTCCCTGTGCTTACTGCTGTTTCTTCCATATGCCGGTAATGGGCTGAAAACGCCTGGTTTGGGACTCTGCAGAGAAGATGTTTGCAGACTGCTGAATCCACACACACGGGTTTAACTCTGGAAGTTGAGTGCACACATTGACAACCCTTCTGTTAGATAGCTGCGTTTTGGATTTAGAAGCAGATATTTCCCTTTGCTTACTGCTGTTTCTTCCATATGCCGGTAATGGGCTGAAAACGCCTGTTTTGGGATTCTGCAGAGAAAGTGTTTGCAGACTGCTGAATCCACACACGGGTTAAACTCTGGAAGTTGAGTGCACACATTGACAACCGTTCTGTTAGATAGCTGCGTTTTGGATTTAGAAGCAGATATTTCCCTGGGCTTACTGCTGTTTCTTCCATATGCCGGTAACGGGCTGAAAACGCCTGTTTTGGGACTCTGCAGAGAAAGTGTTTGCAGACTGCTGAATCCACACACGGGTTTAACTCTTGAAGTTGAGTGCACAGATTGACAGCCGTTCTGTTAGATAGCTGCGTTTTGGATTTAGAAGCAGATATTTCCCTGTGCTTACTGCTGTTTCTTCCATATGTCGGTAACGGGCTGAAATCGCCTGTGTTGGGACTCTGCAGGGAAAGTGTTTGCAGAATGCTGAATCCACACACGGGTTTAACTCTGGAAGTTGAGTGCACACATCGACAGCCGTTCTGTTAGATAGCTGCGTTTTGGATTTAGAAGCAGATATTTCCCTGGGCTTACTGCTGTTTCTTCCATATGCCGGTAATGGGCTGAAGACCCCTGGTTTGGGACTCTGCAGAGAAGATGTTTGCAGACTGCTGAATCCACACACCGGTTTAACTCTGGAAGTTGAGTGCACACATTGACAACCGTTCTGTTAGATAGCTGCGTTTTGGATTTAGAAGCAGATATTTCCCTGTGCTTACTGCTGTTTCTTCCATATGCCAGTAATGGGCTGAAAACGCCTGTTTTGGGACTCTGCAGAGAAAGTGTTTGCAGACTGCTGAATCCACACACGGGTTTAACTCTGGAAGTTGAGTGCACACATTGACAACCGTTCTGTTAGATAGCTGCGTTTTGGATTTAGAAGCAGATATTTCCCTGTGCTTACTGCTGCTTCTTCCATATGCCGGTAATGGGCTGAAGACCCCTGTTTTGGGACTCTGCAGAGAAAGGTTTGCAGACTGCTGAATCCACACAAGGGTTTAACTCTGGAAGTTGAGTGCACACATTGACAACCGTTCTGTTAGATAGCTGCGTTTTGGATTTAGAAGCAGATATTTCCCTGGGCTTACTGCTGTTTCTTCCATATGCCGGTAATGGGCTGAAAACGCCTGTTTTGGGACTCTGCAGAGAAAGTGTTTGCAGACTGCTGAATCCACATACGGGTTAAACTCTGGATGTTGAGTGCACACATTGACAACCGTTCTGTTAGATAGCTGCGTTTTGGATTTAGAAGCAGATATTTCCCTGGGCTTACTGCTGTTTCTTCCATATGCCGGTAATGGGCTGAAAACGCCTGTTTTGGGACTCTGCAGAGAAAGTGTTTGCAGACTGCTGAATCCACACACCGGTTTAACTCTGGAAGTTGAGTGCACACATTGACAACCGTTCTGTTAGATAGCTGCGTTTTGGATTTAGAAGCAGATATTTCCCTGTGCTTACTGCTGTTTCTTCTATATGCCGGTAATGGGCTGAAAACGCCTGGTTTGGGACTCTGCAGAGAAGATGTTTGCAGAATGCTGAATCCACACACGGGTTTACCTCTGGAAGTTGAGTGCACACATTGACAACCATTCTGTTAGATAGCTGCGTTTTGGATTTAGAAGCAGATATTTCCCTGTGCTTACTGCTGTTTATTCCATATGCCGGTAAAGGGCTGAAAACGCCTGTTTTGGGACTCTGCAGAGAAAGTGTTTGCAGACTGCTGAATTCACACACGGGTTTAACTCTGGAAGTTGAGTGCACACATTGACAACCGTTCTGTTAGATAGCTGCGTTTTGGATTTAGAAGCAGATATTACCCTGTGCTGACTGCTGTTTCTTCCATATGCCGGTAATGGGCTGAAAACGCCTGTTTTGGGACTCTGCAGAGAAAGTGTTTGCAGAATGCTGAATCCACACACGGGTTTAACTCTGGAAGTTGAGTGTACACATTGACAACCGTTCTGTTAGATAGCTGCGTTTTGGATTTAGAAGCAGATATTTCCCTGTGCTTACTGCTGTTTCTTCCATATGCCGGTAATGGGCTGAAAACCCCTGTTTTGGGACTCTGCAGAGAAAGGTTTGCAGACTGCTGAATCCACACACCGGTTTAACTCTGGAAGTTGAGTGCACACATTGACAACCGTTCTGTTAGATAGCTGCGTTTTGGATTTAGAAGCAGATATTTCCCTGTGCTTACTGCTGTTTCTTCCATATGCCGGTAATGGGCTGAAAACGCCTGTTTTCGGACTCTGCAGAGAAAGTGTTTGCAGACTGCTGAATCCACACACGGGTTTAACTCTGGAAGTTGAGTGCACACATTGACAACCGTTCTGTTAGATAGCTGCGTTTTGGATTTAGAAGCAGATATTTCCCTGTGCTTACTGCTGTTTCTTCCATATGCCGGTAATGGGCTGAAAACGCCTGTTTTGGGACTCTGCAGAGAAAGTGTTTGCAGACTGATGAATCCACACACCGGTTTAACTCTGGAAGTTGAGTGCACACATTGACAACCGTTCTGTTAGATAGCTGCGTTTTGGATTTAGAAGCAGATATTTCCCTGTGCTTACTGCTGTTTCTTCCATATGCCGGTAATGGGCTGAAAACGCCTGGTTTGGGACTCTGCAGAGAAGATGTTTGCAGACTGCTGAATCCACACACGGGTTTAACTCTGGAAGTTGAGTGCACACATTGACAGCCGTTCTGTTAGATAGCTGCGTTTTGGATTTAGAAGCAGATATTTCCCTGGGCTTACTGCTGTTTCTTCCATATGCCGGTAATGGGCTGAAAACGCCTGTTTTGGGACTCTGCAGAGAAAGTGTTTGCAGACTGCTGAATCCAGACACGGGTTTAACTCTGGAAGTTGAGTGCACACATTGACAGCTGTTCTGTTAGATAGCTGCGTTTTGGATTTAGAAGCAGATATTTCGCTGTGCTTACTGCTGTTTCTTCCATATGCCGGTAATGGGCTGAAAACGCCTGTTTTGGGACTCTGCAGAGAAAGTGTTTGCAGACTGCTGAATCCACACAAGGGTTTAACTCTGGAAGGTGAGTGCACACATTGACAGCCGTTCTGTTAGATAGCTGCGTTTTGGATTTAGAAGCAGATATTTCCCTGGGCTTACTGCTGTTTCTTCCATATGCCGGTAATGGGCTGAAAACGCCTGGTTTGGGACTCTGCAGAGAAGATGTTTGCAGACTGCTGAATCCACACACCGGTTTACCTCTGGAAGTTGAGTGCACACATTGACAACCGTTCTGTTAGATAGCTGCGTTTTGGATTTAGAAGCAGATATTTCCCTGTGCTTACTGCTGTTTCTTCCATATGCCGGTAATGGGCTGAAAACGCCTGTTTTGGGACTCTGCAGAGAAAGAGTTTGCAGACTGCTGAATCCACACACGGGTTTAACTCTGGAAGTTGAGTGCACACATTGACAACCGTTCTGTTAGATAGCTGCGTTTTGGATTTAGAAGCAGATATTTCCCTGTGCTGACTGCTGTTTCTTCCATATGCCGGTAATAGGCTGAAAACGCTTGTTTTGGGACTCTGCAGAGAAAGTGTTTGCAGACTGCTGAATCCACACACGGGTTTAACTCTGGAAGTTGAGTGCACACATTGACAACCGTTCTGTTAGATAGCTGCGTTTTGGATTTAGAAGCAGATATTTCCTTGTGCTGACTGCTGTTTCTTCCATATGCCGGTAATGGGCTGAAAACGCCTCTTTTCGGACTCTGCAGAGAAAGTGTTTGCAGACTGCTGAATCCACACACGGGTTTAACTCTGGAAGTTGAGTGCACACATTGACAACCGTTCTGTTAGATAGCTGCGTTTTGGATTTAGAAGCAGATATTTCCCTGTGCTTACTGCTGTTTCTTCCATATGCCGGTAATGGGCTGAAAACGCCTGTTTTGGGACTCTGCAGAGAAAGTGTTTGCAGACTGCTGAATCCACACACGGGTTTAACTCTGGAAGTTGAGTGCACACACTGACAACCGTTCTGTTAGATAGCTGCGTTTTGGATTTAGAAGCAGATATTTCCCTGGGCTTACTGCTGTTTCTTCCATATGCCGGTAATGGGCTGAAAACGCCTGTTTTGGGACTCTGCAGAGAAAGTGTTTGCAGACTGCTGAATCCACATACGGGTTTAACTCTGGAAGTTGAGTGCACACATTGACAACCGTTCTGTTAGATAGCTGCGTTTTGGATTTAGAAGCAGATATTTCCCTGTGCTTACTGCTGTTTCTTCCATATGCCGGTAATGGGCTGAAAACGCCTGTTTTGGGACTCTGCAGAGAAAGTGTTTGCAGACTGCTGAATCCACACACACGGGTTTAACTCTGGAAGTTGAGTGCACACATTGACAACCGTTCTGTTAGATAGCTGCGTTTTGGATTTAGAAGCAGATATTTCCCTGTGCTGACTGCTGTTTCTTCCATATGCTGGTAATGGGCTGAAAACGCCTGTTTTGGGACTCTGCAGAGAAAGTGTTTGCAGACTGCTGAATCCACACACGGGTTTAACTCTGGAAGTTGAGTGCTCACATTGACAACCGTTCTGTTAGATAGCTGCGTTTTGGATTTAGAAGCAGATATTTCCCTGTGCTTACTGCTGTTTCTTCCATATGCCGGAAATGGGCTGAAAACGCCTGTTTTGGGACTCTGCAGAGAAAGTGTTTGCAGACTGCTGAATCCACACACGGGTTTAACTCTGGAAGTTGAGTGCACACATTGACAGCCGTTCTGTTAGATAGCTGCGTTTTGGATTTAGAAGCAGATATTTCCCTGGGCTTACTGCTGTTTCTTCCATATGCCGGTAATGGGCTGAAGACGCCTGGTTTGGGACTCTGCAGAGAAGATGTTTGCAGACTGCTGAATCCACACACCGGTTTAACTCTGGAAGTTGAGTGCACACATTGACAACCGTTCTGTTAGATAGCTGCGTTTTGGATTTAGAAGCAGATATTTCCCTGTGCTTACTGCTGTTTCTTCCATATGCCAGTAATGGGCTGAAAACGCCTGTTTTGGGACTCTGCAGAGAAAGTGTTTGCAGACTGCTGAATCCACACACGGGTTTAACTCTGGAAGTTGAGTGCACACATTGACAACCGTTCTGTTAGATAGCTGCGTTTTGGATTTAGAAGCAGATATTTCCCTGTGCTTACTGCTGTTTCTTCCATATGCCGGTAATGGGCTGAAAACCCCTGTTTTGGGACTCTGTAGAGAAAGGTTTGCAGACTGCTGAATCCACACACGGGTTTAACTCTGGAAGTTGAGTGCACACATTGACAACCGTTCTGTTAGATAGCTGCGTTTTGGATTTAGAAGCAGATATTTCCCTGGGCTTACTGCTGTTTCTTCCATATGCCGGTAATGGGCTGAAAACGCCTGTTTTGGGACTCTGCAGAGAATGTGTTTGCAGACTGCTGAATCCACATACGGGTTTAACTCTGGATGTTGAGTGCACACATTGACAACCGTTCTGTTAGATAGCTGCGTTTTGGATTTAGAAGCAGATATTTCCCTGGGCTTACTGCTGTTTCTTCCATATGCCGGTAATGGGCTGAAAACGCCTGTTTTGGGACTCTGCAGAGAAAGTGTTTGCAGACTGCTGAATCCACACACCGGTTTAACTCTGGAAGTTGAGTGCACACATTGACAACCGTTCTGATAGATAGCTGCGTTTTGGATTTAGAAGCAGATATTTCCCTGTGCTTACTGCTGTTTCTTCCATATGCCGGTAATGGGCTGAAAACGCCTGGTTTGGGACTCTGCAGAGAAGATGTTTGCAGAATGCTGAATCCACACACGGGTTTACCTCTGGAAGTTGAGTGCACACATTGACAACCGTTCTGTTAGATAGCTGCGTTTTGGATTTAGAAGCAGATATTTCCCTGTGCTTACTGCTGTTTATTCCATATGCCGGTAAAGGGCTGAAAACGCCTGTTTTGGGACTCTGCAGAGAAAGTGTTTGCAGACTGCTGAATCCACACACGGGTTTAACTCTGGAAGTTGAGTGCACACATTGACAACCGTTCTGTTAGATAGCTGCGTTTTGGATTTAGAAGCAGATATTTCCCTGTGCTTACTGCTGTTTCTTCCATATGCCGGTAATGGGCTGAAAACGCCTGTTTTGGGACTCTGCAGAGAAAGTGTTTGCAGACTGCTGAATCCACACACGGGTTTAACTCTGGAAGTTGAGTGCACACACTGACAACCGTTCTGTTAGATAGCTGCGTTTTGGATTTAGAAGCAGATATTTCCCTGGGCTTACTGCTGTTTCTTCCATATGCCGGTAATGGGCTGAAAACGCCTGTTTTGGGACTCTGCAGAGAAAGTGTTTGCAGACTGCTGAATCCACATACGGGTTTAACTCTGGAAGTTGAGTGCACACATTGACAACCGTTCTGTTAGATAGCTGCGTTTTGGATTTAGAAGCAGATATTTCCCTGTGCTTACTGCTGTTTCTTCCATATGCCGGTAATGGGCTGAAAACGCCTGTTTTGGGACTCTGCAGAGAAAGTGTTTGCAGACTGCTGAATCCACACACACGGGTTTAACTCTGGAAGTTGAGTGCACACATTGACAACCGTTCTGTTAGATAGCTGCGTTTTGGATTTAGAAGCAGATATTTCCCTGTGCTGACTGCTGTTTCTTCCATATGCTGGTAATGGGCTGAAAACGCCTGTTTTGGGACTCTGCAGAGAAAGTGTTTGCAGACTGCTGAATATACACACGGGTTTAACTCTGGAAGTTGAGTGCTCACATTGACAACCGTTCTGTTAGATAGCTGCGTTTTGGATTTAGAAGCAGATATTTCCCTGTGCTTACTGCTGTTTCTTCCATATGCCGGAAATGGGCTGAAAACGCCTGTTTTGGGACTCTGCAGAGAAAGTGTTTGCAGACTGCTGAATCCACACACGGGTTTAACTCTGGAAGTTGAGTGCACACATTGACAGCCGTTCTGTTAGATAGCTGCGTTTTGGATTTAGAAGCAGATATTTCCCTGGGCTTACTGCTGTTTCTTCCATATGCCGGTAATGGGCTGAAGACGCCTGGTTTGGGACTCTGCAGAGAAGATGTTTGCAGACTGCTGAATCCACACACCGGTTTAACTCTGGAAGTTGAGTGCACATATTGACAACCGTTCTGTTAGATAGCTGCGTTTTGGATTTAGAAGCAGATATTTCCCTGTGCTTACTGCTGTTTCTTCCATATGCCAGTAATGGGCTGAAAACGCCTGTTTTGGGACTCTGCAGAGAAAGTGTTTGCAGACTGCTGAATCCACACACGGGTTTAACTCTGGAAGTTGAGTGCACACATTGACAACCGTTCTGTTAGATAGCTGCGTTTTGGATTTAGAAGCAGATATTTCCCTGTGCTTACTGCTGTTTCTTCCATATGCCGGTAATGGGCTGAAAACCCCTGTTTTGGGACTCTGCAGAGAAAGGTTTGCAGACTGCTGAATCCACACACGGGTTTAACTCTGGAAGTTGAGTGCACACATTGACAACCGTTCTGTTAGATAGCTGCGTTTTGGATTTAGAAGCAGATATTTCCCTGGGCTTACTGCTGTTTCTTCCATATGCCGGTAATGGGCTGAAAACGCCTGTTTTGGGACTCTGCAGAGAATGTGTTTGCAGACTCCTGAATCCACATACGGGTTTAACTCTGGATGTTGAGTGCACACATTGACAACCGTTCTGTTAGATAGCTGCGTTTTGGATTTAGAAGCAGATATTTCCCTGGGCTTACTGCTGTTTCTTCCATATGCCGGTAATGGGCTGAAAACGCCTGTTTTGGGACTCTGCAGAGAAAGTGTTTGCAGACTGCTGAATCCACACACCGGTTTAACTCTGGAAGTTGAGTGCACACATTGACAACCGTTCTGATAGATAGCTGCGTTTTGGATTTAGAAGCAGATATTTCCCTGTGCTTACTGCTGTTTCTTCTATATGCCGGTAATGGGCTGAAAACGCCTGGTTTGGGACTCTGCAGAGAAGATGTTTGCAGAATGCTGAATCCACACACGGGTTTACCTCTGGAAGTTGAGTGCACACATTGACAACCGTTCTGTTAGATAGCTGCGTTTTGGATTTAGAAGCAGATATTTCCCTGTGCTTACTGCTGTTTATTCCATATGCCGGTAAAGGGCTGAAAACGCCTGTTTTGGGACTCTGCAGAGAAAGTGTTTGCAGACTGCTGAATCCACACACGGGTTTAACTCTGGAAGTTGAGTGCACACATTGACAACCGTTCTGTTAGATAGCTGCGTTTTGGATTTAGAAGCAGATATTTCCCTGTGCTTACTGCTGTTTCTTCCATATGCCGGTAATGGGCTGAAAACGCCTGTTTTGGGACTCTGCAGAGAAAGTGTTTGCAGACTGCTGAATCCACACACGGGTTTAACTCTGGAAGTTGAGTGCACACACTGACAACCGTTCTGTTAGATAGCTGCGTTTTGGATTTAGAAGCAGATATTTCCCTGGGCTTACTGCTGTTTCTTCCATATGCCGGTAATGGGCTGAAAACGCCTGTTTTGGGACTCTGCAGAGAAAGTGTTTGCAGACTGCTGAATCCACATACGGGTTTAACTCTGGAAGTTGAGTGCACACATTGACAACCGTTCTGTTAGATAGCTGCGTTTTGGATTTAGAAGCAGATATTTCCCTGTGCTTACTGCTGTTTCTTCCATATGCCGGTAATGGGCTGAAAACGCCTGTTTTGGGACTCTGCAGAGAAAGTGTTTGCAGACTGCTGAATCCACACACACGGGTTTAACTCTGGAAGTTGAGTGCACACATTGACAACCGTTCTGTTAGATAGCTGCGTTTTGGATTTAGAAGCAGATATTTCCCTGTGCTGACTGCTGTTTCTTCCATATGCTGGTAATGGGCTGAAAACGCCTGTTTTGGGACTCTGCAGAGAAAGTGTTTGCAGACTGCTGAATCCACACACGGGTTTAACTCTGGAAGTTGAGTGCTCACATTGACAACCGTTCTGTTAGATAGCTGCGTTTTGGATTTAGAAGCAGATATTTCCCTGTGCTTACTGCTGTTTCTTCCATATGCCGGAAATGGGCTGAAAACGCCTGTTTTGGGACTCTGCAGAGAAAGTGTTTGCAGACTGCTGAATCCACACACGGGTTTAACTCTGGAAGTTGAGTGCACACATTGACAGCCGTTCTGTTAGATAGCTGCGTTTTGGATTTAGAAGCAGATATTTCCCTGGGCTTACTGCTGTTTCTTCCATATGCCGGTAATGGGCTGAAGACGCCTGGTTTGGGACTCTGCAGAGAAGATGTTTGCAGACTGCTGAATCCACACACCGGTTTAACTCTGGAAGTTGAGTGCACACATTGACAACCGTTCTGTTAGATAGCTGCGTTTTGGATTTAGAAGCAGATATTTCCCTGTGCTTACTGCTGTTTCTTCCATATGCCAGTAATGGGCTGAAAACGCCTGTTTTGGGACTCTGCAGAGAAAGTGTTTGCAGACTGCTGAATCCACACACGGGTTTAACTCTGGAAGTTGAGTGCACACATTGACAACCGTTCTGTTAGATAGCTGCGTTTTGGATTTAGAAGCAGATATTTCCCTGTGCTTACTGCTGTTTCTTCCATATGCCGGTAATGGGCTGAAAACCCCTGTTTTGGGACTCTGCAGAGAAAGGTTTGCAGACTGCTGAATCCACACACGGGTTTAACTCTGGAAGTTGAGTGCACACATTGACAACCGTTCTGTTAGATAGCTGCGTTTTGGATTTAGAAGCAGATATTTCCCTGGGCTTACTGCTGTTTCTTCCATATGCCGGTAATGGGCTGAAAACGCCTGTTTTGGGACTCTGCAGAGAATGTGTTTGCAGACTGCTGAATCCACATACGGGTTTAACTCTGGATGTTGAGTGCACACATTGACAACCGTTCTGTTAGATAGCTGCGTTTTGGATTTAGAAGCAGATATTTCCCTGGGCTTACTGCTGTTTCTTCCATATGCCGGTAATGGGCTGAAAACGCCTGTTTTGGGACTCTGCAGAGAAAATGTTTGCAGACTGCTGAATCCACACACCGGTTTAACTCTGGAAGTTGAGTGCACACATTGACAACCGTTCTGTTAGATAGCTGCGTTTTGGATTTAGAAGCAGATATTTCCCTGTGCTTACTGCTGTTTCTTCTATATGCCGGTAATGGGCTGAAAACGCCTGGTTTGGGACTCTGCAGAGAAGATGTTTGCAGAATGCTGAATCCACACACGGGTTTACCTCTGGAAGTTGAGTGCACACATTGACAACCGTTCTGTTAGATAGCTGCGTTTTGGATTTAGAAGCAGATATTTCCCTGTGCTTACTGCTGTTTATTCCATATGCCGGTAAAGGGCTGAAAACGCCTGTTTTGGGACTCTGCAGAGAAAGTGTTTGCAGACTGCTGAATCCACACACGGGTTTAACTCTGGAAGTTGAGTGCACACATTGACAACCGTTCTGTTAGATAGCTGCGTTTTGGATTTAGAAGCAGATATTACCCTGTGCTGACTGCTGTTTCTTCCATATGCCGGTAATGGGCTGAAAGCGCCTGTTTTGGGACTCTGCAGAGAAAGTGTTTGCAGAATGCTGAATCCACACACGGGTTTAACTCTGGAAGTTGAGTGCACACATTGACAACCGTTCTGTTAGATAGCTGCGTTTTGGATTTAGAAGCAGATATTTCCCTGTGCTTACTGCTGTTTCTTCCATATGCCGGTAATGGGCTGAAAACCCCTGTTTTGGGACTCTGCAGAGAAAGGTTTGCAGACTGCTGAATCCACACACCGGTTTAACTCTGGAAGTTGAGTGCACACATTGACAACCGTTCTGTTAGATAGCTGCGTTTTGGATTTAGAAGCAGATATTTCCCTGGGCTTACTGCTGTTTCTTCCATATGCCGGTAATGGGCTGAAAACGCCTGTTTTGGGACTCTGCAGAGAAAGTGTTTGCAGACTGCTGAATCCACATACGGGTTTAACTCTGGAAGTTGAGTGCACACATTGACAACCGTTCTGTTAGATAGCTGCGTTTTGGATTTAGAAGCAGATATTTCCCTGTGCTTACTGCTGTTTCTTCCATATGCCGGTAATGGGCTGAAAACGCCTGTTTTGGGACTCTGCAGAGAAAGTGTTTGCAGACTGCTGAATCCACACACCGGTTTAACTCTGGAAGTTGAGTGCACACATTGACAACCGTTCTGTTAGATAGCTGCGTTTTGGATTTAGAAGCAGATATTTCCCTGTGCTTACTGCTGTTTCTTCCATATGCCGGTAATGGGCTGAAAACGCCTGGTTTGGGACTCTGCAGAGAAGATGTTTGCAGACTGCTGAATCCACACACGGGTTTACCTCTGGAAGTTGAGTGCACACATTGACAGCCGTTCTGTTAGATAGCTGCGTTTTGGATTTAGAAGCAGATATTTCCCTGGGCTTACTGCTGTTTCTTCCATATGCCGGTAATGGGCTGAAAACGCCTGTTTTGGGACTCTGCAGAGAAAGTGTTTGCAGACTGCTGAATCCAGACACGGGTTTAACTCTGGAAGTTGAGTGCACACATTGACAGCTGTTCTGTTAGATAGCTGCGTTTTGGATTTAGAAGCAGATATTTCGCTGTGCTTACTGCTGTTTCTTCCATATGCCGGTAATGGGCTGAAAACGCCTGTTTTGGGACTCTGCAGAGAAAGTGTTTGCAGACTGCTGAATCCACACACGTGTTTAACTCTGGAAGGTGAGTGCACACATTGACAGCCGTTCTGTTAGATAGCTGCGTTTTGGATTTAGAAGCAGATATTTCCCTGGGCTTACTGCTGTTTCTTCCATATGCCGGTAATGGGCTGAAAACGCCTGGTTTGGGACTCTGCAGAGAAGATGTTTGCAGACTGCTGAATCCACACACCGGTTTACCTCTGGAAGTTGAGTGCACACATTGACAACCGTTCTGTTAGATAGCTGCGTTTTGGATTTAGAAGCAGATATTTCCCTGTGCTTACTGCTGTTTCTTCCATATGCCGGTAATGGGCTGAAAACGCCTGTTTTGGGACTCTGCAGAGAAAGTGTTTGCAGACTGCTGAATCCACACACGGGTTTAACTCTGGAAGTTGAGTGCACACACTGACAACCGTTCTGTTAGATAGCTGCGTTTTGGATTTAGAAGCAGATATTTCCCTGGGCTTACTGCTGTTTCTTCCATATGCCGGTAATGGGCTGAAAACGCCTGTTTTGGGACTCTGCAGAGAAAGTGTTTGCAGACTGCTGAATCCACATACGGGTTTAACTCTGGAAGTTGAGTGCACACATTGACAACCGTTCTGTTAGATAGCTGCGTTTTGGATTTAGAAGCAGATATTTCCCTGTGCTTACTGCTGTTTCTTCCATATGCCGGTAATGGGCTGAAAACGCCTGTTTTGGGACTCTGCAGAGAAAGTGTTTGCAGACTGCTGAATCCACACACGGGTTTAACTCTGGAAGTTGAGTGCACACATTGACAACCGTTCTGTTAGATAGCTGCGTTTTGGATTTAGAAGCAGATATTTCCCTGTGCTTACTGCTGTTTCTTCCATATGCCGGTAATGGGCTGAAAACGCCTGGTTTGGGACTCTGCAGAGAAGATGTTTGCAGACTGCTGAATCCACACACGGGTTTAACTCTGGAAGTTGAGTGCACACATTGACAGCCGTTCTGTTAGATAGCTGCGTTTTGGATTTAGAAGCAGATATTTCCCTGGGCTTACTGCTGTTTCTTCCATATGCCGGTAATGGGCTGAAAACGCCTGTTTTGGGACTCTGCAGAGAAAGTGTTTGCAGACTGCTGAATCCAGACACGGGTTTAACTCTGGAAGTTGAGTGCACACATTGACAGCTGTTCTGTTAGATAGCTGCGTTTTGGATTTAGAAGCAGATATTTCGCTGTGCTTACTGCTGTTTCTTCCATATGCCGGTAATGGGCTGAAAACGCCTGTTTTGGGACTCTGCAGAGAAAGTGTTTGCAGACTGCTGAATCCACACACGGGTTTAACTCTGGAAGGTGAGTGCACACATTGACAGCCGTTCTGTTAGATAGCTGCGTTTTGGATTTAGAAGCAGATATTTCCCTGGGCTTACTGCTGTTTCTTCCATATGCCGGTAATGGGCTGAAAACGCCTGGTTTGGGACTCTGCAGAGAAGATGTTTGCAGACTGCTGAATCCACACACCGGTTTACCTCTGGAAGTTGAGTGCACACATTGACAACCGTTCTGTTAGATAGCTGCGTTTTGGATTTAGAAGCAGATATTTCCCTGTGCTTACTGCTGTTTCTTCCATATGCCGGTAATGGGCTGAAAACGCCTGTTTTGGGACTCTGCAGAGAAAGTGTTTGCAGACTGCTGAATCCACACACACGCGTTTAACTCTGGAAGTTGAGTGCACACATTGACAACCGTTCTGTTAGATAGCTGCGTTTTGGATTTAGAAGCAGATATTTCCCTGTGCTGACTGCTGTTTCTTCCATATGCCGGTAATAGGCTGAAAACGCTTGTTTTGGGACTCTGCAGAGAAAGTGTTTGCAGACTGCTGAATCCACACACGGGTTTAACTCTGGAAGTTGAGTGCACACATTGACAACCGTTCTGTTAGATAGCTGCGTTTTGGATTTAGAAGCAGATATTTCCTTGTGCTGACTGCTGTTTCTTCCATATGCCGGTAATGGGCTGAAAACGCCTCTTTTCGGACTCTGCAGAGAAAGTGTTTGCAGACTGCTGAATCCACACACGGGTTTAACTCTGGAAGTTGAGTGCACACATTGACAACCGTTCTGTTAGATAGCTGCGTTTTGGATTTAGAAGCAGATATTTCCCTGTGCTTACTGCTGTTTCTTCCATATGCCGGTAATGGGCTGAAAACGCCTGTTTTGGGACTCTGCAGAGAAAGTGTTTGCAGACTGCTGAATCCACACACGGGTTTAACTCTGGAAGTTGAGTGCACACACTGACAACCGTTCTGTTAGATAGCTGCGTTTTGGATTTAGAAGCAGATATTTCCCTGTGCATACAGCTGTTTCTTCCATATGCCGGTAACGGGCTGAAAACGCCTGTTTGGGGACTCTGCAGAGAAAAAGGTTGCAGACTGCTGAATCCACACACGGGTTTAACTCTGGAAGTTGAGTGCACACATTGACAACCCTTCTGTTAGATAGCTGCGTTTTGGATTTAGAAGCAGATATTTCCCTGTGCTTACTGCTGTTTCTTCCATATGCCGGTAATGGGCTGAAAACGCCTGTTTTGGGACTCTGCAGAGAAAGTGTTTGCAGACTGCTGAATCCACACACGGGTTTAACTCTGGAAGTTGAGTGCACACATTAACAGCCGTTCTGTTAGATAGCTGCGTTTTGGATTTAGAAGCAGATATTTCTCTGGTCTTACTGCTGTTTCTTCCATATGCCGGTAATGGGCTGAAGACGCCTGGTTTGGGACTCTGCAGAGAAGATGTTTGCAGACTGCTGAATCCACACACCGGTTTAACTCTGGAAGTTGAGTGCACACATTGACAACCGTTCTGTTAGATAGCTGCGTTTTGGATTTAGAAGCAGATATTTCCCTGTGCTTACTGCTGTTTCTTCCATATGCCAGTAATGGGCTGAAAACGCCTGTTTTGGGACTCTGCAGAGAAAGTGTTTGCAGACTGCTGAATCCACACACGGGTTTAACTCTGGAAGTTGTGTGCACACATTGACAACCGTTCTGTTAGATAGCTGCGTTTTGGATTTAGAAGCAGATATTTCCCTGTGCTTACTGCTGTTTCTTCCATATGCCGGTAATGGGCTGAAAACCCCTGTTTTGGGACTCTGCAGAGAAAGGTTTGCAGACTGCTGAATCCACACACGGGTTTAACTCTGGAAGTTGAGTGCACACATTGACAACCGTTCTGTTAGATAGCTGCGTTTTGGATTTAGAAGCAGATATTTCCCTGGGCTTACTGCTGTTTCTTCCATATGCCGGTAATGGGCTGAAAACGCCTGTTTTGGGACTCTGCAGAGAAAGTGTTTGCAGACTGCTGAATCCACATACGGGTTTAACTCTGGAAGTTGAGTGCACACATTGACAACCGTTCTGTTAGATAGCTGCGTTTTGGATTTAGAAGCAGATATTTCCCTGGGCTTACTGCTGTTTCTTCCATATGCCGGTAATGGGCTGAAAACGCCTGTTTTGGGACTCTGCAGAGAAAGTGTTTGCAGACTGCTGAATCCACACACCGGTTTAACTCTGGAAGTTGAGTGCACACATTGACAACCGTTCTGTTAGATAGCTGCGTTTTGGATTTAGAACCAGATATTTCCCTGTGCTTACTGCTGTTTCTTCCATATGCCGGTAATGGGCTGAAAACGCCTGGTTTGGGACTCTGCAGAGAAGATGTTTGCAGAATGCTGAATCCACACACGGGTTTACCTCTGGAAGTTGAGTGCACACATTGACAACCGTTCTGTTAGATAGCTGCGTTTTGGATTTAGAAGCAGATATTTCCCTGTGCTTACTGCTGTTTATTCCATATGCCGGTAAAGGGCTGAAAACGCCTGTTTTGGGACTCTGCAGAGAAAGTGTTTGCAGACTGCTGAATCCACACACGGGTTTAACTCTGGAAGTTGAGTGCACACATTGACAACCGTTCTGTTAGATAGCTGCGTTTTGGATTTAGAAGCAGATATTACCCTGTGCTGACTGCTGTTTCTTCCATATGCCGGTAATGGGATGAAAACGCCTGTTTTGGGACTCAGCAGAGAAAGTGTTTGCAGAATGCTGAATCCACACACGGGTTTAACTCTGGAAGTTGAGTGGACACATTGACAACCGTTCTGTTAGATAGCTGCGTTTTGGATTTAGAAGCAGATATTTCCCTGTGCTTACTGCTGTTTCTTCCATATGCCGGTAATGGGCTGAAAACCCCTGTTTTGGGACTCTGCAGAGAAAGGTTTGCAGACTGCTGAATCCACACACCGGTTTAACTCTGGAAGTTGAGTGCACACATTGACAACCGTTCTGTTAGATAGCTGCGTTTTGGATTTAGAAGCAGATATTTCCCTGGGCTTACTGCTGTTTCTTCCATATGCCGGTAATGGGCTGAAAACGCCTGTTTTGGGACTCTGCAGAGAAAGTGTTTGCAGACTGCTGAATCCACATACGGGTTTAACTCTGGAAGTTGAGTGCACACATTGACAACCGTTCTGTTAGATAGCTGCGTTTTGGATTTAGAAGCAGATATTTCCCTGTGCTTACTGCTGTTTCTTCCATATGCCGGTAATGGGCTGAAAACCCCTGTTTTGGGACTCTGCAGAGAAAGTGTTTGCAGACTGCTGAATCCACACACCGGTTTAACTCTGGAAGTTGAGTGCACACATTGACAACCGTTCTGTTAGATAGCTGCGTTTTGGATTTAGAAGCAGATATTTCCCTGTGCTTACTGCTGTTTCTTCCATATGCCGGTAATGGGCTGAAAACGCCTGGTTTGGGACTCTGCAGAGAAGATGTTTGCAGACTGCTGAATCCACACACGGGTTTAACTCTGGAAGTTGAGTGCACACATTGACAGCCGTTCTGTTAGATAGCTGCGTTTTGGATTTAGAAGCAGATATTTCCCTGGGCTTACTGCTGTTTCTTCCATATGCCGGTAATGGGCTGAAAACGCCTGTTTTGGGACTCTGCAGAGAAAGTGTTTGCAGACTGCTGAATCCACACACGGGTTTAACTCTGGAAGGTGAGTGCACACATTGACAGCCGTTCTGTTAGATAGCTGCGTTTTCGATTTAGAAGCAGATATTTCCCTGGGCTTACTGCTGTTTCTTCCATATGCCGGTAATGGGCTGAAAACGCCTGGTTTGGGACTCTGCAGAGAAGATGTTTGCAGACTCCTGAATCCACACACCGGTTTACCTCTGGAAGTTGAGTGCACACATTGACAACCGTTCTGTTAGATAGCTGCGTTTTGGATTTAGAAGCAGATATTTCCCTGTGCTTACTGCTGTTTCTTCCATATGCCGGTAATGGGCTGAAAACGCCTGTTTTGGGACTCTGCAGAGAAAGAGTTTGCAGACTGCTGAATCCACACACGGGTTTAACTCTGGAAGTTGAGTGCACACATTGACAACCGTTCTGTTAGATAGCTGCGTTTTGGATTTAGAAGCAGATATTTCCCTGTGCTGACTGCTGTTTCTTCCATATGCCGGTAATAGGCTGAAAACGCCTGTTTTGGGACTCTGCAGAGAAAGTGTTTGCAGACTGCTGAATCCACACACGGGTTTAACTCTGGAAGTTGAGTGCACACATTGACAACCGTTCTGTTAGATAGCTGCGTTTTGGATTTAGAAGCAGATATTTCCTTGTGCTGACTGCTGTTTCTTCCATATGCCGGTAATGGGCTGAAAAGGCCTCTTTTCGGACTCTGCAGAGAAAGTGTTTGCAGACTGCTGAATCCACACACGGGTTTAACTCTGGAAGTTGAGTGCACACATTGACAACCGTTCTGTTAGATAGCTGCGTTTTGGATTTAGAAGCAGATATTTCCCTGTGCTTACTGCTGTTTATTCCATATGCCGGTAAAGGGCTGAAAACGCCTGTTTTGGGACTCTGCAGAGAAAGTGTTTGCAGACTGCTGAATCCACACACGGGTTTAACTCTGGAAGTTGAGTGCACACATTGACAACCGTTCTGTTAGATAGCTGCGTTTTGGATTTAGAAGCAGATATTACCCTGTGCTGACTGCTGTTTCTTCCATATGCCGGTAATGGGCTGAAAGCGCCTGTTTTGGGACTCTGCAGAGAAAGTGTTTGCAGAATGCTGAATCCACACACGGGTTTAACTCTGGAAGTTGAGTGCACACATTGACAACCGTTCTGTTAGATAGCTGCGTTTTGGATTTAGAAGCAGATATTTCCCTGTGCTTACTGCTGTTTCTTCCATATGCCGGTAATGGGCTGAAAACCCCTGTTTTGGGACTCTGCAGAGAAAGGTTTGCAGACTGCTGAATCCACACACCGGTTTAACTCTGGAAGTTGAGTGCACACATTGACAACCGTTCTGTTAGATAGCTGCGTTTTGGATTTAGAAGCAGATATTTCCCTGGGCTTACTGCTGTTTCTTCCATATGCCGGTAATGGGCTGAAAACGCCTGTTTTGGGACTCTGCAGAGAAAGTGTTTGCAGACTGCTGAATCCACATACGGGTTTAACTCTGGAAGTTGAGTGCACACATTGACAACCGTTCTGTTAGATAGCTGCGTTTTGGATTTAGAAGCAGATATTTCCCTGTGCTTACTGCTGTTTCTTCCATATGCCGGTAATGGGCTGAAAACGCCTGTTTTGGGACTCTGCAGAGAAAGTCTTTGCAGACTGCTGAATCCACACACCGGTTTAACTCTGGAAGTTGAGTGCACACATTGACAACCGTTCTGTTAGATAGCTGCGTTTTGGATTTAGAAGCAGATATTTCCCTGTGCTTACTGCTGTTTCTTCCATATGCCGGTAATGGGCTGAAAACGCCTGGTTTGGGACTCTGCAGAGAAGATGTTTGCAGACTGCTGAATCCACACACGGGTTTAACTCTGGAAGTTGAGTGCACACATTGACAGCCGTTCTGTTAGATAGCTGCGTTTTGGATTTAGAAGCAGATATTTCCCTGGGCTTACTGCTGTTTCTTCCATATGCCGGTAATGGGCTGAAAACGCCTGTTTTGGGACTCTGCAGAGAAAGTGTTTGCAGACTGCTGAATCCAGACACGGGTTTACCTCTGGAAGTTGAGTGCACACATTGACAGCTGTTCTGTTAGATAGCTGCGTTTTGGATTTAGAAGCAGATATTTCGCTGTGCTTACTGCTGTTTCTTCCATATGCCGGTAATGGGCTGAAAACGCCTGTTTTGGGACTCTGCAGAGAAAGTGTTTGCAGACTGCTGAATCCACACACGGGTTTAACTCTGGAAGGTGAGTGCACACATTGACAGCCGTTCTGTTAGATAGCTGCGTTTTGGATTTAGAAGCAGATATTTCCCTGGGCTTACTGCTGTTTCTTCCATATGCCGGTAATGGGCTGAAAACGCCTGGTTTGGGACTCTGCAGAGAAGATGTTTGCAGACTGCTGAATCCACACACCGGTTTACCTCTGGAAGTTGAGTGCACACATTGACAACCGTTCTGTTAGATAGCTGCGTTTTGGATTTAGAAGCAGATATTTCCCTGTGCTTACTGCTGTTTCTTCCATATGCCGGTAATGGTCTGAAAACGCCTGTTTTGGGACTCTGCAGAGAAAGTGTTTGCAGACTGCTGAATCCACACACGGGTTTAACTCTGGAAGTTGAGTGCACACACTGACAACCGTTCTGTTAGATAGCTGCGTTTTGGATTTAGAAGCAGATATTTCCCTGGGCTTACTGCTGTTTCTTCCATATGCCGGTAATGGGCTGAAAACGCCTGTTTTGGGACTCTGCAGAGAAGATGTTTGCAGACTGCTGAATCCACACACGGGTTTAACTCTGGAAGTTGAGTGCACACATTGACAGCCGTTCTGTTAGATAGCTGCGTTTTGGATTTAGAAGCAGATATTTCCCTGGGCTTACTGCTGTTTCTTCCATATGCCGGTAATGGGCTGAAAACGCCTGTTTTGGGACTCTGCAGAGAAAGTGTTTGCAGACTGCTGAATCCAGACACGGGTTTAACTCTGGAAGTTGAGTGCACACATTGACAGCTGTTCTGTTAGATAGCTGCGTTTTGGATTTAGAAGCAGATATTTCGCTGTGCTTACTGCTGTTTCTTCCATATGCCGGTAATGGGCTGAAAACGCCTGTTTTGGGACTCTGCAGAGAAAGTGTTTGCAGACTGCTGAATCCACACACGGGTTTAACTCTGGAAGGTGAGTGCACACATTGACAGCCGTTCTGTTAGATAGCTGCGTTTTGGATTTAGAAGCAGATATTTCCCTGGGCTTACTACTGTTTCTTCCATATGCCGGTAATTGGCTGAAAACGCCTGGTTTGGGAGTCTGCAGAGAAGATGTTTCCAGACTGCTGAATACACACACCGGTTTACCTCTGGAAGTTGAGTGCACACATTGACAACCGTTCTGTTAGATAGCTGCGTTTTGGATTTAGAAGCAGATATTTCCCTGTGCTGACTGCTGTTTCTTCCATATGCCGGTGATAGGCTGAAAACGCCTGTTTGGGGACTCTGCAGAGAAAGTGTTTGCAGACTGCTGAATCCACACACGGGTTTAACTCTGGAAGTTGAGTGCACACATTGACAACCGTTCTGTTAGATAGCTGCGTTTTGGATTTAGAAGCAGATATTTCCCTGTGCTTACTGCTGTTTCTTCCATATGCCGGTAATGGGCTGAAAACGCCTGTTTTGGGACTCTGCAGAGAAAGTGTTTGCAGACTGCTGAATCCACACACGGGTTTAACTCTGGAAGTTGAGTGCACACACTGACAACCGTTCTGTTAGATAGCTGCGTTTTGGATTTAGAAGCAGATATTTCCCTGTGCATACAGCTGTTTCTTCCATATGCCGGTAACGGGCTGAAAACGCCTGTTTGGGGACTCTGCAGAGAAAGTGTTTGCAGACTGCTGAATCCACACACGGCTTTAACTCTGGAAGTTGAGTGCACACATTGACAACCCTTCTGTTACATAGCTGCGTTTTGGATTTAGAAGCAGATATTTCCCTGTGCTTACTGCTGTTTCTTCCATATGCCGGTAATGGGCTGAAAACGCCTGTTTTGGGACTCTGCAGAGAAAGTGTTTGCAGACTGCTGAATCCACACACGGGTTTAACTCTGGAAGTTGAGTGCACACATTGACAACCGTTTGTTAGATAGCTGCGTTTTGGATTTAGAAGCAGATATTTCCCTATGCTTACAGCTGTTTCTTCCCTATGCCGGTATATGGCTGAAAACACCTGTTTTGGGACTCTGCAGAGAAAGTGTGTGCAGACTGCTGAATCCACACACGGGTTTAACTCTGGAAGTTGAGTGCACACATTGACAACCGTTCTGTTAGATAGCTGCATTTTGGATTTAGAAGCAGATATTTCCCTGTGCTTACTGCTGTTTCTTCCATATGCCGGTAATGGGCTGAAAACGCCTGTTTTGGGACTCTGCAGAGAAAGTGTTTGCAGACTGCTGAATCCACACAAGGGTTTAACTCTGGAAGTTGAGTGCACACATTGACAACCGTTCTGTTAGATAGCTGCGTTTTGGATTTAGAAGCAGATATTTCCCTGTGCTGACTGCTGTTTCTTCCATATGCCGGTAATGGGCTGAAAACGCCTGTTTTGGGACTCTGCAGAGAAAGTGTTTGCAGACTGCTGAATCCACACAAGGGTTTAACTCTGGAAGTTGAGTGCACACATTGACAGCCGTTCTGTTAGATAGCTGCGTTTTGGATTTAGAAGCAGATATTTCCCTGGGCTTACTGCTGTTTCTTCCATATGCCGGTAATGGGCTGAAAACGCCTGTTTTGGGACTCTGCAGAGAAAGTGTTTGCAGACTGCTGAATCCACACACGGGTTTAACTCTGGAAGTTGAGTGCACACATTGACAACCGTTCCGTTAGATAGCTGCGTTTTGGATTTAGAAGCAGATATTTCCCTGTGCTGACTGCTGTTTCTTCCATATGCCGGTAATGGGCTGAAAACGCCTGTTTTGGGACTCTGCAGAGAAAGTGTTTGCAGACTGCTGAATCCACACACGGGTTTAACTCAGGAAGTTGAGTGCACACATTGACAACCGTTCTGTTAGATAGCTGCGTTTTGGATTTAGAAGCAGATATTTCCCTGGGCTTACTGCGGTTTTTTCCATATGCCAGTAATGGGCTGAAAACGCCTGTTTTGGGACTCTGCAGAGAAAGTGTTTGCAGACTGCTGAATCCACACACCGGTTTAACTCTGGAAGTTGAGTGCACACATTGACAACCGTTCTGTTAGATAGCTGCGTTTTGGATTTAGAAGCAGATATTTCCCTGTGCTTACTGCTGTTTCTTCCATATGCCGGTAATGGGCTGAAAACGCCTGGTTTGGGACTCTGCAGAGAAGATGTTTGCAGACTGCTGAATCCACACACGGGTTTAACTCTGGAAGTTGAGTGCACACATTGACAACCGTTCTGTTAGATAGCTGCGTTTTGGATTTAGAAGCAGATATTTCCCTGTGCTTACTGCTGTTTCTTCCATATGCCGGTAAAGGGCTGAAAACGCCTGTTTTGGGACTCTGCAGAGAAAGTGTTTGCAGACTGCTGAATCCACACACGGGTTTAACTCTGGAACTTGAGTGCACACATTGACAACCGTTCTGTTAGATAGC
The DNA here is from genome assembly GCF_030222135.1 of Aotus nancymaae. Classification (NCBI taxonomy): domain Eukaryota; kingdom Metazoa; phylum Chordata; class Mammalia; order Primates; family Aotidae; genus Aotus; species Aotus nancymaae. Next base: position 190,516 of record NW_026988934.1, on the reverse strand, counting down.
TGCGTTTTGGATTTAGAAGCAGATATTACCCTGTGCTGACTGCTGTTTCTTCCATATGCCGGTAATGGGATGAAAACGCCTGTTTTGGGACTCTGCAGAGAAAGTGTTTGCAGAATGCTGAATCCACACACGGGTTTAACTCTGGAAGTTGAGTGGACACATTGACAACCGTTCTGTTAGATAGCTGCGTTTTGGATTAGAAGCAGATATTTCCCTGTGCTTACTGCTGTTTCTTCCATATGCCGGTAATGGGCTGAAAACCCCTGTTTTGGGACTCTGCAGAGAAAGGTTTGCAGACTGCTGAATCCACACACCGGTTTAACTCTGGAAGTTGAGTGGACACATTGACAACCGTTCTGTTAGATAGCTGCGTTTTGGATTAGAAGCAGATATTTCCCTGTGCTTACTGCTGTTTCTTCCATATGCCGGTAATGGGCTGAAAACCCCTGTTTTGGGACTCTGCAGAGAAAGGTTTGCAGACTGCTGAATCCACACACGGGTTTAACTCTGGAAGTTGAGTGCACACATTGACAACCGTTCTGTTAGATAGCTGCGTTTTGGATTTAGAAGCAGATATTTCCCTGTGCTTACTGCTGTTTATTCCATATGCCGGTAAAGGGCTGAAAACGCCTGTTTTGGGACTCTGCAGAGAAAGTGTTTGCAGACTGCTGAATCCACACACGGGTTTAACTCTGGAAGTTGAGTGCACACATTGACAACCGTTCTGTTAGATAGCTGCGTTTTGGATTTAGAAGCAGATATTACCCTGTGCTGACTGCTGTTTCTTCCATATGCCGGTAATGGGATGAAAACGCCTGTTTTGGGACTCTGCAGAGAAAGTGTTTGCAGAATGCTGAATCCACACACGGGTTTAACTCTGGAAGTTGAGTGGACACATTGACAACCGTTCTGTTAGATAGCTGCGTTTTGGATTAGAAGAAGATATTTCCCTGTGCTTACTGCTGTTTCTTCCATATGCCGGTAATGGGCTGAAAACCCCTGTTTTGGGACTCTGCAGAGAAAGGTTTGCAGACTGCTGAATCCACACACCGGTTTAACTCTGGAAGTTGAGTGCACACATTGACAACCGTTCTGTTAGATAGCTGCGTTTTGGATTTAGAAGCAGATATTTCCCTGGGCTTACTGCTGTTTCTTCCATATGCCGGTAATGGGCTGAAAACGCCTGTTTTGGGACTCTGCAGAGAAAGTGTTTGCAGACTGCTGAATCCACATACGGGTTTAACTCTGGAAGTTGAGTGCACACATTGACAACCGTTCTGTTAGATAGCTGCGTTTTGGATTTAGAAGCAGATATTTCCCTGTGCTTACTGCTGTTTCTTCCATATGCCGGTAATGGGCTGAAAACCCCTGTTTTGGGACTCTGCAGAGAAAGTGTTTGCAGACTGCTGAATCCACACACCGGTTTAACTCTGGAAGTTGAGTGCACACATTGACAACCGTTCTGTTAGATAGCTGCGTTTTGGATTTAGAAGCAGATATTTCCCTGTGCTTACTGCTGTTTCTTCCATATGCCGGTAATGGGCTGAAAACGCCTGGTTTGGGACTCTGCAGAGAAGATGTTTGCAGACTGCTGAATCCACACACGGGTTTAACTCTGGAAGTTGAGTGCACACATTGACAGCCGTTCTGTTAGATAGCTGCGTTTTGGATTTAGAAGCAGATATTTCGCTGTGCTTACTGCTGTTTCTTCCATATGCCGGTAATGGGCTGAAAACGCCTGTTTTGGGACTCTGCAGAGAAAGTGTTTGCAGACTGCTGAATCCAGACACGGGTTTAACTCTGGAAGTTGAGTACACACATTGACAGCTGTTCTGTTAGATAGCTGCGTTTTGGATTTAGAAGCAGATATTTCGCTGTGCTTACTGCTGTTTCTTCCATATGCCGGTAATGGGCTGAAAACGCCTGTTTTGGGACTCTGCAGAGAAAGTGTTTGCAGACTGCTGAATCCACACACGGGTTTAACTCTGGAAGGTGAGTGCACACATTGACAGCCGTTCTGTTAGATAGCTGCGTTTTCGATTTAGAAGCAGATATTTCCCTGGGCTTACTGCTGTTTCTTCCATATGCCGGTAATGGGCTGAAAACGCCTGGTTTGGGACTCTGCAGAGAAGATGTTTGCAGACTCCTGAATCCACACACCGGTTTACCTCTGGAAGTTGAGTGCACACATTGACAACCGTTCTGTTAGATAGCTGCGTTTTGGATTTAGAAGCAGATATTTCCCTGTGCTTACTGCTGTTTCTTCCATATGCCGGTAATGGGCTGAAAACGCCTGTTTTGGGACTCTGCAGAGAAAGAGTTTGCAGACTGCTGAATCCACACACGGGTTTAACTCTGGAAGTTGAGTGCACACATTGACAACCGTTCTGTTAGATAGCTGCGTTTTGGATTTAGAAGCAGATATTTCCCTGTGCTGACTGCTGTTTCTTCCATATGCCGGTAATAGGCTGAAAACGCCTGTTTTGGGACTCTGCAGAGAAAGTGTTTGCAGACTGCTGAATCCACACACGGGTTTAACTCTGGAAGTTGAGTGCACACATTGACAACCGTTCTGTTAGATAGCTGCGTTTTGGATTTAGAAGCAGATATTTCCTTGTGCTGACTGCTGTTTCTTCCATATGCCGGTAATGGGCTGAAAACGCCTCTTTTCGGACTCTGCAGAGAAAGTGTTTGCAGACTGCTGAATCCACACACGGGTTTAACTCTGGAAGTTGAGTGCACACATTGACAACCGTTCTGTTAGATAGCTGCGTTTTGGATTTAGAAGCAGATATTTCCCTGGGCTTACTGCTGTTTCTTCCATATGCCGGTAATGGGCTGAAAACGCCTGTTTTGGGACTCTGCAGAGAAAGTGTTTGCAGACTGCTGAATCCACACACGGGTTTAACTCTGGAAGTTGAGTGCACACACTGAAAACCGTTCTGTTAGATAGCTGCGTTTTGGATTTAGAAGCAGATATTTCCCTGGGCTTACTGCTGTTTCTTCCATATGCCGGTAATGGGCTGAAAACGCCTGTTTTGGGACTCTGCAGAGAAAGTGTTTGCAGACTGATGAATCCACACACCGGTTTAACTCTGGAAGTTGAGTGCACACATTGACAACCGTTCTGTTAGATAGCTGCGTTTTGGATTTAGAAGCAGATATTTCCCTGTGCTTACTGCTGTTTCTTCCATATGCCGGTAATGGGCTGAAAACGCCTGGTTTGGGACTCTGCAGAGAAGATGTTTGCAGACTGCTGAATCCACACACGGGTTTAACTCTGGAAGTTGAGTGCACACATTGACAGCCGTTCTGTTAGATAGCTGCGTTTTGGATTTAGAAGCAGATATTTCCCTGGGCTTACTGCTGTTTCTTCCATATGCCGGTAATGGGCTGAAAACGCCTGTTTTGGGACTCTGCAGAGAAAGTGTTTGCAGACTGCTGAATCCACACACGGGTTTAACTCTGGAAGTTGAGTGCACACACTGAAAACCGTTCTGTTAGATAGCTGCGTTTTGGATTTAGAAGCAGATATTTCCCTGGGCTTACTGCTGTTTCTTCCATATGCCGGTAATGGGCTGAAAACGCCTGTTTTGGGACTCTGCAGAGAAAGTGTTTGCAGACTGATGAATCCACACACCGGTTTAACTCTGGAAGTTGAGTGCACACATTGACAACCGTTCTGTTAGATAGCTGCGTTTTGGATTTAGAAGCAGATATTTCCCTGTGCTTACTGCTGTTTCTTCCATATGCCGGTAATGGGCTGAAAACGCCTGGTTTGGGACTCTGCAGAGAAGATGTTTGCAGACTGCTGAATCCACACACGGGTTTAACTCTGGAAGTTGAGTGCACACATTGACAGCCGTTCTGTTAGATAGCTGCGTTTTGGATTTAGAAGCAGATATTTCCCTGGGCTTACTGCTGTTTCTTCCATATGCCGGTAATGGGCTGAAAACGCCTGTTTTGGGACTCTGCAGAGAAAGTGTTTGCAGACTGCTGAATCCAGACACGGGTTTAACTCTGGAAGTTGAGTGCACACATTGACAGCTGTTCTGTTAGATAGCTGCGTTTTGGATTTAGAAGCAGATATTTCGCTGTGCTTACTGCTGTTTCTTCCATATGCCGGTAATGGGCTGAAAACGCCTGTTTTGGGACTCTGCAGAGAAAGTGTTTGCAGACTGCTGAATCCACACACGGGTTTAACTCTGGAAGGTGAGTGCACACATTGACAGCCGTTCTGTTAGATAGCTGCGTTTTGGATTTAGAAGCAGATATTTCCCTGGGCTTACTGCTGTTTCTTCCATATGCCGGTAATTGGCTGAAAACGCCTGGTTTGGGAGTCTGCAGAGAAGATGTTTCCAGACTGCTGAATACACACACCGGTTTACCTCTGGAAGTTGAGTGCACACATTGACAACCGTTCTGTTAGATAGCTGCGTTTTGGATTTAGAAGCAGATATTTCCCTGTGCTGACTGCTGTTTCTTCCATATGCCGGTGATAGGCTGAAAACGCCTGTTTGGGGACTCTGCAGAGAAAGTGTTTGCAGACTGCTGAATCCACACACGGGTTTAACTCTGGAAGTTGAGTGCACACATTGACAACCGTTCTGTTAGATAGCTGCGTTTTGGATTTAGAAGCAGATATTTCCCTGTGCTTACTGCTGTTTCTTCCATATGCCGGTAATGGGCTGAAAACGCCTGTTTTGGGACTCTGCAGAGAAAGTGTTTGCAGACTGCTGAATCCACACACGGGTTTAACTCTGGAAGTTGAGTGCACACACTGACAACCGTTCTGTTAGATAGCTGCGTTTTGGATTTAGAAGCAGATATTTCCCTGTGCATACAGCTGTTTCTTCCATATGCCGGTAACGGGCTGAAAACGCCTGTTTGGGGACTCTGCAGAGAAAATGTTTGCAGACTGCTGAATCCACACACGGGTTTAACTCTGGAAGTTGAGTGCACACATTGACAACCCTTCTGTTACATAGCTGCGTTTTGGATTTAGAAGCAGATATTTCCCTGTGCTTACTGCTGTTTCTTCCATATGCCGGTAATGGGCTGAAAACGCCTGTTTTGGGACTCTGCAGAGAAAGTGTTTGCAGACTGCTGAATCCACACACGGGTTTAACTCTGGAAGTTGAGTGCACACATTGACAACCGTTTGTTTGATAGCTGCGTTTTGGATTTAGAAGCAGATATTTCCCTATGCTTACAGCTGTTTCTTCCCTATGCCGGTATATGGCTGAAAACACCTGTTTTGGGACTCTGCAGAGAAAGTGTGTGCAGACTGCTGAATCCACACACGGGTTTAACTCTGGAAGTTGAGTGCACACATTGACAGCCGTTCTGTTAGATAGCTGCATTTTGGATTTAGAAGCAGATATTTCCCTGTGCTTACTGCTGTTTCTTCCATATGCCGGTAATGGGCTGAAAACGCCTGTTTTGGGACTCTGCAGAGAAAGTGTTTGCAGACTGCTGAATCCACACAAGGGTTTAACTCTGGAAGTTGAGTGCACACATTGACAACCGTTCTGTTAGATAGCTGCGTTTTGGATTTAGAAGCAGATATTTCCCTGTGCTTACTGCTGTTTCTTCCATATGCCGGTAATGGGCTGAAAACGCCTGTTTTGGGACTCTGCAGAGAAAGTGTTTGCAGACTGCTGAATCCACACAAGGGTTTAACTCTGGAAGTTGAGTGCACACATTGACAGCCGTTCTGTTAGATAGCTGCGTTTTGGATTTAGAAGCAGATATTTCCCTGGGCTTACTGCTGTTTCTTCCATATGCCGGTAATGGGCTGAAAACGCCTGTTTTGGGACTCTGCAGAGAAAGTGTTTGCAGACTGCTGAATCCACACACGGGTTTAACTCTGGAAGTTGAGTGCACACACTGAAAACCGTTCTGTTAGATAGCTGCGTTTTGGATTTAGAAGCAGATATTTCCCTGGGCTTACTGCTGTTTCTTCCATATGCCGGTAATGGGCTGAAAACGCCTGTTTTGGGACTCTGCAGAGAAAGAGTTTGCAGACTGCTGAATCCACATACGGGTTTAACTCTGGAAGTTGAGTGCACACATTGACAACCGTTCTGTTAGATAGCTGCGTTTTGGATTTAGAAGCAGATATTTCCCTGTGCTTACTGCTGTTTCTTCCATATGCCGGTAATGGGCTGAAAACGCCTGGTTTGGGAGTCTGCAGAGAAGATGTTTCCAGACTGCTGAATACACACACCGGTTTACCTCTGGAAGTTGAGTGCACACATTGACAACCGTTCTGTTAGATAGCTGCGTTTTGGATTTAGAAGCAGATATTTCCCTGTGCTGACTGCTGTTTCTTCCATATGCCGGTGATAGGCTGAAAACGCCTGTTTGGGGACTCTGCAGAGAAAGTGTTTGCAGACTGCTGAATCCACACACGGGTTTAACTCTGGAAGTTGAGTGCACACATTGACAACCGTTCTGTTAGATAGCTGCGTTTTGGATTTAGAAGCAGATATTTCCCTGTGCTTACTGCTGTTTCTTCCATATGCCGGTAATGGGCTGAAAACGCCTGTTTTGGGACTCTGCAGAGAAAGTGTTTGCAGACTGCTGAATCCACACACGGGTTTAACTCTGGAAGTTGAGTGCACACACTGACAACCGTTCTGTTAGATAGCTGCGTTTTGGATTTAGAAGCAGATATTTCCCTGTGCATACAGCTGTTTCTTCCATATGCCGGTAACGGGCTGAAAACGCCTGTTTGGGGACTCTGCAGAGAAAATGTTTGCAGACTGCTGAATCCACACACGGGTTTAACTCTGGAAGTTGAGTGCACACATTGACAACCCTTCTGTTACATAGCTGCGTTTTGGATTTAGAAGCAGATATTTCCCTGTGCTTACTGCTGTTTCTTCCATATGCCGGTAATGGGCTGAAAACGCCTGTTTTGGGACTCTGCAGAGAAAGTGTTTGCAGACTGCTGAATCCACACACGGGTTTAACTCTGGAAGTTGAGTGCACACATTGACAACCGTTTGTTTGATAGCTGCGTTTTGGATTTAGAAGCAGATATTTCCCTATGCTTACAGCTGTTTCTTCCCTATGCCGGTATATGGCTGAAAACACCTGTTTTGGGACTCTGCAGAGAAAGTGTGTGCAGACTGCTGAATCCACACACGGGTTTAACTCTGGAAGTTGAGTGCACACATTGACAACCGTTCTGTTAGATAGCTGCATTTTGGATTTAGAAGCAGATATTTCCCTGTGCTTACTGCTGTTTCTTCCATATGCCGGTAATGGTCTGAAAACGCCTGTTTTGGGACTCTGCAGAGAAAGTGTTTGCAGACTGCTGAATCCACACAAGGGTTTAACTCTGGAAGTTGAGTGCACACATTGACAACCGTTCTGTTAGATAGCTGCGTTTTGGATTTAGAAGCAGATATTTCCCTGTGCTGACTGCTGTTTCTTCCATATGCCGGTAATGGGCTGAAAACGCCTGTTTTGGGACTCTGCAGAGAAAGTGTTTGCAGACTGCTGAATCCACACAAGGGTTTAACTCTGGAAGTTGAGTGCACACATTGACAGCCGTTCTGTTAGATAGCTGCGTTTTGGATTTAGAAGCAGATATTTCCCTGGGCTTACTGCTGTTTCTTCCATATGCCGGTAATGGGCTGAAAACGCCTGTTTTGGGACTCTGCAGAGAAAGTGTTTGCAGACTGCTGAATCCACACACGGGTTTAACTCTGGAAGTTGAGTGCACACACTGAAAACCGTTCTGTTAGATAGCTGCGTTTTGGATTTAGAAGCAGATATTTCCCTGGGCTTACTGCTGTTTCTTCCATATGCCGGTAATGGGCTGAAAACGCCTGTTTTGGGACTCTGCAGAGAAAGAGTTTGCAGACTGCTGAATCCACATACGGGTTTAACTCTGGAAGTTGAGTGCACACATTGACAACCGTTCTGTTAGATAGCTGCGTTTTGGATTTAGAAGCAGATATTTCCCTGTGCTTACTGCTGTTTCTTCCATATGCCGGTAATGGGCTGAAAACGCCTGTTTTGGGACTCTGCAGAGAAAGTGTTTGCAGACTGATGAATCCACACACCGGTTTAACTCTGGAAGTTGAGTGCACACATTGACAACCGTTCTGTTAGATAGCTGCGTTTTGGATTTAGAAGCAGATATTTCCCTGTGCTTACTGCTGTTTCTTCCATATGCCGGTAATGGGCTGAAAACGCCTGGTTTGGGACTCTGCAGAGAAGATGTTTGCAGACTGCTGAATCCACACACGGGTTTAACTCTGGAAGTTGAGTGCACACATTGACAGCCGTTCTGTTAGATAGCTGCGTTTTGGATTTAGAAGCAGATATTTCCCTGGGCTTACTGCTGTTTCTTCCATATGCCGGTAATGGGCTGAAAACGCCTGTTTTGGGACTCTGCAGAGAAAGTGTTTGCAGACTGCTGAATCCAGACACGGGTTTAACTCTGGAAGTTGAGTGCACACATTGACAGCTGTTCTGTTAGATAGCTGCGTTTTGGATTTAGAAGCAGATATTTCGCTGTGCTTACTGCTGTTTCTTCCATATGCCGGTAATGGGCTGAAAACGCCTGTTTTGGGACTCTGCAGAGAAAGTGTTTGCAGACTGCTGAATCCACACACGGGTTTAACTCTGGAAGGTGAGTGCACACATTGACAGCCGTTCTGTTAGATAGCTGCGTTTTGGATTTAGAAGCAGATATTTCCCTGGGCTTACTGCTGTTTCTTCCATATGCCGGTAATTGGCTGAAAACGCCTGGTTTGGGAGTCTGCAGAGAAGATGTTTCCAGACTGCTGAATACACACACCGGTTTACCTCTGGAAGTTGAGTGCACACATTGACAACCGTTCTGTTAGATAGCTGCGTTTTGGATTTAGAAGCAGATATTTCCCTGTGCTGACTGCTGTTTCTTCCATATGCCGGTGATAGGCTGAAAACGCCTGTTTGGGGACTCTGCAGAGAAAGTGTTTGCAGACTGCTGAATCCACACACGGGTTTAACTCTGGAAGTTGAGTGCACACATTGACAACCGTTCTGTTAGATAGCTGCGTTTTGGATTTAGAAGCAGATATTTCCCTGTGCTTACTGCTGTTTCTTCCATATGCCGGTAATGGGCTGAAAACGCCTGTTTTGGGACTCTGCAGAGAAAGTGTTTGCAGACTGCTGAATCCACACACGGGTTTAACTCTGGAAGTTGAGTGCACACACTGACAACCGTTCTGTTAGATAGCTGCGTTTTGGATTTAGAAGCAGATATTTCCCTGTGCATACAGCTGTTTCTTCCATATGCCGGTAACGGGCTGAAAACGCCTGTTTGGGGACTCTGCAGAGAAAATGTTTGCAGACTGCTGAATCCACACACGGGTTTAACTCTGGAAGTTGAGTGCACACATTGACAACCCTTCTGTTACATAGCTGCGTTTTGGATTTAGAAGCAGATATTTCCCTGTGCTTACTGCTGTTTCTTCCATATGCCGGTAATGGGCTGAAAACGCCTGTTTTGGGACTCTGCAGAGAAAGTGTTTGCAGACTGCTGAATCCACACACGGGTTTAACTCTGGAAGTTGAGTGCACACATTGACAACCGTTTGTTTGATAGCTGCGTTTTGGATTTAGAAGCAGATATTTCCCTATGCTTACAGCTGTTTCTTCCCTATGCCGGTACATGGCTGAAAACACCTGTTTTGGGACTCTGCAGAGAAAGTGTGTGCAGACTGCTGAATCCACACACGGGTTTAACTCTGGAAGTTGAGTGCACACATTGACAACCGTTCTGTTAGATAGCTGCATTTTGGATTTAGAAGCAGATATTTCCCTGTGCTTACTGCTGTTTCTTCCATATGCCGGTAATGGGCTGAAAACGCCTGTTTTGGGACTCTGCAGAGAAAGTGTTTGCAGACTGCTGAATCCACACAAGGGTTTAACTCTGGAAGTTGAGTGCACACATTGACAACCGTTCTGTTAGATAGCTGCGTTTTGGATTTAGAAGCAGATATTTCCCTGTGCTGACTGCTGTTTCTTCCATATGCCGGTAATGGGCTGAAAACGCCTGTTTTGGGACTCTGCAGAGAAAGTGTTTGCAGACTGCTGAATCCACACAAGGGTTTAACTCTGGAAGTTGAGTGCACACATTGACAGCCGTTCTGTTAGATAGCTGCGTTTTGGATTTAGAAGCAGATATTTCCCTGGGCTTACTGCTGTTTCTTCCATATGCCGGTAATGGGCTGAAAACGCCTGTTTTGGGACTCTGCAGAGAAAGTGTTTGCAGACTGCTGAATCCACACACGGGTTTAACTCTGGAAGTTGAGTGCACACACTGAAAACCGTTCTGTTAGATAGCTGCGTTTTGGATTTAGAAGCAGATATTTCCCTGGGCTTACTGCTGTTTCTTCCATATGCCGGTAATGGGCTGAAAACGCCTGTTTTGGGACTCTGCAGAGAAAGAGTTTGCAGACTGCTGAATCCACATACGGGTTTAACTCTGGAAGTTGAGTGCACACATTGACAACCGTTCTGTTAGATAGCTGCGTTTTGGATTTAGAAGCAGATATTTCCCTGTGCTTACTGCTGTTTCTTCCATATGCCGGTAATGGGCTGAAAACGCCTGTTTTGGGACTCTGCAGAGAAAGTGTTTGCAGACTGATGAATCCACACACCGGTTTAACTCTGGAAGTTGAGTGCACACATTGACAACCGTTCTGTTAGATAGCTGCGTTTTGGATTTAGAAGCAGATATTTCCCTGTGCTTACTGCTGTTTCTTCCATATGCCGGTAATGGGCTGAAAACGCCTGGTTTGGGACTCTGCAGAGAAGATGTTTGCAGACTGCTGAATCCACACACGGGTTTAACTCTGGAAGTTGAGTGCACACATTGACAGCCGTTCTGTTAGATAGCTGCGTTTTGGATTTAGAAGCAGATATTTCCCTGGGCTTACTGCTGTTTCTTCCATATGCCGGTAATGGGCTGAAAACGCCTGTTTTGGGACTCTGCAGAGAAAGTGTTTGCAGACTGCTGAATCCAGACACGGGTTTAACTCTGGAAGTTGAGTGCACACATTGACAGCTGTTCTGTTAGATAGCTGCGTTTTGGATTTAGAAGCAGATATTTCGCTGTGCTTACTGCTGTTTCTTCCATATGCCGGTAATGGGCTGAAAACGCCTGTTTTGGGACTCTGCAGAGAAAGTGTTTGCAGACTGCTGAATCCACACACGGGTTTAACTCTGGAAGGTGAGTGCACACATTGACAGCCGTTCTGTTAGATAGCTGCGTTTTGGATTTAGAAGCAGATATTTCCCTGGGCTTACTGCTGTTTCTTCCATATGCCGGTAATTGGCTGAAAACGCCTGGTTTGGGAGTCTGCAGAGAAGATGTTTCCAGACTGCTGAATACACACACCGGTTTACCTCTGGAAGTTGAGTGCACACATTGACAACCGTTCTGTTAGATAGCTGCGTTTTGGATTTAGAAGCAGATATTTCCCTGTGCTGACTGCTGTTTCTTCCATATGCCGGTGATAGGCTGAAAACGCCTGTTTGGGGACTCTGCAGAGAAAGTGTTTGCAGACTGCTGAATCCACACACGGGTTTAACTCTGGAAGTTGAGTGCACACATTGACAACCGTTCTGTTAGATAGCTGCGTTTTGGATTTAGAAGCAGATATTTCCCTGTGCTTACTGCTGTTTCTTCCATATGCCGGTAATGGGCTGAAAACGCCTGTTTTGGGACTCTGCAGAGAAAGTGTTTGCAGACTGCTGAATCCACACACGGGTTTAACTCTGGAAGTTGAGTGCACACACTGACAACCGTTCTGTTAGATAGCTGCGTTTTGGATTTAGAAGCAGATATTTCCCTGTGCATACAGCTGTTTCTTCCATATGCCGGTAACGGGCTGAAAACGCCTGTTTGGGGACTCTGCAGAGAAAATGTTTGCAGACTGCTGAATCCACACACGGGTTTAACTCTGGAAGTTGAGTGCACACATTGACAACCCTTCTGTTACATAGCTGCGTTTTGGATTTAGAAGCAGATATTTCCCTGTGCTTACTGCTGTTTCTTCCATATGCCGGTAATGGGCTGAAAACGCCTGTTTTGGGACTCTGCAGAGAAAGTGTTTGCAGACTGCTGAATCCACACACGGGTTTAACTCTGGAAGTTGAGTGCACACATTGACAACCGTTTGTTTGATAGCTGCGTTTTGGATTTAGAAGCAGATATTTCCCTATGCTTACAGCTGTTTCTTCCCTATGCCGGTACATGGCTGAAAACACCTGTTTTGGGACTCTGCAGAGAAAGTGTGTGCAGACTGCTGAATCCACACACGGGTTTAACTCTGGAAGTTGAGTGCACACATTGACAACCGTTCTGTTAGATAGCTGCATTTTGGATTTAGAAGCAGATATTTCCCTGTGCTTACTGCTGTTTCTTCCATATGCCGGTAATGGGCTGAAAACGCCTGTTTTGGGACTCTGCAGAGAAAGTGTTTGCAGACTGCTGAATCCACACAAGGGTTTAACTCTGGAAGTTGAGTGCACACATTGACAACCGTTCTGTTAGATAGCTGCGTTTTGGATTTAGAAGCAGATATTTCCCTGTGCTGACTGCTGTTTCTTCCATATGCCGGTAATGGGCTGAAAACGCCTGTTTTGGGACTCTGCAGAGAAAGTGTTTGCAGACTGCTGAATCCACACAAGGGTTTAACTCTGGAAGTTGAGTGCACACATTGACAGCCGTTCTGTTAGATAGCTGCGTTTTGGATTTAGAAGCAGATATTTCCCTGGGCTTACTGCTGTTTCTTCCATATGCCGGTAATGGGCTGAAAACGCCTGTTTTGGGACTCTGCAGAGAAAGTGTTTGCAGACTGCTGAATCCACACACGGGTTTAACTCTGGAAGTTGAGTGCACACATTGACAACCGTTCCGTTAGATAGCTGCGTTTTGGATTTAGAAGCAGATATTTCCCTGTGCTGACTGCTGTTTCTTCCATATGCCGGTAATGGGCTGAAAACGCCTGTTTTGGGACTCTGCAGAGAAAGTGTTTGCAGACTGCTGAATCCACACACGGGTTTAACTCAGGAAGTTGAGTGCACACATTGACAACCGTTCTGTTAGATAGCTGCGTTTTGGATTTAGAAGCAGATATTTCCCTGGGCTTACTGCGGTTTTTTCCATATGCCAGTAATGGGCTGAAAACGCCTGTTTTGGGACTCTGCAGAGAAAGTGTTTGCAGACTGCTGAATCCACACACGGGTTTAACTCTGGAAGTTGAGTGCACACATTGACAACCGTTCTGTTAGATAGCTGCGTTTTGGATTTAGAAGCAGATATTTCCCTGTGCTTACTGCTGTTTCTTCCATATGCCGGTAATGGGCTGAAAACGCCTGGTTTGGGACTCTGCAGAGAAGATGTTTGCAGACTGCTGAATCCACACACGGGTTTAACTCTGGAAGTTGAGTGCACTCATTGACAACCGTTCTGTTAGATAGCTGCGTTTTGGATTTAGAAGCAGATATTTCCCTGTGCTTACTGCTGTTTCTTCCATATGCCGGTAAAGGGCTGAAAACGCCTGTTTTGGGACTCTGCAGAGAAAGTGTTTGCAGACTGCTGAATCCACACACGGGTTTAACTCTGGAAGTTGAGTGCACACATTGACAACCGTTCTGTTAGATAGCTGCGTTTTGGATTTAGAAGCAGATATTACCCTGTGCTGACTGCTGTTTCTTCCATATGCTGGTAATGGGCTGAAAACGCCTGTTTTGGGACTCTGCAGAGAAAGTGTTTGCAGAATGCTGAATCCACACACGGGTTTAACTCTGGAAGTTGAGTGCACACATTGACAACCGTTCTGTTAGATAGTTGCGTTTTGGATTTAGAAGCAGATATTTCCCTGTGCTTACTGCTGTTTCTTCCATATGCCGGTAATGGGCTGAAATCCCCTGTTTTGGGACTCTGCAGAGAAAGGTTTGCAGACTGCTGAATCCACACACCGGTTTAACTCTGGAAGTTGAGTGCACACATTGACAACCGTTCTGTTAGATAGCTGCGTTTTGGATTTAGAAGCAGATATTTCCCTGGGCTTACTGCTGTTTCTTCCATATGACGGTAATGGGCTGAAAACGCCTGTTTTGGGACTCTGCAGAGAAAGTGTTTGCAGACTGCTGAATCCACATACGGGTTTAACTCTGGAAGTTGAGTGCACACATTGACAACCGTTCTGTTAGATAGCTGCGTTTTGGATTTAGAAGCAGATATTTCCCTGTGCTTACTGCTGTTTCTTCCATATGCCGGTAATGGGCTGAAAACGCCTGTTTTGGGACTCTGCAGAGAAAGTGTTTGCAGACTGCTGAATCCACACACCGGTTTAACTCTGGAAGTTGAGTGCACACATTGACAACCGTTCTGTTAGATAGCTGCGTTTTGGATTTAGAAGCAGATATTTCCCTGTGCTTACTGCTGTTTCTTCCATATGCCGGTAATGGGCTGAAAACGCCTGTTTTGGGACTCTGCAGAGAAAGTGTTTGCAGACTGCTGAATCCACACACGGGTTTAACTCTGGAAGTTGAGTGCACACACTGACAACCGTTCTGTTAGATAGCTGCGTTTTGGATTTAGAAGCAGATATTTCCCAGTGCATACAGCTGTTTCTTCCATATGCCGGTAACGGGCTGAAAACGCCTGTTTGGGGACTCTGCAGAGAAAGTGTTTGCAGACTGCTGAATCCACACACGGGTTTAACTCTGGAAGTTGAGTGCACACATTGACAACCCTTCTGTTAGATAGCTGCGTTTTGGATTTAGAAGCAGATATTTCCCTGTGCTTACTGCTGTTTCTTCCATATGCCGGTAATGGGCTGAAAACGCCTGTTTTGGGACTCTGCAGAGAAAGTGTTTGCAGACTGCTGAATCCACACACGGGTTTAACTCTGGAAGTTGAGTGCACACATTGACAGCCGTTCTGTTAGATAGCTGCGTTTTGGATTTAGAAGCAGATATTTCCCTGGGCTTACTGCTGTTTCTTCCATATGCCGGTAATGGGCTGAAGACGCCTGGTTTGGGACTCTGCTGAGAAAATGTTTGCAGACTGCTGAATCCACACACCGGTTTAGCTCTGGAAGTTGAGTGCACACATTGACAACCGTTCTGTTAGATAGCTGCGTTTTGGATTTAGAAGCAGATATTTCCCTGTGCTGACTGCTGTTTCTTCCATATGCCGGTAATGGGCTGAAAACGCCTGGTTTGGGACTCTGCAGAGAAGATGTTTGCAGACTGCTGAATCCACACACGGGTTTAACTCTGGAAGTTGAGTGCACACATTGACAACCGTTCTGTTAGATAGCTCGTTTTGGATTTAGAAGCAGATATTTCCCTGGGCTTACTGCTGTTTCTTCCATATGCCGGTAAAGGGCTGAAAACGCCTGTTTTGGGACTCTGCAGAGAAAGTGTTTGCAGACTGCTGAATCCACACACGGGTTTAACTCTGGAAGTTGAGTGCACACATTGACAACCGTTCTGTTAGATAGCTGCGTTTTGGATTTAGAAGCAGATATTACCCTGTGCTGACTGCTGTTTCTTCCATATGCCGGTAATGGGCTGAAAACGCCTGTTTTGGGACTCTGCAGAGAAAGTGTTTGCAGAATGCTGAATCCACACACGGGTTTAACTCTGGAAGTTGAGTGTACACATTGACAACCGTTCTGTTAGATAGCTGCGTTTTGGATTTAGAAGCAGATATTTCCCTGTGCTTACTGCTGTTTTTTCCATATGCCGGTAATGGGCTGAAAACCCCTGTTTTGGGACTCTGCAGAGAAAGGTTTGCAGACTGCTGAATCCACACACCGGTTTAACTCTGGATGTTGAGTGCACACATTGACAACCGTTCTGTTAGATAGCTGCGTTTTGGATTTAGAAGCAGATATTTCCCTGGGCTTACTGCTGTTTCTTCCATATGCCGGTAATGGGCTGAAAACGCCTGTTTTGGGACTCTGCAGAGAAAGTGTTTGCAGACTGCTGAATCCACACACCGGTTTAACTCTGGAATTTGAGTGCACACATTGACAACCGTTCTGTTAGATAGCTGCGTTTTGGATTTAGAAGCAGATATTTCCCTGTGCTTACTGCTGTTTCTTCCATATGCCGGTAATGGGCTGAAAACGCCTGGTTTGGTACTCTGCAGAGAGGATGTTTGCAGACTGCTGAATCCACACACGGGTTTAACTCTGGAAGTTGAGTGCACACATTGACAGCCGATCTGTTAGATAGCTGCGTTTTGGATTTAGAAGCAGATATTTCCCTGGGCTTACTGCTGTTTCTTCCATATGCCGGTAATGGGCTGAAAACGCCTGTTTTGGGACTCTGCAGAGAAAGTGTTTGCAGACTGCTGAATCCACACACGGGTTTAACTCTGGAAGTTGAGTGCACACATTGACAGCCGTTCTGTTAGATAGCTGCGTTTTGGATTTAGAAGCAGATATTTCCCTGTGCTTACTGCTGTTTCTTCCATATGCCGGTAATGGGCTGAAAACGCCTGTTTTGGGACTCTGCAGAGAAAGTGTTTGCAGACTGCTGAATCCACACACGGTTTTAACTCTGGAAGGTGAGTGCACACATTGACAGCCGTTCTGTTAGAAAGCTGCGTTTTGGATTTAGAAGCAGATATTTCCCTGTGCTTACTGCTGTTTCTTCCATATGCCGGTAATGGGCTGAAAACGCCTGTTTTGGGACTCTGCAGAGAAAGAGTTTGCAGACTGCTGAATAAACACACGGGTTTAACTCTGGAAGTTGAGTGCACACATTGACAACCGTTCTGTTAGATAGCTGCGTTTTGGATTTAGAAGCAGATATTTCCCTGTGCTGACTGCTGTTTCTTCCATATGCCGGTAATAGGCTGAAAACGCCTGTTTGGGGACTCTGCAGAGAAAGTGTTTGCAGACTGCTGAATCCACACACGGGTTTAACTCTGGAAGTTGAGTGCACACATTGACAACCGTTCTGTTAGATAGCTGCGTTTTGGATTTAGAAGCAGATATTTCCCTGTGCTTACTGCTGTTTCTTCCATATGCCGGTAATGGGCTGAAAACGCCTGTTTTGGGACTCTGCAGAGAAAGTGTTTGCCGACTGCTGAATCCACACACGGGTTTAACTCTGGAAGTTGAGTGCACACATTGACAACCGTTCTGTTAGATAGCTGCGTTTTGGATTTAGAAGCAGATATTTCCCTGTGCTGACTGCTGTTTCTTCCATATGCCGGTAATGGGCTGAAAACACCTGTTTTGGGACTCTGCAGAGAAAGTGTTTGCAGACTGCTGAATCCACACACGGGTTTAACTCTGGAAGTTGAGTGCACACATTGACAGCCGTTCTGTTAGATAGCTGCGTTTTGGATTTAGAAGCAGATATTTCCCTGTGCTGACTGCTGTTTCTTCCATATGCCGGTAATGGGCTGAAAACGCCTGTTTTGGGACTCTGCAGAGAAAGTGTTTGCAGACTGCTGAATCCACACACGGGTTTAACTCAGGAAGTTGAGTGCACACATTGACAGCCGATCTGTTAGATAGCTGCGTTTTGGATTTAGAAGCAGATATTTCCCTGTGCTGACTGCTGTTTCTTCCATATGCCGGTAATGGGCTGAAAACGCCTGTTTTGGGACTCTGCAGAGAAAGTGTTTGCAGACTGCTGAATCCACACACAGGTTTAACTCTGGAAGTTGAGTGCACACATTGACAGCCGTTCTGTTAGATAGCTGCGTTTTGGATTTAGAAGCAGATATTTCCCTGTGCTTACTGCTGTTTCTTCCATATGCCGGTAATGGGCTGAAAACTCCTGTTTTGGGACTCTGCAGAGAAAGTGTTTGCAGACTGCTGAATCCACACACGGGTTTAACTCTGGAAGTTGAGTGCACACATTGACAACCGTTCTGTTAGATAGCTGCGTTTTGGATTAAAAGCAGATATTTCCCTGGGCTTACTGCTGTTTCTTCCATATGCCGGTAATGGGCTGAAAACGCCTGGTTTGGGACTCTGCAGAGAAGATGTTTGCAGACTGCTGAATCCACACACCGGTTTAACTCTGGAAGTTGAGTGCACACATTGACAACCGTTCTGTTAGATAGCTGCGTTTTGGATTTAGAAGCAGATATTTCCCTGTGCTTACTGCTGTTTCTTCCATATGCCGGTAATGGGCTGAAAACGCCTGTTTTGGGACTCTGCAGAGAAAGTGTTTGCAGACTGCTGAATCCACACACGGGTTTAACTCTGGAAGCTGAGTGCACACATTGACAACCGTTCTGTTAGATAGCTGCGTTTTGGATTTAGAAGCAGATATTTCCCTGTGCTTACTGCTGTTTCTTCCATATGCCGGTAATAGGCTGAAAACGCTTGCTTTGGGACTCTGCAGAGAAAGTGTTTGCAGACTGCTGAATCCACACACGGGTTTAACTCTGGAAGTTGAGTGCACACATTGACAACCGTTCTGTTAGATAGCTGCGTTTTGGATTTAGAAGCAGATATTTCCCTGTGCTGACTGCTGTTTGTTCCATATGCCGGTAATGGGCTGAAAACGCCTGTTTTGGGACTCTGCAGAGAAAGTGTTTGCAGACTGCTGAATCCACACACGGGTTTAACTCTGGAAGTTGAGTGCACACATTGACAACCTTTCTGTTAGATAGCTGGGTTTTGGATTTAGAAGCAGATATTTCCCTGTGCTTACTGCTGTTTCTTCCATATGCCAGTAATGGGCTGAAAACGCCTGTTTTGGGACTCTGCAGAGAAAGTGTTTGCAGACTGCTGAATCCACACACGGGTTTAACTCTGGAAGTTGAGTGCACACATTGACAGCCGTTCTGTTGGATAGCTGCGTTTTGGATTTAGAAGCAGATATTTCCCTGGGCTTACTGCTGTTTCTTCCATATGCCGGTAATGGGCTGAAAACGCCTGTTTTGGGACTATGCAGAGAAGATGATTGCAGACTGCAGTATCCACACACCGGTTTAACTCTGGAAGTTGAGTGCACACATTGACAACCGTTCTGTTAGATTGCTCCCTTTTGGATTTAGAAGCAGATATTTCCCTGTGCTTACTGCTGTTTCTTCCATATGCCGGTAATGGGCTGAAAACGCCTGTTTTGGGACTATGCAGAGAAGATGATTGCAGACTGCTGTATCCACACACCGGTTTAACTCTGGAAGTTGAGTGCACACATTGACAACCGTTCTGTTAGATTGCTCCCTTTTGGATTTAGAAGCAGATATTTCCCTGTGCTTACTGCTGTTTCTTCCATATGCCGGTAATGGGCTGAAAACGCCTGTTTTGGGACTATGCAGAGAAGATGATTGCAGACTGCTGTATCCACACACCGGTTTAACTCTGGAAGTTGAGTGCACACATTGACAACCGTTCTGTTAGATTGCTCCCTTTTGGATTTAGAAGCAGATATTTCCCTGTGCTTACTGCTGTTTCTTCCATATGCCGGTAATGGGCTGAAAACGCCTGTTTTGGGACTCTGCAGAGAATTTGTTTGCAGACTGTTGAATCCACACACGGGTTTAACTCTGGAAGTTGAGTGCACACATTGACAACCGTTCTGTTAGATAGCTGCGTTTTGGATTTAGAAGCAGATATTTCCCTGTGCTGACTGCTGTTTCTTCCATATGCCGGTAATGGGCTGAAAACGCCTGTTTTGGGACTCTGCAGAGAAAGTGTTTGCATACTGCTGAATCCACACACGGGTTTAACTCTGGAAGTTGAGTGCACACACTGACAACCGTTCTGTTAGATAGCTGCGTTTTGGATTTAGAAGCAGATATTTCCCTGTGCATACAACTGTTTCTTCTATATGCCGGTAACGGGCTGAAAACGCCTGTTTGGGGACTCTGCAGAGAAAGTGTTTGCAGAATGCTGAATCCACACACGGGTTTAACTCTGGAAGTTGAGTGCACACATTGACAACCGTTCTGTTAGATAGCTGCGTTTTGGATATAGAAGCAGATATTTCCCTGGGCTTACTGCTGTTTCTTCCATATGCTGGTAATGGGCTGAAAACGCCTGGTTTGGGATTCTGCAGAGAAGATGTTTGCAGACTGCTTAATCCACACACGGGTTTAACTCTGGAAGTTGAGTGCACACATTGACAACCATTCTGCCAGATAGCTGCGTTTTGTATTTAGAAGCAGATATTACCCTGTGCTGACTGCTGTTTCTTCCATATGCCGGTAATGGCCTGAAACGCCTGATTTGGGACTCTGCAGAGAAAGTGTTTGCAGACTGCTGAATCCACACACGGGTTTAACTCTGGAAGTTGAGTGCACACATTGACAACCGTTCTGTTAGATAGCTGCGTTTTGGATTTAGAAGCAGATATTTCCCTGTGCTTACTGCTGTTTCTTCCATATGCCGGTAATGGGCTGAAAACGCCTGTTTTGGGACTCTGCAGAGAAAGTGTTTGCAGACTGCTGAATCCACACACGGGTTTAACTCTGGAAGTTGAGTGCTCACATTGACAACCGTTCTGTTAGATAGCTGCGTTTTGGATTTAGGAGCAGATATTTCCCTGTGCTTACTGCTGTTTCTTCCATATGCCGGTAATGGGCTGAAAACGCCTGTTTTGGGACTCTGCAGAGAAAGTGTTTGCAGACTGCTGAATCCACACACGGGTTTAACTCTGGAAGTTGAGTGCACACATTGACAACCTTTCTGTTAGATAGCTGGGTTTTGGATTTAGAAGCAGATATTTCCCTGTGCTGACTGCTGTTTCTTCCATATGCCGGTAATGGGCTGAAAACGCCTGTTTTGGGACTCTGCAGAGAAAGTGTTTGTAGACTGCTGAATCCACACACGGGTTTAACTCTGGAAGTTGAGTGCACACATTGACAGCCGTTCTGTTGGATAGCTGCGTTTTGGATTTAGAAGCAGATATTTCCCTGGGCTTACTGCTGTTTCTTCCATATGCCGGTAATGGGCTGAAAACGCCTGTTTTGGGACTATGCAGAGAAGATGATTGCAGACTGCTGTATCCACACACCGGTTTAACTCTGGAAGTTGAGTGCACACATTGACAACCGTTCTGTTAGATTGCTCCGTTTTGGATTTAGAAGCAGATATTTCCCTGTGCTTACTGCTGTTTCTTCCATATGCCGATAATGGGCTGAAAACGCCTGTTTTGGGACTCTGCAGAGAAAGTGTTTGCAGACTGTTGAATCCACACACGGGTTTAACTCTGGAAGTTGAGTGCACACATTGACAACCGTTCTGTTAGATAGCTGCGTTTTGGATTTAGAAGCAGATATTTCCCTGTGCTGACTGCTGTTTCTTCCATATGCCGGTAATGGGCTGAAAACGCCTGTTTTGGGACTCTGCAGAGAAAGTGTTTGCAGACTGCTGAATCCACACACGGGTTTATCTCTGGAAGTTGAGTGCACACACTGACAACCGTTCTGTTAGATAGCTGCGTTTTGGATTTAGAAGCAGATATTTCCCTGTGCATATAACTGTTTCTTCTATATGCCGGTAACGGGCTGAAAACGCCTGTTTGGGGACTCTGCAGAGAAAGTGTTTGCAGAATGCTGAATCCACACACGGGTTTAACTCTGGAAGTTGAGTGCACACATTGACAACCGTTCTGTTAGATAGCTGCGTTTTGGATTTAGAAGCAGATATTTCCCTGTGCTTACTGCTGTTTCTTCCATATGCCGGTAATGGGCTGAAAACGCCTGTTTTGGGACTCTGCAGAGAAAGTGTTTGCAGACTGCTGAATCCACACACGGGTTTAACTCTGGAAGTTGAGTGCACACATTGACAACCGTTCTGTTAGATAGCTGCGTTTTGGATTTAGAAGCAGATAGTTCCCTGGGCTTACTGCTGTTTCTTCCATATGCCGGTAATGGGCTGAAAACGCCTGGTTTGGGACTCTGCAGAGAAAGTTTTTGCAGACTGCTGAATCCACACACGGGTTTAACTCTGGAAGTTGAATGCACATATTGACAGCCGTTCTGTTAGATAGCTGCGTTTTGGATTTAGAAGCAGATATTTCCCTGTGCTTACTGCTGTTTCTTCCATATGCCGGTAATGGGCTGAAAACGCCTGTTTTGGGACTCTGCAGAGAAAGTGTTTGCAGACTGCTGAATCCACACACGGGTTTAACTCTGGAAGTTGAGTGCACACATTGACAACCGTTCTGTTAGATAGCTGCGTTTTGGATTTAGAAGCAGATATTTCCCTGTGCTTACTGCTGTTTCTTCCAAATGCCGGTAATGGGCTGAAAACGCCTGTTTTGGGACTCTGCAGAGAAAGTGTTTGCAGACTGCTGAATCCACACACGGGTTTAACTCTGGAAGTTGAGTGCACACATTGACAACCGTTCTGTTAGATAGCTGGGTTTTGGATTTAGAAGCAGATATTTCCCTGTGCTTACTGCTGTTTCTTCCATATGCCGGTAATGGACTGAAAACGCCTGTTTTGGGACTCTGCAGAGAAAGTGTTTGCAGACTGCTGAATCCACACACGGGTTTAACGCTGGAAGTTGAGTGCACACATTGACAACCGTTCTGTTAGATAGCTGCGTTTTGGATTTAGAAGCAGATATTTCCCTGTGCTGACTGCTGTTTCTTCCATATGCCGGTAATGGGCTGAAAACGCCTGTTTTGGGACTCTGCAGAGAAAGTGTTTGCAGACTGCTGAATCCACACACGGGTTTAACTCTGGAAGTTGAGTGCACACACTGACAACCGTTCTGTTA
This sequence comes from Aotus nancymaae, assembly GCF_030222135.1. Taxonomy (NCBI): domain Eukaryota; kingdom Metazoa; phylum Chordata; class Mammalia; order Primates; family Aotidae; genus Aotus; species Aotus nancymaae. The sequence continues at coordinate 167,782 of NW_026988934.1, read as the reverse complement.
GATAGCTGCGTTTTGGATTTAGAAGCAGATATTTCCCTGTGCATACAGCTGTTTCTTCCATATGCCGGTAACGGGCTGAAAACGCCTGTTTGGGCACTCTGCAGAGAAAGTGTTTGCAGACTGCTGAATCCACACACGGGTTTAACTCTGGAAGGTGAGTGCACACATTGACAACCGTTCTGTTAGATAGCTGTGTTTTGGATTTAGAAGCAGATATTTCCCTGGGCTTACTGCTGTTTCTTCCATATGCCGGTAATGGGCTGAAAACGCCTGTTTTGGGACTCTGCAGACAAAGTGTTTGCAGACTGCTGAATCCACAAACGGGTTTAACTCTGGAAGTTGAGAGCACACATTGACAACCGTTCTGTTGGATAGCTGCGTTTTGGATTTAGAAGCAGATATTTCCCTGTGCTTACTGCTGTTTCTTCCATATGCCGGTAATGGGCTGAAAACGCCTGTTTTGGGACTCTGCAGAGAAAGTGTTTGCAGACTGCTGAATCCACACACGGGTTTAACTCTGGAAGTTGAGTGCACACATTGACAACCGTTCTGTTAGATAGCTGCGTTTTGGATTTAGAAGCAGATATTTCCCTGGGCTTACTGCTGTTTCTTCCATATGCCGGTAATGGGCTGAAAACGCCTGTTTTGGGACTCTGCAGAGAAAGTGTTTCCAGACTGCTGAATCCACACACGGGTTTAACTCTGGAAGTTGAGTGCTCACATTGACAACCGTTCTGTTAGATAGCTGCGTTTTGGATTTAGAAGCAGATATTTCCCTGTGCTGACTGCTGGTTCTTCCATATGCCGGTAATCGGCTGAAAACGCCTGTTTTGGGACTCTGCAGAGAATGTGTTTGCAGACTGCTGAATCCACACACGGGTTTAACTCTGGAAGTTGATTGCACACACTGACAACCGTTCTGTTAGATAGCTGCGTTTTGGATTTAGAAGCAGATATTTCCCAGTGCATACAGCTGTTTCTTCCATATGCCGGTAACGGGCTGAAAACGCCTGTTTGGGGACTCTGCAGAGAAAGTGTTTGCAGACTGCTGAATCCACACACGGGTTTAACTCTGGAAGTTGAGTGCACACATTGACAATCGTTCTCTTAGATAGCTGCGTGTTGGATTTAGAAGCAGATATTTCCCTGTGCTTACTGTTGTTTCTTCCATATGCCGGTAATTGGCTGAAAACCCCTGTTTTGGGACTCTGCAGAGAAAGTGTTTGCAGACTGCTGAATCCACACACGGGTTTAACTCTGGAAGTTGAGTGCACACATTGACAACCCTTCTGTTAGATAGCTGCGTTTTGGATTTAGAAGCAGATATTTCCCTGTGCTTTCTGCTGTTTCTTCCATATGCCGGTAATGGGCTGAAAACGCCTGTTTTGGGACTCTGCAGAGAAAGTGTTTGCAGACTGCTGAATCCACACACGGGTTTAACTCTGGAGGTTGAGTGCACACATTGACAACCGTTCTGTTAGATAGCTGGGTTTTGGATTTAGAAGCAGACATTTCGCTGTGCTTACTGCTGTTTCTTCCATATGCCGGTAATGGGCTGAAAACGCCTGTTTTGGGACTCTGCAGAGAAAGTGTTTGCAGACTGCTGAATCCACACACGGGTTTAACGCTGGAAGTTGAGTGCACACATTGACAACTGTTCTGTTAGATAGCTGCGTTTTCGATTTAGAAGCAGATATTTCCCTGTGATGACTGCTGTTTCTTCCATATGCCGGTAATGGGCTGAAAACGCCTGTTTTGGGACTCTGCAGAGAAAGTGTTTGCAGACTGCTGAATCCACACACGGGTTTAACTCTGGAAGTTGAGTGCACACACTGACAACCGTTCTGTTAGATAGCTGCGTTTTGGATTTAGAAGCAGATATTTCCCTGTGCATACAGCTTTTTCTTCCATATGCCGGTAACGGGCTGAAAATGCCTGTTTGGGCACTCTGCAGAGAAAGTGTTTGCAGACTGCTGAATCCACACACGGTTTTAACTCTGGAAGTTGAGTGCACACATTGACAACCGTTCTGTTAGATAGCTGCGTTTTGGATTTAGAAGCAGATATTTCCCTGTGCTGACTGCTGTTTCTTCCATATGCCGGTAATGGGCTGAAAACGCCTGTTTTGGGACTCTGCAGAGAAAGTGTTTGCAGACTGCTGAATCCACACACGGGTTTAACTCTGGAAGTTGAGAGCACACATTGACAACCGTTCTGTTAGATAGCTGCGTTTTGGATTTAGAAGAAGATATTTCCCTGTGCTTACTGCTGTTTCTTCCATATGCCGGTAATGGGCTGAAAACGCCTGTTTTGGGACTCTGCAGAGAAAGTGTTTGCAGACTGCTGAATCCACACACGGGTTTAACTCTGGAAGTTGAGTGCACACATTGACAACCGTTTTGTTAGAAAGCTGCGTTTTGGATTTAGAAGCAGATATTTCCCTGTGCTTACTGCTGTTTCTTCCATATGCCGGTAATGGGCTGAAAACCCCTGTTTTGGGACTCTGCAGACAAAGTGTTTGCAGACTGCTGAATCCACACACGGGTTTAACTCTGGAAGTTGAGTGCACACATTGACAACCGTTCTGTTAGATAGCTGCGTTTTGGATTTAGAAGCAGATATTTCCCTGTGCTGACTGCTGTTTTTTCCATATGCCGGTAATGGGCTGAAAACGCCTGTTTTGGGACTCTGCAGAGAAAGTGTTTGCAGACTGCTGAATCCACACACGGGTTTAACTCTGGAAGTTGAGTGCACACATTGACAACCGTTCTGTTAGATGGCTGCGTTTTGGATTTAGAAGCAGATATTTCCCTGTGCTGACTGCTGTTTTTTCCATATGCCGGTAATGGGCTGAAAACGCCTGTTTTGGGACTCTGCAGATAAAGTGTTTGCAGACTGCTGAATCCACACACGGGTTTAACTCTGGAAGTTGATTGCACACACTGACAACCGATATGTTAGATAGCTGCGTTTTGGATTTAGAAGCAGATATTTCCCTGTGCATACAGCTGTTTCTTCCATATGCCGGTAACGGGCTGAAAACGCCTGTTTAGGGACTCTGCAGAGAAAGTGTTTGCAGACTGCTGAATCCACACACGGTTTTAACTCTGGAAGTTGAGTGCACACATTGACAACCGTTCTGTTAGATAGCTGCGTTTTGGATTTAGAAGCAGATATTTCCCTGTGCTGACTGCTGTTTCTTCCATATGCCGGTAATGGGCTGAAAACGCCTGTTTTGGGACACTGCAGAGAAAGTGTTTGCAGACTGCTGAATCCACACACGGGTTTAACTCTGGAAGTTGAGTGCACACATTGACAACCGTTCTGTTAGATAGCTGCGTTTTGGATTTAGAAGCAGATATTTCCCTGTGCTTACTGCTGTTTCTTCCATATGACGGTAATGGGCTGAAAACGCCTGTTTTGGGACTCTGCAGAGAAAGTGTTTGCAGACTGCTGAATCCACACACGGGTTTAACTCTGGAAGTTGAGTGCACACATTGACAACCGTTTTCTTAGATAGCTGCGTTTTGGATTTAGAAGCAGATATTTCCCTGTGCTGACTGCTGTTTCTTCCATATGCCGGTAATGGGCTGAAAACGCCTGTTTTGGGACTCTGCAGACAAAGTGTTTGCAGACTGCTGAATCCACACACGGGTTTAACTCTGGAAGTTGAGTGCACACATTTACAACCGTTCTGTTAGATAGCTGCGTTTTGGATTTAGAAGCAGATATTTCCCTGTGCTGACTGCTGTTTTTTCCATATGCCGGTAATGGGCTGAAAACGCCTGTTTTGGGACTCTGCAGAGAAAGTGTTTGCAGACTGCTGAATCCACACACGGGTTTAACTCTGGAAGTTGAGTGCACACATTGACAACCGTTCTGTTAGATGGCTGCCTTTTGGATTTAGAAGCAGATATTTCCCTGTGCTGACTGCTGTTTCTTCCATATGCCGGTAATGGGCTGAAAACGCCTGTTTTGGGACTCTGCAGAGAAAGTGTTTGCAGACTGCTGAATCCACACACGGGTTTAACTCTGGAAGTTGATTGCACACACTGACAACCGATCTGTTAGATAGCTGCGTTTTGGATTTAGAAGCAGATATTTCTCTGTGCATACAGCTGTTTCTTCCATATGCCGGTAATGGGCTGAAAACGCCTGTTTTGGGACTCTGCAGAGAAAGTGTTTGCAGACTGCTGAATCCACACACGGGTTTAACTCTGGAAGTTGAGTGCACACATTGACAACCCTTCTGTTAGATAGCTGCGTTTTGGATATAGAAGCAGATATTTCCCTGTGCTGACTGCTGTTTCTTCCATATGCCGGTAATGGGCTGAAAACGCCTGTTTTGGGACTCTGCAGAGAAAGTGTTTGCAGACTGCTGAATCCACACATGGGTTTAACGGTGGAAGTTGAGTGCACACACTGACAACTGTTCTGTTAGATAGCTGCGTTTTGGATTTAGAAGCAGATATTTTCCTGTGCTTACTGAACTTTCTTCCATATGCCGGTAATGGGCTGAAAACGCCTGTTTTGGGACACTGCAGAGAAAGTGTTTGCAGACTGCTGAATCCACACACGGGTTTAACTCTGGAAGTTGAGTGCACACATTGACAACCGTTCTCTTAGATAGCTGCATTTTGGATTTAGAAGCAGATATTTCCGTGTGCTTACTGCTGTTTCTTCCTTATGCCGGTAATGGGCTGAAAACCCCTGTTTTGGGTCTCTGCAGAGAAAGTGTTTGCAGACTGCTGAATCCACACACGGGTTTAACTCTGGAAGTTGAGTGCACACATTGACAACCGTTCTGTTAGATAGCTGCGTTTTGGATTTAGAAGCAGATATTTCCCTGGGCTTACTGCTGTTTCTTCCATATGCCGGTAATGGGCTGAAAACGCCTGTTTTGGGACTCTGCAGAGAAAGTGTTTGCAGACTGCTGAATCCACACACGGGTTTAACTCTGGAAGTTGAGTGCACACATTGACAACCGTTCTGTTAGATAGCTGCGTTTTGGATTTAGAAGCAGATATTTCCCTGTGCTTTCTGCTGTTTCTTCCATATGCCGGTAATGGGCTAAAAACGCCTGTTTTGGGACTCTGCAGATAAAGTGTTTGCAGACTGCTGAATCCACACACGGGTTTAACGCTGGAAGTTGAGTGCAAACATTGACAACCGTTCTGTTAGATAGCTGCGTTTTGGATTTAGAAGCAGATATTTCCCTGTGATGACTGCTGTTTCTTCCATATGCCGGTAATGTGCTGAAAACGCCTGTTTTGGGACTCTGCAGAGAAAGTGTTTGCAGACTGCTGAATCCACACACGGGTTTAACTCTGGAAGTTGAGTGCACACACTGACAACCGTTCTGTTAGATAGCTGCGTTTTGGATTTCGAAGCAGATATTTCCCTGTGCATACAGCTGTTTCTTCCATATGCCGGTAACGGGCTGAAAACGCCTGTTTGGGCACTCTGCAGAGAAAGTGTTTGCAGACTGCTGAATCCACACACGGGTTTAACTCTGGAAGTTGAGTGCACACATTGACAACCGTTCTGTTAGATAGCTGCGTTTTGGATTTAGAAGCAGATATTTCCCTGGGCTTACTGCTGTTTCTTCCATATGCTGGTAACGGGCTGAAAACGCCTGTTTTGGGACTCTGCAGAGAAAGTGTTTGCAGACTGCTGAATCCACACACGGGGTTAACGCTGGAATTTGAGTGCACACATTGACAACCGTTCTGTTAGATAGCTGCGTTTTGGATTTAGAAGCAGATATTTCCCTGTGATGACTGCTGTTTCTTCCATATGCCGGTAATGGGCTGAAAACGCCTGTTTTGGGACTCTGCAGAGAAAGTGTTTGCAGACTGCTGAATCCACACACGGGTTTAACTCTGGAAGTTGAGTGCACACACTGACAACCGTTCTGTTAGATAGCTGCGTTTTGGATTTAGAAGCAGATATTTCCCTGTGCATACAGCTGTTTCTTCCATATGCCGGTAACGGGCTGAAAACGCCTGTTTGGGCACTCTGCAGAGAAAGTGTTTGCAGACTGCTGAATCCACACACGGCTTTAACTCTGGAAGTTGAGTGCACACATTGACAACCGTTCTGTTAGATAGCTGCGTTTTGGATTTAGAAGCAGATATTTCCCTGGGCTTACTGCTGTTTCTTCCATATGCCGGTAATGGACTGAAAACGCCTGTTTTGGGACTCTGCAGACAAAGTGTTTGCAGACTGCTGAATCCACACACGGGTTTAACTCTGTAAGTTGAGAGCACACATTGACAACCGTTCTGTTAGATAGCTGCGTTTTGGATTTAGAAGCAGATATTTCCCTGTGCTTACTGCTGTTTCTTCCATATGCCGGTAATGGGCTGAAAACGCCTGTTTTGGGACTCTGCAGAGAAAGTGTTTGCAGACTGCTGAATCCACACACGGGTTTAACTCTGGAAGTTGAGTGCACACATTGACAACCGTTCTGTTAGATATCTGCGTTTTGGATTTAGAAGCAGATATTTCCCTGTGCTGACTGCTGTTTCTTCAATATGCCGGTAATGGGCTGAAAACGCCTGTTTTGGGACTCTGCAGAGAAAGTGTTTCCAGACTGCTGAATCCACACACGGGTTTAACTCTGGAAGTTGAGTGCACACATTGACAACCGTTCTGTTAGATAGCTGCGTTTTGGATTTAGAAGCAGATATTTCCCTGTGCTGACTGCTGTTTCTTCCATATGCCGGTAATGGGCTGAAAACGCCTGTTTTGGGACTCTGCAGAGAAAGTGTTTGCAGACTGCTGAATCCACACACGGGTTTAACTCTGGAAGTTGATTGCACACACTGACAACCGATCTGTTAGATAGCTGCGTTTTGGATTTAGAAGCAGATATTTCCCTGTGCATACAGCTGTTTCTTCCATATGCCGGTAACGGGCTGAAAACGCCTGTTTAGGGACTCTGCAGAGAAAGTGTTTGCAGACTGCTGAATCCACACACGGGTTTAACTCTGGAAGTTGAGTGCACACATTGACAATCGTTCTCTTAGATAGCTGCGTGTTGGATTTAGAAGCAGATAGTTCCCTGTGCTTAGTGTTGTTTCTTCCATATGCCGGTAATGGGCTGAAAACCCCTGTTTTGGGACTCTGCAGAGAAAGTGTTTGCAGACTGCTGAATCCACACACGGGTTTAACTCTGGAAGTTGAGTGCACACATTGACAACCCTTCTGTTAGATAGCTGCGTTTTGGATTTAGAAGCAGATATTTCCCTGTGCTTTCTGCTGTTTCTTCCATATGCCGGTAATGGACTGAAAACGCCTGTTTTGGGACTCTGCAGAGAAAGTGTTTGCAGACTGCTGAATCCACACACGGGTTTAACTCTGGAGGTTGAGTGCACACATTGACAACCGTTCTGTTAGATAGCTGGGTTTTGGATTTAGAAGCAGATATTTCCCTGTGCTTACTGCTGTTTCTTCCATATGCCGGTAACGGGCTGAAAACGCCTGTTTTGGGACTCTGCAGAGAAAGTGTTTCCAGACTGCTGAATCCACACACGGGTTTAACGCTGGAAGTTGAGTGCACACATTGACAACTGTTCTGTTAGATAGCTGCGTTTTGGATTTAGAAGCAGATATTTCCCTGTGATGACTGCTGTTTCTTCCATATGCCGGTAATGGGCTGAAAACGCCTGTTTTGGGACTCTGCAGAGAAAGTGTTTGCAGACTGCTGAATCCACACACGGGTTTAACTCTGGAAGTTGAGTGCACACACTGACAACCGTTCTGTTAGATAGCTGCGTTTTGGATTTAGAAGCAGATATTTCCCTGTGCATACAGCTTTTTCTTCCATATGCCGGTAACGGGCTGAAAACGCCTGTTTGGGCACTCTGCAGAGAAAGTGTTTGCAGACTGCTGAATCCACACACGGTTTTAACTCTGGAAGTTGAGTGCACACATTGACAACCGTTCTGTTAGATAGCTGCGTTTTGGATTTAGAAGCAGATATTTCCCTGTGCTGACTGCTGTTTCTTCCATATGCCGGTAATGGGCTGAAAACGCCTGTTTTGGGACACTGCAGAGAAAGTGTTTGCAGACTGCTGAATCCACACACGGGTTTAACTCTGGAAGTTGAGTGCACACATTGACAACCGTTCTGTTAGATAGCTGCGTTTTGGATTTAGAAGCAGATATTTCCCTGTGCTTACTGCTGTTTCTTCCATATGACGGTAATGGGCTGAAAACGCCTGTTTTGGGACTCTGCAGAGAAAGTGTTTGCAGACTGCTGAATCCACACACGGGTTTAACTCTGGAAGTTGAGTGCACACATTGACAACCGTTTTCTTAGATAGCTGCGTTTTGGATTTAGAAGCAGATATTTCCCTGTGCTGACTGCTGTTTCTTCCATATGCCGGTAATGGGCTGAAAACGCCTGTTTTGGGACTCTGCAGACAAAGTGTTTGCAGACTGCTGAATCCACACACGGGTTTAACTCTGGAAGTTGAGTGCACACATTTACAACCGTTCTGTTAGATAGCTGCGTTTTGGATTTAGAAGCAGATATTTCCCTGTGCTGACTGCTGTTTTTTCCATATGCCGGTAATGGGCTGAAAACGCCTGTTTTGGGACTCTGCAGAGAAAGTGTTTGCAGACTGCTGAATCCACACACGGGTTTAACTCTGGAAGTTGAGTGCACACATTGACAACCGTTCTGTTAGATGGCTGCCTTTTGGATTTAGAAGCAGATATTTCCCTGTGCTGACTGCTGTTTCTTCCATATGCCGGTAATGGGCTGAAAACGCCTGTTTTGGGACTCTGCAGAGAAAGTGTTTGCAGACTGCTGAATCCACACACGGGTTTAACTCTGGAAGTTGATTGCACACACTGACAACCGATCTGTTAGATAGCTGCGTTTTGGATTTAGAAGCAGATATTTCTCTGTGCATACAGCTGTTTCTTCCATATGCCGGTAATGGGCTGAAAACGCCTGTTTTGGGACTCTGCAGAGAAAGTGTTTGCAGACTGCTGAATCCACACACGGGTTTAACTCTGGAAGTTGAGTGCACACATTGACAACTCTTCTGTTAGATAGCTGCGTTTTGGATATAGAAGCAGATATTTCCCTGTGCTGACTGCTGTTTCTTCCATATGCCGGTAATGGGCTGAAAACGCCTGTTTTGGGACTCTGCAGAGAAAGTGTTTGCAGACTGCTGAATCCACACATGGGTTTAACGGTGGAAGTTGAGTGCACACACTGACAACTGTTCTGTTAGATAGCTGCGTTTTGGATTTAGAAGCAGATATTTTCCTGTGCTTACTGAACTTTCTTCCATATGCCGGTAATGGGCTGAAAACGCCTGTTTTGGGACACTGCAGAGAAAGTGTTTGCAGACTGCTGAATCCACACACGGGTTTAACTCTGGAAGTTGAGTGCACACATTGACAACCGTTCTCTTAGATAGCTGCGTTTTGGATTTAGAAGCAGATATTTCCGTGTGCTTACTGCTGTTTCTTCCTTATGCCGGTAATGGGCTGAAAACCCCTGTTTTGGGTCTCTGCAGAGAAAGTGTTTGCAGACTGCTGAATCCACACACGGGTTTAACTCTGGAAGTTGAGTGCACACATTGACAACCGTTCTGTTAGATAGCTGCGTTTTGGATTTAGAAGCAGATATTTCCCTGGGCTTACTGCTGTTTCTTCCATATGCCGGTAATGGGCTGAAAACGCCTGTTTTGGGACTCTGCAGAGAAAGTGTTTGCAGACTGCTGAATCCACACACGGGTTTAACTCTGGAAGTTGAGTGCACACATTGACAACCGTTCTGTTAGATAGCTGCGTTTTGGATTTAGAAGCAGATATTTCCCTGTGCTTTCTGCTGTTTCTTCCATATGCCGGTAATGGGCTAAAAACGCCTGTTTTGGGACTCTGCAGATAAAGTGTTTGCAGACTGCTGAATCCACACACGGGTTTAACGCTGGAAGTTGAGTGCACACATTGACAACCGTTCTGTTAGATAGCTGCGTTTTGGATTTAGAAGCAGATATTTCCCTGTGATGACTGCTGTTTCTTCCATATGCCGGTAATGTGCTGAAAACGCCTGTTTTGGGACTCTGCAGAGAAAGTGTTTGCAGACTGCTGAATCCACACACGGGTTTAACTCTGGAAGTTGAGTGCACACACTGACAACCGTTCTGTTAGATAGCTGCGTTTTGGATTTCGAAGCAGATATTTCCCTGTGCATACAGCTGTTTCTTCCATATGCCGGTAACGGGCTGAAAACGCCTGTTTGGGCACTCTGCAGAGAAAGTGTTTGCAGACTGCTGAATCCACACACGGGTTTAACTCTGGAAGTTGAGTGCACACATTGACAACCGTTCTGTTAGATAGCTGCGTTTTGGATTTAGAAGCAGATATTTCCCTGGGCTTACTGCTGTTTCTTCCATATGCCGGTAACGGGCTGAAAACGCCTGTTTTGGGACTCTGCAGAGAAAGTGTTTGCAGACTGCTGAATCCACACACGGGGTTAACGCTGGAATTTGAGTGCACACATTGACAACCGTTCTGTTAGATAGCTGCGTTTTGGATTTAGAAGCAGATATTTCCCTGTGATGACTGCTGTTTCTTCCATATGCCGGTAATGGGCTGAAAACGCCTGTTTTGGGACTCTGCAGAGAAAGTGTTTGCAGACTGCTGAATCCACACACGGGTTTAACTCTGGAAGTTGAGTGCACACACTGACAACCGTTCTGTTAGATAGCTGCGTTTTGGATTTAGAAGCAGATATTTCCCTTTGCATACAGCTGTTTCTTCCATATGCCGGTAACGGGCTGAAAACGCCTGTTTGGGCACTCTGCAGAGAAAGTGTTTGCAGACTGCTGAATCCACACACGGGTTTAACTCTGGAAGTTGAGTGCACACATTGACAACCGTTCTGTTAGATAGCTGCGTTTTGGATTTAGAAGCAGATATTTCCCTGGGCTTACTGCTGTTTCTTCCATATGCCGGTAATGGACTGAAAACGCCTGTTTTGGGACTCTGCAGACAAAGTGTTTGCAGACTGCTGAATCCACACACGGGTTTAACTCTGTAAGTTGAGAGCACACATTGACAACCGTTCTGTTAGATAGCTGCGTTTTGGATTTAGAAGCAGATATTTCCCTGTGCTTACTGCTGTTTCTTCCATATGCCGGTAATGGGCTGAAGACGCCTGTTTTGGGACTCTGCAGAGAAAGTGTTTGCAGACTGCTGAATCCACACACGGGTTTAACTCTGGAAGTTGAGTGCACACATTGACAACCGTTCTGTTAGATATCTGCGTTTTGGATTTAGAAGCAGATATTTCCCTGTGCTGACTGCTGTTTCTTCAATATGCCGGTAATGGGCTGAAAACGCCTGTTTTGGGACTCTGCAGAGAAAGTGTTTCCAGACTGCTGAATCCACACACGGGTTTAACTCTGGAAGTTGAGTGCACACATTGACAACCGTTCTGTTAGATAGCTGCGTTTTGGATTTAGAAGCAGATATTTCCCTGTGCTGACTGCTGTTTCTTCCATATGCCGGTAATGGGCTGAAAACGCCTGTTTTGGGACTCTGCAGAGAAAGTGTTTGCAGACTGCTGAATCCACACACGGGTTTAACTCTGGAAGTTGATTGCACACACTGACAACCGATCTGTTAGATAGCTGCGTTTTGGATTTAGAAGCAGATATTTCCCTGTGCATACAGCTGTTTCTTCCATATGCCGGTAACGGGCTGAAAACGCCTGTTTGGGGACTCTGCAGAGAAAGTGTTTGCAGACTGCTGAATCCACACACGGGTTTAACTCTGGAAGTTGAGTGCACACATTGACAATCGTTCTCTTAGATAGCTGCGTGTTGGATTTAGAAGCAGATATTTCCCTGTGCTTACTGTTGTTTCTTCCATATGCCGGTAATGGGCTGAAAACCCGTGTTTTGGGACTCTGCAGAGAAAGTGTTTGCAGACTGCTGAATCCACACACGGGTTTAACTCTGGAAGTTGAGTGCACACATTGACAACCCTTCTGTTAGATAGCTGCGTTTTGGATTTAGAAGCAGATATTTCCCTGTGCTTTCTGCTGTTTCTTCCATATGCCGGTAATGGGCTGAAAAACCCTGTTTTGGGACTCTGCAGAGAAAGTGTTTGCAGACTGCTGAATCCACACACGGGTTTAACTCTGGAGGTTGAGTGCACACATTGACAACCGTTCTGTTAGATAGCTGGGTTTTGGATTTAGAAGCAGATATTTCCCTGTGCTTACTGCTGTTTCTTCCATATGCCGGTAATGGGCTGAAAACGCCTGTTTTGGGACTCTGCAGAGAAAGTGTTTGCAGACTGCTGAATCCACACACGGGTTTAACGCTGGAAGTTGAGTGCACACATTGACAACTGTTCTGTTAGATAGTTGCGTTTTGGATTTAGAAGCAGATATTTCCCTGTGATGACTGCTGTTTCTTCCATATGCCGGTAATGGGCTGAAAACGCCTGTTTTGGGACTCTGCAGAGAAAGTGTTTGCAGACTGCTGAATCCACACACGGGTTTAACTCTGGAAGTTGAGTGCACACACTGACAACCGTTTTGTTAGATAGCTGCGTTTTGGATTTAGAAGCAGATATTTCCCTGGGCTTACTGCTGTTTCTTCCATATGCCGGTAATGGGCTGAAAACGCCTGATTTGGGACTCTGCAGAGAAAGTGTTTGCAGACTGCTGAATCCACACACGGGTTTAACTCTGGAAGTTGAGTGCACACATTGACAACCGTTCTGTTAGATAGCTGCGTTTTGGATTTAGAAGCAGATATTTCCCTGTGCTGACTGCTGTTTGTTCCATATGGCGGTAATGGGCTGAAAATGCCTGTTTTGGGACTCTGCAGAGAAAGTGTTTGCAGACTGCTGAATCCACACACGGGTTTAACTCTGGAAGTTGAGTGCACACATTGACAACCGTTCTGTTAGATGGCTGCGTTTTGGATTTAGAAGCAGATATTTCCCTGTGCTGACTGCTGTTTCTTCCATATGCCGGTAATGGGCTGAAAACGCCTGTTTTGGGACTCTGCAGAGAAAGTGTTTGCAGACTGCTGAATCCACACACGGGTTTAACTCTGGAAGTTGATTGCACACACTGACAACCGATCTGTTAGATAGCTGCGTTTTGGATTTAGAAGCAGATATTTCCCTGTGCATACAGCTGTTTCTTCCACATGCCGGTAACGGGCTGAAAACGCCTGTTTGCGGACTCTGCAGAGAAAGTGTTTGCAGACTGCTGAATCCACACACGGGTTTAACTCTGGAAGTTGAGTGCACACATTGACAACCGTTCTCTTAGATAGCTGCGTGTTGGATTTAGAAGCAGATATTTCCCTGTGCTTACTGCTGTTTCTTCCATATGCCGGTAATGGGCTGAAAACCCCTGTTTTGGGACTCTGCAGAGAAAGTGTTTGCAGACTGCTGAATCCACACACGGTTTTAACTCTGGAAGTTGAGTGCACACATTGACAACCCTTCTGTTAGATAGCTGCGTTTTGGATTTAGAAGCAGATATTTCCCTGTGCTTTCTGCTGTTTCTTCCATATGCCGGTAATGGGCTGAAAACGCCTGTTTTGGGACTCTGCAGAGAAAGTGTTTGCAGACTGCTGAATCCACACACGGGTTTAACTCTGGAAGTTGAGTGCACACATTGACAACCGTTCTGTTAGATAGCTGCGTTTTGGATTTAGAAGCAGATATTTCCCTGTGCTGACTGCTGTTTCTTCCATATGCCGGTAATGGGCTGAAAACGCCTGTTTTGGGACTCTGCAGACAAAGTGTTTGCAGACTGCTGAATCCACACACGGGTTTAACTCTGGAGGTTGAGTGCACACATTGACAACCGTTCTGTTAGATAGCTGGGTTTTGGATTTAGAAGCAGATATTTCCCTGTGCTTACTGCTGTTTCTTCCATATGCCGGTAACGGGCTGAAAACGCCTGTTTTGGGACTCTGCAGAGAAAGTGTTTGCAGACTGCTGAATCCACACACGGGTTTAACGCTGGAAATTGAGTGCACACATTGACAACTGTTCTGTTAGATAGCTGCGTTTTGCATTTAGAAGCAGATATTTCCCTGTGATGACTGCTGTTTCTTCCATATGCCGGTAATGGGCTGAAAACGCCTGTTTTGAGACTCTGCAGAGAAAGTGTTTGCAGACTGCTGAATCCACACACGGGTTTAACTCTGGAAGTTGAGTGCACACACTGACAACCGTTCTGTTAGATAGCTGCGTTTTGGATTTAGAAGCAGATATTTCCCTGTGCATACAGCTGTTTCTTCCATATGCCGGTAATGGGCTGAAAACGCCTGTTTTGGGACTCTGCAGAGAAAGTGTTTGCAGACTGCTGAATCCACACACGGGTTTAACTCTGGAAGTTGATTGCACACACTGACAACCGATCTGTTAGATAGCTGCGTTTTGGATTTAGAAGCAGATATTTCCCTGTGCATACAGCTGTTTCTTCCACATGCCGGTAACGGGCTGAAAACGCCTGTTTGGGGACTCTGCAGAGAAAGTGTTTGCAGACTGCTGAATCCACACACGGGTTTAACTCTGGAAGTTGAGTGCACACATTGACAACCGTTCTCTTAGATAGCTGCGTGTTGGATTTAGAAGCAGATATTTCCCTGTGCTTACTGCTGTTTCTTCCATATGCCGGTAATGGGCTGAAAACCCCTGTTTTGGGACTCTGCAGAGAAAGTGTTTGCAGACTGCTGAATCCACACACGGGTTTAACTCTGGAAGTTGAGTGCACACATTGACAACCCTTCTGTTAGATAGCTGCGTTTTGGATTTAGAAGCAGATATTTCCCTGTGCTTTCTGCTGTTTCTTCCATAAGCCGGTAATGGGCTGAAAACGCCTGTTTTGGGACTCTGCAGAGAAAGTGTTTGCAGACTGCTGAATCCACACACGGGTTTAACTCTGGAAGTTGAGTGCACACATTGACAACCGTTCTGTTAGATAGCTGCGTTTTGGATTTAGAAGCAGATATTTCCCTGTGCTGACTGCTGTTTCTTCCATATGCCGGTAATGGGCTGAAAACGCCTGTTTTGGGACTCTGCAGAGAAAGTGTTTGCAGACTGCTGAATCCACACACGGGTTTAACTCTGGAGGTTGAGTGCACACATTGACAACCGTTCTGTTAGATAGCTGGGTTTTGGATTTAGAAGCAGATATTTCCCTGTGCTTACTGCTGTTTCTTCCATATGCCGGTAACGGGCTGAAAGCGCCTGTTTTGGGACTCTGCAGAGAAAGTGTTTGCAGACTGCTGAATCCACACACGGGTTTAACGCTGAAATTGAGTGCACACATTGACAACTGTTCTGTTAGATAGCTGCGTTTTGGATTTAGAAGCAGATATTTCCCTGTGATGACTGCTGTTTCTTCCGTATGCCGGTAATGGGCTGAAAACGCCTGTTTTGAGACTCTGCAGAGAAAGTGTTTGCAGACTGCTGAATCCACACACGGGTTTAACTCTGGAAGTTGAGTGCACACACTGACAACCGTTCTGTTAGATAGCTGCGTTTTGGATTTAGAAGCAGATATTTCCCTGTGCTTTCTGCTGTTTCTTCCATATGCCGGTAATGGGCTGAAAACGCCTGTTTTGGGACACTGCAGAGAAAGTGTTTCCAGACTGCTGAATCCACACACGGGTTTAACTCTGGAAGTTGAGTGCACACATTGACAACCGTTCTGTTAGATAGCTGCGTTTTGGATTTAGAAGCAGATATTTCCCTGTGCTGACTGCTGTTTCTTCCATATGCCGGTAATGGGCTGAAAACGCCTGTTTTGGGACTCTGCAGAGAAAGTGTTTGCAGACTGCTGAATCCACACACGGGTTTAACTCTGGAAGTTGATTGCACACACTGACAACCGATCTGTTAGATAGCTGCGTTTTGGATTTAGAAGCAGATATTTCCCTGTGCATACAGCTGTTTCTTCCATATGCCGGTAACGGGCTGAAAACGCCTGTTTGGGGACTCTGCAGAGAAAGTGTTTGCAGACTGCTGAATCCACACACGGGTTTAACTCTGGAAGTTGAGTGCACACATTGACAATCGTTCTCTTAGATAGCTGCGTGTTGGATTTAGAAGCAGATATTTCCCTGTGCTTACTGTTGTTTCTTCCATATGCCGGTAATGGGCTGAAAACCCGTGTTTTGGGACTCTGCAGAGAAAGTGTTTGCAGACTGCTGAATCCACACACGGGTTTAACTCTGGAAGTTGAGTGCACACATTGACAACCCTTCTGTTAGATAGCTGCGTTTTGGATTTAGAAGCAGATATTTCCCTGTGCTTTCTGCTGTTTCTTCCATATGCCGGTAATGGGCTGAAAACCCCTGTTTTGGGACTCTGCAGAGAAAGTGTTTGCAGACTGCTGAATCCACACACGGGTTTAACTCTGGAGGTTGAGTGCACACATTGACAACCGTTCTGTTAGATAGCTGGGTTTTGGATTTAGAAGCAGATATTTCCCTGTGCTTACTGCTGTTTATTCCATATGCCGGTAATGGGCTGAAAACGCCTGTTTTGGGACTCTGCAGAGAAAGTGTTTGCAGACTGCTGAATCCACACACGGGTTTAACGCTGGAAGTTGAGTGCACACATTGACAACTGTTCTGTTAGATAGTTGCGTTTTGGATTTAGAAGCAGATATTTCCCTGTGATGACTGCTGTTTCTTCCATATGCCGGTAATGGGCTGAAAACGCCTGTTTTGGGACTCTGCAGAGAAAGTGTTTGCAGACTGCTGAATCCACACACGGGTTTAACTCTGGAAGTTGAGTGCACACACTGACAACCGTTTTGTTAGATAGCTGCGTTTTGGATTTAGAAGCAGATATTTCCCTGGGCTTACTGCTGTTTCTTCCATATGCCGGTAATGGGCTGAAAACGCCTGATTTGGGACTCTGCAGAGAAAGTGTTTGCAGACTGCTGAATCCACACACGGGTTTAACTCTGGAAGTTGAGTGCACACATTGACAACCGTTCTGTTAGATAGCTGCGTTTTGGATTTAGAAGCAGATATTTCCCTGTGCTGACTGCTGTTTGTTCCATATGGCGGTAATGGGCTGAAAATGCCTGTTTTGGGACTCTGCAGAGAAAGTGTTTGCAGACTGCTGAATCCACACACGGGTTTAACTCTGGAAGTTGAGTGCACACATTGACAACCGTTCTGTTAGATGGCTGCGTTTTGGATTTAGAAGCAGATATTTCCCTGTGCTGACTGCTGTTTCTTCCATATGCCGGTAATGGGCTGAAAACGCCTGTTTTGGGACTCTGCAGAGAAAGTGTTTGCAGACTGCTGAATCCACACACGGGTTTAACTCTGGAAGTTGATTGCACACACTGACAACCGATCTGTTAGATAGCTGCGTTTTGGATTTAGAAGCAGATATTTCCCTGTGCATACAGCTGTTTCTTCCACATGCCGGTAACGGGCTGAAAACGCCTGTTTGCGGACTCTGCAGAGAAAGTGTTTGCAGACTGCTGAATCCACACACGGGTTTAACTCTGGAAGTTGAGTGCACACATTGACAACCGTTCTCTTAGATAGCTGCGTGTTGGATTTAGAAGCAGATATTTCCCTGTGCTTACTGCTGTTTCTTCCATATGCCGGTAATGGGCTGAAAACCCCTGTTTTGGGACTCTGCAGAGAAAGTGTTTGCAGACTGCTGAATCCACACACGGTTTTAACTCTGGAAGTTGAGTGCACACATTGACAACCCTTCTGTTAGATAGCTGCGTTTTGGATTTAGAAGCAGATATTTCCCTGTGCTTTCTGCTGTTTCTTCCATATGCCGGTAATGGGCTGAAAACGCCTGTTTTGGGACTCTGCAGAGAAAGTGTTTGCAGACTGCTGAATCCACACACGGGTTTAACTCTGGAAGTTGAGTGCACACATTGACAACCGTTCTGTTAGATAGCTGCGTTTTGGATTTAGAAGCAGATATTTCCCTGTGCTGACTGCTGTTTCTTCCATATGCCGGTAATGGGCTGAAAACGCCTGTTTTGGGACTCTGCAGACAAAGTGTTTGCAGACTGCTGAATCCACACACGGGTTTAACTCTGGAGGTTGAGTGCA
The DNA here is from genome assembly GCF_030222135.1 of Aotus nancymaae. Lineage (NCBI taxonomy): Eukaryota > Metazoa > Chordata > Mammalia > Primates > Aotidae > Aotus > Aotus nancymaae. The sequence goes on along the minus strand of NW_026988934.1, from coordinate 149,675 downwards.
CACATTGACAACCGTTCTGTTAGATAGCTGGGTTTTGGATTTAGAAGCAGATATTTCCCTGTGCTTACTGCTGTTTCTTCCATATGCCGGTAACGGGCTGAAAACGCCTGTTTTGGGACTCTGCAGAGAAAGTGTTTGCAGACTGCTGAATCCACACACGGGTTTAACGCTGGAAATTGAGTGCACACATTGACAACTGTTCTGTTAGATAGCTGCGTTTTGCATTTAGAAGCAGATATTTCCCTGTGATGACTGCTGTTTCTTCCATATGCCGGTAATGGGCTGAAAACGCCTGTTTTGAGACTCTGCAGAGAAAGTGTTTGCAGACTGCTGAATCCACACACGGGTTTAACTCTGGAAGTTGAGTGCACACACTGACAACCGTTCTGTTAGATAGCTGCGTTTTGGATTTAGAAGCAGATATTTCCCTGTGCATACAGCTGTTTCTTCCATATGCCGGTAATGGGCTGAAAACGCCTGTTTTGGGACTCTGCAGAGAAAGTGTTTGCAGACTGCTGAATCCACACACGGGTTTAACTCTGGAAGTTGATTGCACACACTGACAACCGATCTGTTAGATAGCTGCGTTTTGGATTTAGAAGCAGATATTTCCCTGTGCATACAGCTGTTTCTTCCACATGCCGGTAACGGGCTGAAAACGCCTGTTTGGGGACTCTGCAGAGAAAGTGTTTGCAGACTGCTGAATCCACACACGGGTTTAACTCTGGAAGTTGAGTGCACACATTGACAACCGTTCTCTTAGATAGCTGCGTGTTGGATTTAGAAGCAGATATTTCCCTGTGCTTACTGCTGTTTCTTCCATATGCCGGTAATGGGCTGAAAACCCCTGTTTTGGGACTCTGCAGAGAAAGTGTTTGCAGACTGCTGAATCCACACACGGGTTTAACTCTGGAAGTTGAGTGCACACATTGACAACCCTTCTGTTAGATAGCTGCGTTTTGGATTTAGAAGCAGATATTTCCCTGTGCTTTCTGCTGTTTCTTCCATATGCCGGTAATGGGCTGAAAAACCCTGTTTTGGGACTCTGCAGAGAAAGTGTTTGCAGACTGCTGAATCCACACACGGGTTTAACTCTGGAGGTTGAGTGCACACATTGACAACCGTTCTGTTAGATAGCTGGGTTTTGGATTTAGAAGCAGATATTTCCCTGTGCTTACTGCTGTTTCTTCCATATGCCGGTAATGGGCTGAAAACGCCTGTTTTGGGACTCTGCAGAGAAAGTGTTTGCAGACTGCTGAATCCACACACGGGTTTAACGCTGGAAGTTGAGTGCACACATTGACAACTGTTCTGTTAGATAGTTGCGTTTTGGATTTAGAAGCAGATATTTCCCTGTGATGACTGCTGTTTCTTCCATATGCCGGTAATGGGCTGAAAACGCCTGTTTTGGGACTCTGCAGAGAAAGTGTTTGCAGACTGCTGAATCCACACACGGGTTTAACTCTGGAAGTTGAGTGCACACACTGACAACCGTTTTGTTAGATAGCTGCGTTTTGGATTTAGAAGCAGATATTTCCCTGGGCTTACTGCTGTTTCTTCCATATGCCGGTAATGGGCTGAAAACGCCTGATTTGGGACTCTGCAGAGAAAGTGTTTGCAGACTGCTGAATCCACACACGGGTTTAACTCTGGAAGTTGAGTGCACACATTGACAACCGTTCTGTTAGATAGCTGCGTTTTGGATTTAGAAGCAGATATTTCCCTGTGCTGACTGCTGTTTGTTCCATATGGCGGTAATGGGCTGAAAATGCCTGTTTTGGGACTCTGCAGAGAAAGTGTTTGCAGACTGCTGAATCCACACACGGGTTTAACTCTGGAAGTTGAGTGCACACATTGACAACCGTTCTGTTAGATGGCTGCGTTTTGGATTTAGAAGCAGATATTTCCCTGTGCTGACTGCTGTTTCTTCCATATGCCGGTAATGGGCTGAAAACGCCTGTTTTGGGACTCTGCAGAGAAAGTGTTTGCAGACTGCTGAATCCACACACGGGTTTAACTCTGGAAGTTGATTGCACACACTGACAACCGATCTGTTAGATAGCTGCGTTTTGGATTTAGAAGCAGATATTTCCCTGTGCATACAGCTGTTTCTTCCACATGCCGGTAACGGGCTGAAAACGCCTGTTTGCGGACTCTGCAGAGAAAGTGTTTGCAGACTGCTGAATCCACACACGGGTTTAACTCTGGAAGTTGAGTGCACACATTGACAACCGTTCTCTTAGATAGCTGCGTGTTGGATTTAGAAGCAGATATTTCCCTGTGCTTACTGCTGTTTCTTCCATATGCCGGTAATGGGCTGAAAACCCCTGTTTTGGGACTCTGCAGAGAAAGTGTTTGCAGACTGCTGAATCCACACACGGTTTTAACTCTGGAAGTTGAGTGCACACATTGACAACCCTTCTGTTAGATAGCTGCGTTTTGGATTTAGAAGCAGATATTTCCCTGTGCTTTCTGCTGTTTCTTCCATATGCCGGTAATGGGCTGAAAACGCCTGTTTTGGGACTCTGCAGAGAAAGTGTTTGCAGACTGCTGAATCCACACACGGGTTTAACTCTGGAAGTTGAGTGCACACATTGACAACCGTTCTGTTAGATAGCTGCGTTTTGGATTTAGAAGCAGATATTTCCCTGTGCTGACTGCTGTTTCTTCCATATGCCGGTAATGGGCTGAAAACGCCTGTTTTGGGACTCTGCAGACAAAGTGTTTGCAGACTGCTGAATCCACACACGGGTTTAACTCTGGAGGTTGAGTGCACACATTGACAACCGTTCTGTTAGATAGCTGGGTTTTGGATTTAGAAGCAGATATTTCCCTGTGCTTACTGCTGTTTCTTCCATATGCCGGTAACGGGCTGAAAACGCCTGTTTTGGGACTCTGCAGAGAAAGTGTTTGCAGACTGCTGAATCCACACACGGGTTTAACGCTGGAAATTGAGTGCACACATTGACAACTGTTCTGTTAGATAGCTGCGTTTTGCATTTAGAAGCAGATATTTCCCTGTGATGACTGCTGTTTCTTCCATATGCCGGTAATGGGCTGAAAACGCCTGTTTTGAGACTCTGCAGAGAAAGTGTTTGCAGACTGCTGAATCCACACACGGGTTTAACTCTGGAAGTTGAGTGCACACACTGACAACCGTTCTGTTAGATAGCTGCGTTTTGGATTTAGAAGCAGATATTTCCCTGTGCATACAGCTGTTTCTTCCATATGCCGGTAATGGGCTGAAAACGCCTGTTTTGGGACTCTGCAGAGAAAGTGTTTGCAGACTGCTGAATCCACACACGGGTTTAACTCTGGAAGTTGATTGCACACACTGACAACCGATCTGTTAGATAGCTGCGTTTTGGATTTAGAAGCAGATATTTCCCTGTGCATACAGCTGTTTCTTCCACATGCCGGTAACGGGCTGAAAACGCCTGTTTGGGGACTCTGCAGAGAAAGTGTTTGCAGACTGCTGAATCCACACACGGGTTTAACTCTGGAAGTTGAGTGCACACATTGACAACCGTTCTCTTAGATAGCTGCGTGTTGGATTTAGAAGCAGATATTTCCCTGTGCTTACTGCTGTTTCTTCCATATGCCGGTAATGGGCTGAAAACCCCTGTTTTGGGACTCTGCAGAGAAAGTGTTTGCAGACTGCTGAATCCACACACGGGTTTAACTCTGGAAGTTGAGTGCACACATTGACAACCCTTCTGTTAGATAGCTGCGTTTTGGATTTAGAAGCAGATATTTCCCTGTGCTTTCTGCTGTTTCTTCCATAAGCCGGTAATGGGCTGAAAACGCCTGTTTTGGGACTCTGCAGAGAAAGTGTTTGCAGACTGCTGAATCCACACACGGGTTTAACTCTGGAAGTTGAGTGCACACATTGACAACCGTTCTGTTAGATAGCTGCGTTTTGGATTTAGAAGCAGATATTTCCCTGTGCTGACTGCTGTTTCTTCCATATGCCGGTAATGGGCTGAAAACGCCTGTTTTGGGACTCTGCAGAGAAAGTGTTTGCAGACTGCTGAATCCACACACGGGTTTAACTCTGGAGGTTGAGTGCACACATTGACAACCGTTCTGTTAGATAGCTGGGTTTTGGATTTAGAAGCAGATATTTCCCTGTGCTTACTGCTGTTTCTTCCATATGCCGGTAACGGGCTGAAAGCGCCTGTTTTGGGACTCTGCAGAGAAAGTGTTTGCAGACTGCTGAATCCACACACGGGTTTAACGCTGAAATTGAGTGCACACATTGACAACTGTTCTGTTAGATAGCTGCGTTTTGGATTTAGAAGCAGATATTTCCCTGTGATGACTGCTGTTTCTTCCGTATGCCGGTAATGGGCTGAAAACGCCTGTTTTGAGACTCTGCAGAGAAAGTGTTTGCAGACTGCTGAATCCACACACGGGTTTAACTCTGGAAGTTGAGTGCACACACTGACAACCGTTCTGTTAGATAGCTGCGTTTTGGATTTAGAAGCAGATATTTCCCTGTGCTTTCTGCTGTTTCTTCCATATGCCGGTAATGGGCTGAAAACGCCTGTTTTGGGACACTGCAGAGAAAGTGTTTCCAGACTGCTGAATCCACACACGGGTTTAACTCTGGAAGTTGAGTGCACACATTGACAACCGTTCTGTTAGATAGCTGCGTTTTGGATTTAGAAGCAGATATTTCCCTGTGCTGACTGCTGTTTCTTCCATATGCCGGTAATGGGCTGAAAACGCCTGTTTTGGGACTCTGCAGAGAAAGTGTTTGCAGACTGCTGAATCCACACACGGGTTTAACTCTGGAAGTTGATTGCACACACTGACAACCGATCTGTTAGATAGCTGCGTTTTGGATTTAGAAGCAGATATTTCCCTGTGCATACAGCTGTTTCTTCCATATGCCGGTAACGGGCTGAAAACGCCTGTTTGGGGACTCTGCAGAGAAAGTGTTTGCAGACTGCTGAATCCACACACGGGTTTAACTCTGGAAGTTGAGTGCACACATTGACAATCGTTCTCTTAGATAGCTGCGTGTTGGATTTAGAAGCAGATATTTCCCTGTGCTTACTGTTGTTTCTTCCATATGCCGGTAATGGGCTGAAAACCCGTGTTTTGGGACTCTGCAGAGAAAGTGTTTGCAGACTGCTGAATCCACACACGGGTTTAACTCTGGAAGTTGAGTGCACACATTGACAACCCTTCTGTTAGATAGCTGCGTTTTGGATTTAGAAGCAGATATTTCCCTGTGCTTTCTGCTGTTTCTTCCATATGCCGGTAATGGGCTGAAAACCCCTGTTTTGGGACTCTGCAGAGAAAGTGTTTGCAGACTGCTGAATCCACACACGGGTTTAACTCTGGAGGTTGAGTGCACACATTGACAACCGTTCTGTTAGATAGCTGGGTTTTGGATTTAGAAGCAGATATTTCCCTGTGCTTACTGCTGTTTATTCCATATGCCGGTAATGGGCTGAAAACGCCTGTTTTGGGACTCTGCAGAGAAAGTGTTTGCAGACTGCTGAATCCACACACGGGTTTAACGCTGGAAGTTGAGTGCACACATTGACAACTGTTCTGTTAGATAGTTGCGTTTTGGATTTAGAAGCAGATATTTCCCTGTGATGACTGCTGTTTCTTCCATATGCCGGTAATGGGCTGAAAACGCCTGTTTTGGGACTCTGCAGAGAAAGTGTTTGCAGACTGCTGAATCCACACACGGGTTTAACTCTGGAAGTTGAGTGCACACACTGACAACCGTTTTGTTAGATAGCTGCGTTTTGGATTTAGAAGCAGATATTTCCCTGGGCTTACTGCTGTTTCTTCCATATGCCGGTAATGGGCTGAAAACGCCTGATTTGGGACTCTGCAGAGAAAGTGTTTGCAGACTGCTGAATCCACACACGGGTTTAACTCTGGAAGTTGAGTGCACACATTGACAACCGTTCTGTTAGATAGCTGCGTTTTGGATTTAGAAGCAGATATTTCCCTGTGCTGACTGCTGTTTGTTCCATATGGCGGTAATGGGCTGAAAATGCCTGTTTTGGGACTCTGCAGAGAAAGTGTTTGCAGACTGCTGAATCCACACACGGGTTTAACTCTGGAAGTTGAGTGCACACATTGACAACCGTTCTGTTAGATGGCTGCGTTTTGGATTTAGAAGCAGATATTTCCCTGTGCTGACTGCTGTTTCTTCCATATGCCGGTAATGGGCTGAAAACGCCTGTTTTGGGACTCTGCAGAGAAAGTGTTTGCAGACTGCTGAATCCACACACGGGTTTAACTCTGGAAGTTGATTGCACACACTGACAACCGATCTGTTAGATAGCTGCGTTTTGGATTTAGAAGCAGATATTTCCCTGTGCATACAGCTGTTTCTTCCACATGCCGGTAACGGGCTGAAAACGCCTGTTTGCGGACTCTGCAGAGAAAGTGTTTGCAGACTGCTGAATCCACACACGGGTTTAACTCTGGAAGTTGAGTGCACACATTGACAACCGTTCTCTTAGATAGCTGCGTGTTGGATTTAGAAGCAGATATTTCCCTGTGCTTACTGCTGTTTCTTCCATATGCCGGTAATGGGCTGAAAACCCCTGTTTTGGGACTCTGCAGAGAAAGTGTTTGCAGACTGCTGAATCCACACACGGTTTTAACTCTGGAAGTTGAGTGCACACATTGACAACCCTTCTGTTAGATAGCTGCGTTTTGGATTTAGAAGCAGATATTTCCCTGTGCTTTCTGCTGTTTCTTCCATATGCCGGTAATGGGCTGAAAACGCCTGTTTTGGGACTCTGCAGAGAAAGTGTTTGCAGACTGCTGAATCCACACACGGGTTTAACTCTGGAAGTTGAGTGCACACATTGACAACCGTTCTGTTAGATAGCTGCGTTTTGGATTTAGAAGCAGATATTTCCCTGTGCTGACTGCTGTTTCTTCCATATGCCGGTAATGGGCTGAAAACGCCTGTTTTGGGACTCTGCAGACAAAGTGTTTGCAGACTGCTGAATCCACACACGGGTTTAACTCTGGAGGTTGAGTGCACACATTGACAACCGTTCTGTTAGATAGCTGGGTTTTGGATTTAGAAGCAGATATTTCCCTGTGCTTACTGCTGTTTCTTCCATATGCCGGTAACGGGCTGAAAACGCCTGTTTTGGGACTCTGCAGAGAAAGTGTTTGCAGACTGCTGAATCCACACACGGGTTTAACGCTGGAAATTGAGTGCACACATTGACAACTGTTCTGTTAGATAGCTGCGTTTTGCATTTAGAAGCAGATATTTCCCTGTGATGACTGCTGTTTCTTCCATATGCCGGTAATGGGCTGAAAACGCCTGTTTTGAGACTCTGCAGAGAAAGTGTTTGCAGACTGCTGAATCCACACACGGGTTTAACTCTGGAAGTTGAGTGCACACACTGACAACCGTTCTGTTAGATAGCTGCGTTTTGGATTTAGAAGCAGATATTTCCCTGTGCATACAGCTGTTTCTTCCATATGCCGGTAATGGGCTGAAAACGCCTGTTTTGGGACTCTGCAGAGAAAGTGTTTGCAGACTGCTGAATCCACACACGGGTTTAACTCTGGAAGTTGATTGCACACACTGACAACCGATCTGTTAGATAGCTGCGTTTTGGATTTAGAAGCAGATATTTCCCTGTGCATACAGCTGTTTCTTCCACATGCCGGTAACGGGCTGAAAACGCCTGTTTGGGGACTCTGCAGAGAAAGTGTTTGCAGACTGCTGAATCCACACACGGGTTTAACTCTGGAAGTTGAGTGCACACATTGACAACCGTTCTCTTAGATAGCTGCGTGTTGGATTTAGAAGCAGATATTTCCCTGTGCTTACTGCTGTTTCTTCCATATGCCGGTAATGGGCTGAAAACCCCTGTTTTGGGACTCTGCAGAGAAAGTGTTTGCAGACTGCTGAATCCACACACGGGTTTAACTCTGGAAGTTGAGTGCACACATTGACAACCCTTCTGTTAGATAGCTGCGTTTTGGATTTAGAAGCAGATATTTCCCTGTGCTTTCTGCTGTTTCTTCCATAAGCCGGTAATGGGCTGAAAACGCCTGTTTTGGGACTCTGCAGAGAAAGTGTTTGCAGACTGCTGAATCCACACACGGGTTTAACTCTGGAAGTTGAGTGCACACATTGACAACCGTTCTGTTAGATAGCTGCGTTTTGGATTTAGAAGCAGATATTTCCCTGTGCTGACTGCTGTTTCTTCCATATGCCGGTAATGGGCTGAAAACGCCTGTTTTGGGACTCTGCAGAGAAAGTGTTTGCAGACTGCTGAATCCACACACGGGTTTAACTCTGGAGGTTGAGTGCACACATTGACAACCGTTCTGTTAGATAGCTGGGTTTTGGATTTAGAAGCAGATATTTCCCTGTGCTTACTGCTGCTTCTTCCATATGCCGGTAACGGGCTGAAAGCGCCTGTTTTGGGACTCTGCAGAGAAAGTGTTTGCAGACTGCTGAATCCACACACGGGTTTAACGCTGAAATTGAGTGCACACATTGACAACTGTTCTGTTAGATAGCTGCGTTTTGGATTTAGAAGCAGATATTTCCCTGTGATGACTGCTGTTTCTTCCGTATGCCGGTAATGGGCTGAAAACGCCTGTTTTGAGACTCTGCAGAGAAAGTGTTTGCAGACTGCTGAATCCACACACGGGTTTAACTCTGGAAGTTGAGTGCACACACTGACAACCGTTCTGTTAGATAGCTGCGTTTTGGATTTAGAAGCAGATATTTCCCTGTGCTTTCTGCTGTTTCTTCCATATGCCGGTAATGGGCTGAAAACGCCTGTTTTGGGACACTGCAGAGAAAGTGTTTGCAGACTGCTGAATCCACACACGGGTTTAACTCTGGAAGTTGAGTGCACACATTGACAACCGTTCTGTTAGATAGCTGCGTTTTGGATTTAGAAGCAGATATTTCCCTGTGCTGACTGCTGTTTCTTCCATATGCCGGTAATGGGCTGAAAACGCCTGTTTTGGGACTCTGCAGACAAAGTGTTTGCAGACTGCTGAATCCACACACGGGTTTAACTCTGGAGGTTGAGTGCACACATTGACAACCCTTCTGTTAGATAGCTGCGTTTTGGATTTAGAAGCAGATATTTCCCTGTGCTTACTGCTGTTTCTTCCATATGCCGGTAACGGGCTGAAAACGCCTGTTTTGGGACTCTGCAGAGAAAGTGTTTGCAGACTGCTGAATCCACACACGGGTTTAACGCTGAAATTGAGTGCACACATTGACAACTGTTCTGTTAGATAGCTGCGTTTTGGATTTAGAAGCAGATATTTCCCTGTGATGACTGCTGTTTCTTCCATATGCCGGTAATGGGCTGAAAACGCGTGTTTTGAGACTCTGCAGAGAAAGTGTTTGCAGACTGCTGAATCCACACACGGGTTTAACTCTGGAAGTTGAGTGCACACACTGACAACCGTTCTGTTAGATAGCTGCGTTTTGGATTTAGAAGCAGATATTTCCCTGTGCATACAGCTGTTTCTTCCATATGCCGGTAACGGGCTGTAAACGCCTGTTTTGGGACTCTGCAGAGAAAGTGTTTGCAGACTGCTGAATCCACACACGGGTTTAACTCTGGAAGTTGAGTGCACACATTGACAACCGTTCTGTTAGATAGCTGCGCTTTGGATTTAGAAGCAGATATTTCCCTGTGCTGACTGCTGTTTCTTCCATATGCCGGTAATGGGCTGAAAACGCCTGTTTTGGGACTCTGCAGACAAAGTGTTTGCAGACTGCTGAATCCACACACGGGTTTAACTCTGGAAGTTGAGAGCACACATTGACAACCGTTCTGTTAGATAGCTGCGTTTTGGATTTAGAAGCAGATATTTCCCTGTGCTTACTGCTGTTTCTTCCATATGCCGGTAATGGGCTGAAAACGCCTGTTTTGGGACTCTGCAGAGAAAGTGTTTGCAGACTGCTGAATCCACACACGGGTTTAACTCTGGAAGTTGAGTGCACACATTGACAACCGTTCTGTTAGATAGCTGCGTTTTGGATTTAGAAGCAGATATTTCCCTGTGCTGACTGCTGTTTCTTCCATATGCCGGTAATGGGCTGAAAACGCCTGTTTTGGGACTCTGCAGAGAAAGTGTTTGCAGACTGCTGAATCCACACACGGGTTTAACTCTGGAAGTTGAGTGCACACATTGACAACCGTTCTGTTAGATAGCTGCGTTTTGGATTTAGAAGCAGATATTTCCCAGGGCTTAATGCTGTTTCTTCCATATGCCGGTAATGGGCTGAAAACGCCTGTTTTTGGACTCTGCAGATAAAGTGTTTGCAGACTGCTGAATCCACACACGGGTTTAACTCTGGAAGTTGAGTGCACACATTGACAACCGTTCTGTTAGATAGCTGCGTTTTGGATTTAGAAGCAGATATTTCCCTGTGCTTTCTGCTGTTTCTTCCATATGCCGGTAATGGGCTGAAAACGCCTGTTTTGGGACTCTGCAGAGAAAGTGTTTGCAGACTGCTGAATCCACACACGGGTTTAACTCTGGAAGTTGAGTGCACACATTGACAACCGTTCTGTTAGATAGCTGCGTTTTGGATTTAGAAGCAGATATTTCCCTGTGCTGACTGCTGTTTCTTCCATATGCCGGTAATGGGCTGAAAACGCCTGTTTTGGGACTCTGCAGAGAAAGTGTTTGCAGACTGCTGAATCCACACACGGGTTTAACTCTGGAAGTTGAGTGCACACACTGACAACCGTTCTGTTAGATAGCTGCGTTTTGGATTTAGAAGCAGATATTTCCCTGTGCATACAGCTGTTTCTTCCATATGCCAGTAACGGGCTGAAAACGCCTGTTTGGGGACTCTGCAGAGAAAGTGTTTGCAGACTGCTGAATCCACACACGGGTTTAACTCTGGAAGTTGAGTGCACACATTGACAACCGTTCTGTTAGATAGCTGCGTTTTGGATTTAGAAGCAGATATTTCCCTGTGCTGACTGCTGTTTCTTCCATATGCCGGTAATGGGCTGAAAACGCCTGTTTTGGGACTCTGCAGACAAAGTGTTTGCAGACTGCTGAATCCACACACGGGTTTAACTCTGGAAGTTGATTGCACACACTGACAACCGATCTGTTAGATAGCTGCGTTTTGGATTTAGAAGCAGATATTTCCCTTTGCATACAGCTGTTTCTTCCATATGCCGGTAATGGGCTGAAAACGCCTGTTTTGGGACTCTGCAGAGAAAGTTTTTGCAGACTGCTGAATCCACACAAGGGTTTAACTCTGGAAGTTGAGTGCACACATTGACAACCGTTCTGTTAGATAGCTGCGTTTTGGATTTAGAAGCAGATATTTCCCTGTGCTGACTGCTGTTTCTTCCATATGCCGGTAATGGGCTGAAAACGCCTGTTTTGGGACTCTGCAGACAAAGTGTTTGCAGACTGCTGAATCCACACACGGGTTTAACTCTGGAAGTTGATTGCACACACTGACAACCGATCTGTTAGATAGCTGCGTTTTGGATTTAGAAGCAGATATTTCCCTGTTCTGACTGCTGTTTCTTCCATATGCCGGTAACGGGCTGAAAACGCCTGTTTTGGGACTCTGCAGAGAAAGTGTTTGCAGACTGCTGAATCCACACACGGGTTTAACTCTGGAAGTTGAGTGCACACATTGACAACCGTTCTCTTAGATAGCTGCGTGTTGGATTTAGAAGCAGATATTTCCCTGTGCTTACTGCTGTTTCTTCCATATGCCGGTAATGGGCTGAAAACGCCTGTTTTGGGACTCTGCAGAGAAAGTGTTTGCAGACTGCTGAATCCACACACGGGTTTAACTCTGGAAGTTCATTGCACACACTGACAACCGATCTGTTAGATAGCTGCGTTTTGGATTTAGAAGCCGATATTTCCCTGTGCATACAGCTGTTTCTTCCATATGCCGGTAACGGGCTGAAAACGCCTGTTTGGGGACTCTGCAGAGAAAGTGTTTGCAGACTGCTGAATCCACACACGGGTTTAACTCTGGAAGTTGAGTGCACACATTGACAACCGTTCTCTTAGATAGCTGCGTTTTGGATTTAGAAGCAGATATTTCCCGGTGCTTACTGCTGTTTCTTCCATATGCCGGTAATGGGCTGAAAACCCCTGTTTTGGGACTCTGAAGAGAAAGTGTTTGCAGACTGCTGAATCCACACACGGGTTTAACTCTGGAAGTTGAGTGCACACATTGACAACCGTTCTGTTAGATAGCTGCGTTTTGGATTTAGAAGCAGATATTTCCCTGTGCTTACTGCTGTTTCTTCCATATGCCGGTAACGGGCTGAAAACGCCTGTTTTGGGACTCTGCAGAGAAAGTGTGTGCAGACTGCTGAATCCACAAACGGGTTTAACTCTGGAAGTTGAGTGCACACATTGACAACCGTTCTGTTAGATAGCTGCGTTTTGGATTTAGAAGCAGATATTTCCCTGTGCTTACTGCTGTTTCTTCCATATGCCGGTAACGGGCTGAAAACGCCTGTTTTGGGACTCTGCAGAGAAAGTGTTTGCAGACTGCTGAATCCAAACACGGGTTTAACTCTGGAAGTTGAGTGCACACATTGACAACCGTTCTGTTAGATAGCTGCGTTTTGGATTTAGAAGCAGATATTTCCCTGTGCTTACTGCTGTTTCTTCCATATGCCGGTAATGGGCTGAAAACGCCTGTTTTGGGACTCTGCAGAGAAAGTGTTTGCAGACTGCTGAATCCACACACGGGTTTAACTCTGGAAGTTGAGTGCACACATTGACAACCGTTCTGTTAGATAGCTGCGTTTTGGATTTAGAAGCAGATATTTCCCTGTGCTTACTGCTGTTTCTTCCATATGCCGGTAATGGGCTGAAAACGCCTGTTTTGGGACTCTGCAGAGAAAGTGTTTGCAGACTGCTGAATCCACACACGGGTTTAACTCTGGAAGTTGAGTGCACACATTGACAACCGTTCTGTTAGATAGCTGCGTTTTGGACTTAGAAGCAGATATTTCCCTGTGCTTACTGCTGTTTCTTCCATATGCCGGTAATGGGCTGAAATCGCCTGTTTGGGGACTCTGCAGAGAAAGTGTTTGCAGACTGCTGAATCCACACACGGGTTTAACTCTGGAAGTTGAGTGCACACATTGACAACCGTTCTGTTAGATAGCTGCGTTTTGGATTTAGAAGCAGATATTTCCCTGTGCATACAGCTGTTTCTTCCATATGCCAGTAACGGGCTGAAAACGCCTGTTTGGGGACTCTGCAGAGAAAGTGTTTGCAGACTGCTGAATCCACACACGGGTTTAACTCTGGAAGTTGAGTGCACACATTGACAACCGTTCTGTTAGATAGCTGCGTTTTGGATTTAGAAGCAGATATTTCCCTGTGCTGACTGCTGTTTCTTCCATATGCCGGTAATGGGCTGAAAACGCCTGTTTTGGGACTCTGCAGAGAAAGTGTTTGCAGACTGCTGAATCCACACACGGGTTTAACTCTGGAAGTTGAGTGCACACATTGACAACCGTTCTGTTAGATAGCTGCGTTTTGGATTTAGAAGCAGATGTTTCCCTGTGCTGACTGCTGTTTCTTCCATATGCCGGTAATGGGCTGAAAACACCTGTTTTGGGACTCTGCAGAGAAAGTGTTTGCAGACTGCTGAATCCACACATGGGTTTAACTGTGGAAGTTGAGTGCACACACTGACAACCGTTCTGTTAGATAGCTGCGTTTTGGATTTAGAAACAGATAGTTCCCTGTGCTTACTGCTGTTTCTTCCATATGCCGGTAATGGGCTGAAAACGCCTGTTTTGGGACTCTGCAGAGAAAGTGTTTGCAGACTGCTGAATCCACACACGGGTTTAACTCTGGAAGTTGAGTGCACACATTGACAACCGTTCTGTTAGATAGCTGCGTTTTGGATTTAGAAGCAGATATTTCCCTGTGCTTACTGCTGTTTCTTCCCTATGCCGATATTGGGCTGAAAACGCCTTTTTTGGGACTCTGCAGAGAAAGTGTTTGCAGACTGCTGAATCCACACACGGGTTTAACTCTGGAAGTTGAGTGCACACATTGACAACCGTTCTGTTAGATAGCTGCGTTTTGGATTTAGAAGCAGATATTTCCCCGTGCTGACTGCTGTTTCTTCCATATGCCGGTAATGGGCTGAAAACGCCTGTTTTGGGACTCTGCAGAGAAAGTGTTTGCAGACTGCTGAATCCACACACGGGTTTAACTCTGGAAGTTGAGTGCACACATTGACAACCGTTCTGTTAGATAGCTGCGTTTTGGATTTAGAAGCAGATATTTCCCTGTGCTTACTGCTGTTTCTTCCATATGCCGGTAATGGGCTGAAAACGCCTGTTTTGGGACTCTGCAGATAATGTGTTTGCAGACTGCTGAATCCACACACGGGTTTAACTCTGGAAGTTGAGTGCACACATTGACAACCGTTCTGTTAGATAGCTGCGTTTTGGATTTAGAAGCAGATATTTCCCTGTGCTTACTGCTGTTTTTTCCATATGCCGGTAATGGGCTGAAAACGCCTGTTTTGGGACTCTGCAGAGAAAGTGTTTGCAGACTGCTGAATCCACACACGGGTTTAACTCTGGAAGTTGAGTGCACACATTGACAACCGTTCTGTTAGATAGCTGCGTTCTGGATTTAGAAGCAGATATTTCCCTGTGCTGACTGCTGTTTCTTCCATATGCCGGTAATGGGCTGAAAACGCCTGTTTTGGGACTCTGCAGAGAAAGTGTTTGCAGACTGCTGAATCCACACACGGGTTTAACTCTGGAAGTTGAGTGCACACATTGACAACCGTTCTGTTAGATAGCTGCGTTTTGGATTTAGAAGCAGATATTTCCCTGTGCTTTCTGCTGTTTCTTCCATATGCCGGTAATGGGCTGAATACGCCTGTTTTGGGACTCTGCAGAGAAAGTGTTTGCAGACTGCTGAATCCACACACGGGTTTAACTCTGGAAGTTGAGTGCACACATTGACAACCGTTCTGTTAGATAGCTGCGTTTTGGATTTAGAAGCAGATATTTCCCTGTGCTTACTGCTGTTTCTTCCATATGCCGGTAATGGGCTGAAAACGCCTGTTTTGGGACTCTGCAGAGAAAGTGTTTGCAGACTGCTGAATCCACACACGGGTTTAACTCTGGAAGTTGAGTGCACACATTGACAACCGTTCTGTTAGACAGCTGCGTTTTGGATTTAGAAGCAGATATTTCCCTGTGCTGACTGCTGTTTCTTCCATATGCCGGTAATGGGCTGAAAACGCCTGTTTTGGGACTCTGCAGAGAAAAGGTTTGCAGACTGCTGAATCCACACACGGGTTTAACTCTGGAAGTTGAGTGCACACATTGACAGCCGTTCTGTTAGATAGCTGCGTTTTGGATTTAGAAGCAGATATTTCCCTGGGTTTACTGCTGTTTCTTCCATATGCCGGTAATGGGATGAAAACACCTGGTTTGGGACTCTGCAGAGAAGATGTTTGCAGACTGCTGAATCCACACACCGGCTTAACTCTGGAAGTTGAGTGCACACATTGACAACCGTTCTGTTAGATAGCTGCGTTTTGGATTTAGAAGCAGATATTTCCCTGTGCTTACTGCTGTTTCTTCCATATGCCGGTAATGGGCTGAAAACGCCTGTTTTGGGACTCTGCAGAGAAAGTGTTTGCAGACTGCTGAATCCACACATGGGTTTAACTCTGGAAGTTGAGTGCACACATTGACAACCGTTCTGTTAGATAGCTGCGTTTAGGATTTAGAAGCAGATATTTCCCTGTGCTTACTGCTGTTTCTTTCATATGCCGGTAACGGGCTGAAAACGCCTGTTTTGGGACTCTGCAGAGAAAGTGTGTGCAGACTGCTGAATCCACAAACGGGTTTAACTCTGGAAGTTGAGTGCACACACTGACAACCGTTCTGTTAGATAGCTGCGTTTTGGATTTAGAAGCAGATATTTCCCTTTGCATACAGCTGTTTCTTCCATATGCCGGTAACGGGCTGAAAACGCCTGTTTTGGGACTCTGCAGAGAAAGTTTTTGCAGACTGCTGAATCCACACACGGGTTTAACTCTGGAAGCTGAGTGCACACATTGACAACCGTTCTGTTAGATAGCTGCGTTTTGGATTTAGAAGCAGATATTTCCCTGTGCTGACTGCTGTTTCTTCCATATGCCGGTAATGGGCTGAAAACGCCTGTTTTGGGACTCTGCAGACAAAGTGTTTGCAGACTGCTGAATCCACACACGGGTTTAACTCTGGAAGTTGATTGCACACACTGAAAACCGATCTGTTAGATAGCTGCGTTTTGGATTTAGAAGCAGATATTTCCCTGTGCTGACTGCTGTTTCTTCCACATGCCGGTAACGGGCTGAAAACGCCTGTTTTGGGACTCTGCAGAGAAAGTGTTTGCAGACTGCTGAATCCACACACGGGTTTAACTCTGGAAGTTGAGTGCACACATTGACAACCGTTCTCTTAGATAGCTGCGTGTTGGATTTAGAAGCAGATATTTCCCTGTGCTTACTGCTGTTTCTTCCATATGCCGGTAATGGGCTGAAAACGCCTGTTTTGGGACTCTGCAGAGAAAGTGTTTGCAGACTGCTGAATCCACACACGGGTTTAACTCTGGAAGTTCATTGCACACACTGACAACCGATCTGTTAGATAGCTGCGTTTTGGATTTAGAAGCCGATATTTCCCTGTGCATACAGCTGTTTCTTCCATATGCCGGTAACGGGCTGAAAACGCCTGTTTGGGGACTCTGCAGAGAAAGTGTTTGCAGACTGCTGAATCCACACACGGGTTTAACTCTGGAAGTTGAGTGCACACATTGACAACCGTTCTCTTAGATAGCTGCGTTTTGGATTTAGAAGCAGATATTTCCCGGTGCTTAATGCTGTTTCTTCCATATGCCGGTAATGGGCTGAAAACCCCTGTTTTGGGACTCTGAAGAGAAAGTGTTTGCAGACTGCTGAATCCACACACGGGTTTAACTCTGGAAGTTGAGTGCACACATTGACAACCGTTCTGTTAGATAGCTGCGTTTTGGATTTAGAAACAGATATTTCCCTGTGCTTACTGCTGTTTCTTCCATATGCCGGTAACGGGCTGAAAACGCCTGTTTTGGGACTCTGCAGAGAAAGTGTGTGCAGACTGCTGAATCCACATACGGGTTTAACTCTGGAAGTTGAGTGCACACATTGACAACCGTTCTGTTAGATAGCTGCGTTTTGGATTTAGAAGCAGATATTTCCCTGTGCTTACTGCTGTTTCTTCCATATGCCGGTAATGGGCTGAAAACGCCTGTTTTGGGACTCTGCAGAGAAAGTGTTTGCAGACTGCTGAATCCACACACGGGTTTAACTCTGGAAGTTGAGTGCACACATTGACAACCGTTCTGTTAGATAGCTGCGTTTTGGATTTAGAAGCAGATATTTCCCTGTGCTGACTGCTGTTTCTTCCATATGCCGGTAATGGGCTGAAAACGCCTGTTTTGGGACTCTGCAGAGAAAGTGTTTGCAGACTGCTGAATCCACACACGGGTTTAACTCTGGAAGTTGAGTGCACACACTGACAACCGTTCTGTTAGATAGCTGCGTTTTGGATTTAGAAGCAGATATTTCCCTGTGCATACAGCTGTTTCTTCCATATGCCAGTAACGGGCTGAAAACGCCTGTTTGGGGACTCTGCAGAGAAAGTGTTTGCAGACTGCTGAATCCACACACGGGTTTAACTCTGGAAGTTGAGTGCACACATTTACAACCGTTCTGTTAGATAGCTGCGTTTTGGATTTAGAAGCAGATATTTCCCTGTGCTGACTGCTGTTTCTTCCATATGCCGGTAATGGGCTGAAAACGCCTGTTTTGGGACTCTGGAGAGAAAGTGTTTGCAGACTGCTGAATCCACACACGGGTTTAACTCTGGAAGTTGAGTGCACACATTGACAACCGTTCTGTTAGATAGCTGCGTTTTGGATTTACAAGCAGATGTTTCCCTGTGCTGACTGCTGTTTCTTCCATATGCCGGTAATGGGCTGAAAACACCTGTTTTGGGACTCTGCAGAGAAAGTGTTTGCAGACTGCTGAATCCACACATGGGTTTAACTGTGGAAGTTGAGTGCACACACTGACAACCGTTCTGTTAGAAAGCTGCGTTTTGGATTTAGAAACAGATAGTTCCCTGTGCTTACTGCTGTTTCTTCCATATGCCGGTAATGGGCTGAAAACGCCTGTTTTGGGACTCTGCAGAGAAAGTGTTTGCAGACTGCTGAATCCACACACGGGTTTAACTCTGGAAGTTGAGTGCACACATTGACAACCGTTCTGTTAGATAGCTGCGTTTTGGATTTAGAAGCAGATATTTCCCTGTGCTTACTGCTGTTTCTTCCCTATGCCGGTAATGGGCTGAAAACGCCTTTTTTGGGACTCTGCAGAGAAAGTGTTTGCAGACTGCTGAATCCACACACGGGTTTAACTCTGGAAGTTGAGTGCACACATTGACAACCGTTCTGTTAGATAGCTGCGTTTTGGATTTAGAAGCAGATATTTCCCCGTGATGACTGCTGTTTCTTCCATATGCCGGTAATGGGCTGAAAACGCCTGTTTTGGGACTCTGCAGAGAAAGTGTTTGCAGACTGCTGAATCCACACACGGGTTTAACTCTGGAAGTTGAGTGCACACATTGACAACCGTTCTGTTAGATAGCTGCGTTTTGGATTTAGAAGCAGATATTTCCCTGTGCTTACTGCTGTTTCTTCCATATGCCGGTAATGGGCTGAAAACGCCTGTTTTGGGACTCTGCAGAGAATGTGTTTGCAGACTGCTGAATCCACACACGGGTTTAACTCTGGAAGTTGAGTGCACACATTGACAACCGTTCTGTTAGATAGCTGCGTTTTGGATTTAGAAGCAGATATTTCCCTGTGCTTACTGCTGTTTCTTCCATATGCCGGTAATGGGCTGAAAACGCCTGTTTTGGGACTCTGCAGAGAAAGTGTTTGCAGACTGCTGAATCCACACACGGGTTTAACTCTGGAAGTTGAGTGCACACATTGACAACCGTTCTGTTAGATAGCTGCGTTTTGGATTTAGAAGCAGATATTTCCCTGTGCTGACTGCTGTTTCTTCCATATGCCGGTAATGGGCTGAAAACGCCTGTTTTGGGACTCTGCAGAGAAAGTGTTTGCAGACTGCTGAATCCACACACGGGTTTAACTCTGGAAGTTGAGTGCACACATTGACAACCGTTCTGTTAGATAGCTGCGTTTTGGATTTAGAAGCAGATATTTCCCTGTGCTTTCTGCTGTTTCTTCCATATGCCGGTAATGGGCTGAAAACGCCTGTTTTGGGACTCTGCAGAGAAAGTGTTTGCAGACTGCTGAATCCACACACGGGTTTAACTCTGGAAGTTGAGTGCACACATTGACAACCGTTCTGTTAGATAGCTGCGTTTTGGATTTAGAAGCAGATATTTCCCTGTGCTTACTGCTGTTTCTTCCATATGCCGGTAATGGGCTGAAAACGCCTGTTTTGGGACTCTGCAGAGAAAGTGTTTGCAGACTGCTGAATCCACACACGGATTTAACTCTGGAAGTTGAGTGCACACATTGACAACCGTTCTGTTAGACAGCTGCGTTTTGGATTTAGAAGCAGATATTTCCCTGTGCTTACTGCTGTTTCTTCCATATGCCGGTAATGGGCTGAAAACGCCTGTTTTGGGACTCTGCAGAGAAAAGGTTTGCAGACTGCTGAATCCACACACGGGTTTAACTCTGGAAGTTGAGTGCACACATTGACAGCCGTTCTGTTAGATAGCTGCGTTTTGGATTTAGAAGCAGATATTTCCCTGGGTTTACTGCTGTTTCTTCCATATGCCGGTAATGGTATGAAAACGCCTGGTTTGGGACTCTGCAGAGAAGATGTTTGCAGACTGCTGAATCCACACACCGGCTTAACTCTGGAAGTTGAGTGCACACATTGACAACCGTTCTGTTAGATAGCTGCGTTTTGGATTTAGAAGCAGATATTTCCCTGTGCTTACTGCTGTTTCTTCCATATGCCGGTAATGGGCTGAAAACGCCTGTTTTGGGACTCTGCAGAGAAAGTGTTTGCAGACTGCTGAATCCACACACGGGTTTAACTCTGGAAGTTGAGTGCACACATTGACAACCGTTCTGTTAGATAGCTGCGTTTTGGATTTAGAAGCAGATATTTCCCTGTGCTTACTGCTGTTTCTTCCATATGCCGGTAATGGGCTGAAAACGCCTTTATTGGGACTCTGCAGAGAAAGTGTTTGCAGACTGCTGAATCCACACACGGGTTTAACTCTGGAAGTTGAGTGCACACATTGAAAGCCGTTCTGTTAGATAGTTGCGTTTTGGATTTAGAAGCAGATATTTCCATGTGCTTACTGCTGTTTCTTCCATATGCCGGCAATGGGCTGAAAACGCCTGTTTTGGGACTCTGCAGAGAAAGTGTTTGCAGACTGCTGAATCCACACACGGGTTTATCTCTGGAAGTTGAGTGTACACATTGACAACCGTTCTGTTAGATAGCTGTGTTTTGGATTTAGAAGCACATATTTCCCTGTGCTGACTGCTGTTTCTTCCATATGCCGGTAATGGGCTGAAAACGCCTGTTTTGGGACTCTGCAGAGAAAGTGTTTGCAGACTGCTGAATCCACACACGGGTTTAACTCTGGAAGTTGAGTGCACACATTGACAACCGTTCTGTTAGATAGCTGCGTTTTGGATTTAGAAGCAGATATTTCCGTGTGCTTACTGCTGTTTCTTCCATATGCCGGTAATGGGCTGAAAACCCCTGTTTTGGGACTCTGCAGAGAAAGTGTTTGCAGACTGCTGAATCCACACACGGGTTTAACTCTGGAAGTTGAGTGCACACATTGACAACCGTTCTGTTAGATAGCTGCGTTTTGAATTTAGAAGCAGATATTTCCCTGGGCTTACTGCTGTTTATTCCATATGCCGGTAATGGGCTGAAAACCCCTGTTTTGGGACTCTGAAGAGAAAGTGTTTGCAGACTGCTGAATCCACACACGGGTTTAACTCTGGAAGTTGAGTGCACACATTGACAACCGTTCTGTTAGATAGCTGCGTTTTGGATTTAGAAGCAGATATTTCCCTGTGCTTACTGCTGTTTCTTCCATATGCCGGTAACGGGCTGAAAACGCCTGTTTTGGGACTCTGCAGAGAAAGTGTGTGCAGACTGCTGAATCCACAAACGGGTTTAACTCTGGAAGTTGAGTGCACACATTGACAACCGTTCTGTTATATAGCTGCGTTTTGGATTTAGAAGCAGATATTTCCCTGTGCTTACTGCTGTTTCTTCCATATGCCGGTAATGGGCTGAAATCGCCTGTTTGGGGACTCTGCAGAGAAAGTGTTTGCAGACTGCTGAATCCACACACGGGTTTAACTCTGGAAGTTGAGTGCACACATTGACAACCGTTCTGTTAGATAGCTGCGTTTTGGATTTAGAAGCAGATATTTCCCTGTGCTTACTGCTGTTTCTTCCATATGCCGGTAATGGGCTGAAAACGCCTGTTTTGGGACTCTGCAGAGAAAGTTTTTGCAGACTGCTGAATCCACACACGGGTTTAACTCTGGAAGTTGAGTGCACACATTGACAACCGTTCTGTTAGATAGCTGCGTTTTGGATTTAGAAGCAGATATTTCCCTGTGCTGACTGCTGTTTCTTTCATATGCCGGTAATGGGCTGAAAACGCCTGTTTTGGGACTCTGCAGAGAAAGTGTTTGCAGACTGCTGAATCCACACACGGGTTTAACTCTGGAAGTTGAGTGCACACATTGACAACCGTACTGCTAGATAGCTGCGTTTTGGATTTAGAAGCAGATATTTCCCTGTGCTGACTGCTGTTTCTTCCATATGCCGGTAATGGGCTGAAAACGCCTGTTTTGGGACTCTGCAGAGAAAGTGTTTGCAGACTGCTGAATCAACACACGGGTTTAACTCTGGAAGTTGAGTGCACACACTGACAACCGTTCTGTTAGATAGCTGCGTTTTGGATTTAGAAGCAGATATTTCCCTGTGCATACAGCTGTTTCTTCCATATGCCAGTAACGGGCTGAAAACGCCTGTTTGGGGACTCTGCAGAGAAAGTGTTTGCAGACTGCTGAATCCACACACGGGTTTAACTCTGGAAGTTGAGTGGACACATTGACAACCGTTCTGCTAGATAGCTGCGTTTTGGATTTAGAAGCAGATATTTCCCTGTGCTTACTGCTGTTTCTTCCATATGCCGGTAATGGGCTGAAAACGCCTGTTTTGGGACTCTGCAGAGAAAGTGTTTGCAGACTGCTGAATCCACACACGGGTTTAACTCTGGAAGTTGAGTGCACACATTGACAACCGTTCTGTTAGATAGCTGCGTTTTGGATTTAGAAACAGATATTTCCCTGTACTTACTGCTGTTTCTTCCATATGCCGGTAATGGGCTGAAAACGCCTGTTTTGGGACTCTGCAGAGAAAGTGTTTGCAGACTGCTGAATCCACACACGGGTTTAACTCTGGAAGTTGAGTGCACACATTGACAACCGTACTGCTAGATAGCTGCGTTTTGGATTTAGAAGCAGATATTTCCCTGTGCTGACTGCTGTTTCTTCCATATGCCGGTAATGGGCTGAAAACGCCTGTTTTGGGACTCTGCAGAGAAAGTGTTTGCAGACTGCTGAATCCACACACGGGTTTAACTCTGGAAGTTGAGTGCACACACTGACAACCGTTCTGTTAGATAGCTGCGTTTTGGATTTAGAAGCAGATATTTCCCTGTGCATACAGCTGTTTCTTCCATATGCCAGTAACGGGCTGAAAACGCCTGTTTGGGGACTCTGCAGAGAAAGTGTTTGCAGACTGCTGAATCCACACACGGGTTTACCTCTGGAAGTTGAGTGCACACATTGACAACCGTTCTGTTAGATAGCTGCGTTTTGGATTTAGAAGCAGATATTTCCCTGTGCTGACTGCTGTTTCTTCCATATGCCAGTAATGGGCTGAAAACGCCTGTTTGGGGACTCTGCAGAGAAAGTGTTTGCAGACTGCTGAATCCACACACGGGTTTAACTCTGGAAGTTGAGTGCACACATTGACAACCGTTCTGTTAGATAGCTGCGTTTTGGAATTAAAAGCAGATATTTCCCTGTGCTGACTGCTGTTTCTTCCATATGCCGGTAATGGGCTGAAAACGCCTGTTTTGGGACTCTGCAGAGAAAGTGTTTGCAGACTGCTGAATACACACATGGGTTTAACTCTGGAAGTTGAGTGCACACATTGACAACCGTTCTGTTAGATAGCTGCGTTTTGGATTTAGAAGCAGATATTTCCCTGTGCTTACTGCTGTTTCTTCCATATGCCGGTAACGGGCTGAAAACGCCTGTTTTGGGACTCTGCAGAGAAAGTGTGTGCAGACTGCTGAATCCACAAACGGGTTTAACCCTGGAAGTTGAGTGCACACATTGACAACCGTTCTGTTAGATAGCTGGGTTTTGGATTTAGAAGCAGATATTTCCCTGTGCTTACTGCTGTTTCTTCCATATGCCGGTAATGGGCTGAAAACGCCTGTTTTGGGACTCTGCAGAGAATGTGTTTGCAGACTGCTGAATCCACACACGGGTTTAACGCTGGAAGTTGAGTGCACACATTGACAACTGTTCTGTTAGATAGTTGCGTTTTGGATTTAGAAGCAGATATTTCCCTGTGATGACTGCTGTTTCTTCCATATGCCGGTAATGGGCTGAAAACGCCTGTTTTGGGACTCTGCAGAGAAAGTGTTTGCAGACTGCTGAATCCACACACGGGTTTAACTCTGGAAGTTGAGTGCACACACTGACAACCGTTTTGTTAGATAGCTGCGTTTTGGATTTAGAAGCAGATATTTCCCTGGGCTTACTGCTGTTTCTTCCATATGCCGGTAATGGGCTGAAAACGCCTGTTTTGGGACTCTGCAGACAAAGTGTTTGCAGACTGCTGAATCCACACACGGGTTTAACTCTGGAAGTTGAGTGCACACATTGACAACCGTTCTGTTAGATAGCTGCGTTTTGGATTTAGAAGCAGATATTTCCCTGTGCTGACTGCTGTTTGTTCCATATGGCGGTAATGGGCTGAAAATGCCTGTTTTGGGACTCTGCAGAGAAAGTGTTTGCAGACTGCTGAATCCACACACGGGTTTAACTCTGGAAGTTGAGTGCACACATTGACAACCGTTCTGTTAGATGGCTGCGTTTTGGATTTAGAAGCAGATATTTCCCTGTGCTGACTGCTGTTTCTTCCATATGCCGGTAATGGGCTGAAAACGCCTGTTTTGGGACTCTGCAGAGAAAGTGTTTGCAGACTGCTGAATCCACACACGGGTTTAACTCTGGAAGTTGATTGCACACACTGACAACCGATCTGTTAGATAGCTGCGTTTTGGATTTAGAAGCAGATATTTCCCTGTGCATACAGCTGTTTCTTCCACATGCCGGTAACGGGCTGAAAACGCCTGTTTGGGGACTCTGCAGAGAAAGTGTTTGCAGACTGCTGAATCCACACACGGGTTTAACTCTGGAAGTTGAGTGCACACATTGACAACCGTTCTCTTAGATAGCTGCGTGTTGGATTTAGAAGCAGATATTTCCCTGTGCTGACTGCTGTTTCTTCCATATGCCGGTAATGGGCTGAAAACGCCTGTTTGGGGACTCTGTAGAGAAAGTGTTTGCAGACTGCTGAATCCACACACGGGTTTAACTCTGGAAGTTGAGTGCACACATTGACAACCGTTCTGTTAGATAGCTGCGTTTTGGAATTAAAAGCAGATATTTCCCTGTGCTGACTGCTGTTTCTTCCATATGCCGGTAATGGGCTGAAAACGCCTGTTTTGGGACTCTGCAGAGAAAGTGTTTGCAGACTGCTGAATACACACATGGGTTTAACTCTGGAAGTTGAGTGCACACATTGACAACCGTTCTGTTAGATAGCTGCGTTTTGGATTTAGAAGCAGATATTTCCCTGTGCTTACTGCTGTTTCTTCCATATGCCGGTAACGGGCTGAAAACGCCTGTTTTGGGACTCTGCAGAGAAAGTGTGTGCAGACTGCTGAATCCACAAACGGGTTTAACTCTGGAAGTTGAGTGCACACATTGACAACCGTTCTGTTAGATAGCTGGGTTTTGGATTTAGAAGCAGATATTTCCCTGTGCTTACTGCTGTTTCTTCCATATGCCGGTAATGGGCTGAAAACGCCTGTTTTGGGACTCTGCAGAGAAAGTGTTTGCAGACTGCTGAATCCACACACGGGTTTAACGCTGGAAGTTGAGTGCACACATTGACAACTGTTCTGTTAGATAGTTGCGTTTTGGATTTAGAAGCAGATATTTCCCTGTGATGACTGCTGTTTCTTCCATATGCCGGTAATGGGCTGAAAACGCCTGTTTTGAGACTCTGCAGAGAAAGTGTTTGCAGACTGCTGAATCCACACACGGGTTTAACTCTGGAAGTTGAGTGCACACACTGACAACCGTTTTGTTAGATAGCTGCGTTTTGGATTTAGAAGCAGATATTTCCCTGGGCTTACTGCTGTTTCTTCCATATGCCGGTAATGGGCTGAAAACGCCTGTTTTGGGACTCTGCAGACAAAGTGTTTGCAGACTGCTGAATCCACACACGGGTTTAACTCTGGAAGTTGAGTGCACACATTGACAACCGTTCTGTTAGATAGCTGCGTTTTGGATTTAGAAGCAGATATTTCCCTGTGCTGACTGCTGTTTGTTCCATATGGCGGTAATGGGCTGAAAATGCCTGTTTTGGGACTCTGCAGAGAAAGTGTTTGCAGACTGCTGAATCCACACACGGGTTTAACTCTGGAAGTTGAGTGCACACATTGACAACCGTTCTGTTAGATGGCTGCGTTTTGGATTTAGAAGCAGATATTTCCCTGTGCTGACTGCTGTTTCTTCCATATGCCGGTAATGGGCTGAAAACGCCTGTTTTGGGACTCTGCAGAGAAAGTGTTTGCAGACTGCTGAATCCACACACGGGTTTAACTCTGGAAGTTGATTGCACACACTGACAACAGATCTGTTAGATAGCTGCGTTTTGGATTTAGAAGCAGATATTTCCCTGTGCATACAGCTGTTTCTTCCACATGCCGGTAACGGGCTGAAAACGCCTGTTTGGGGACTCTGCAGAGAAAGTGTTTGCAGACTGCTGAATCCACACACGGGTTTATCTCTGGAAGTTGAGTGCACACATTGACAACCCTTCTGTTAGATAGCTGCGTTTTGGATTTAGAAGCAGATATTTCCCTGTGCTTTCTGCTGCTTCTTCCATAAGCCGGTAATGGGCTGAAAACGCCTGTTTTGGGACTCTGCAGAGAAAGTGTTTGCAGACTGCTGAATCCACACACGGGTTTAACTCTGGAAGTTGAGTGCACACATTGACAACCGTTCTGTTAGATAGCTGCGTTTTGGATTTAGAAGCAGATATTTCCCTGTGCTGACTGCTGTTTCTTCCATATGCCGGTAATGGGCTGAAAACGCCTGTTTTGGGACTCTGCAGAGAAAGTGTTTGCAGACTGCTGAATCCACACACGGGTTTAACTCTGGAGGTTGAGTGCACACATTGACAACCGTTCTGTTAGATAGCTGGGTTTTGGATTTAGAAGCAGATATTTCCCTGTGCTTACTGCTGTTTCTTCCATATGCCGGTAACGGGCTGAAAGCGCCTGTTTTGGGACTCTGCAGAGAAAGTGTTTGCAGACTGCTGAATCCACACACGGGTTTAACGCTGAAATTGAGTGCACACATTGACAACTGTTCTGTTAGATAGCTGCGTTTTGGATTTAGAAGCAGATATTTCCCTGTGATGACTGCTGTTTCTTCCGTATACCGGTAATGGGCTGAAAACGCCTGTTTTGAGACTCTGCAGAGAAAGTGTTTGCAGACTGCTGAATCCACACACGGGTTTAACTCTGGAAGTTGAGTGCACACACTGACAACCGTTCTGTTAGATAGCTGCGTTTTGGATTTAGAAGCAGATATTTCCCTGTGCTTTCTGCTGTTTCTTCCATATGCCGGTAATGGGCTGAAAACGCCTGTTTTGGGACACTGCAGAGAAAGTGTTTGCAGACTGCTGAATCCACACACGGGTTTAACTCTGGAAGTTGAGTGCACACATTGACAACCGTTCTGTTAGAGAGCTGCGTTTTGGATTTAGAAGCAGATATTTCCCTGTGCTGACTGCTGTTTCTTCCATATGCCGGTAATGGGCTGAAAACGCCTGTTTTGGGACTCTGCAGACAAAGTGTTGGCAGACTGCTGAATCCACACACGG
This sequence comes from Aotus nancymaae, assembly GCF_030222135.1. Lineage (NCBI taxonomy): Eukaryota > Metazoa > Chordata > Mammalia > Primates > Aotidae > Aotus > Aotus nancymaae. The sequence goes on along the minus strand of NW_026988934.1, from coordinate 122,323 downwards.
GTTTAACTCTGGAGGTTGAGTGCACACATTGACAACCGTTCTGTTAGATAGCTGGGTTTTGGATTTAGAAGCAGATATTTCCCTGTGCTTACTGCTGTTTCTTCCATATGCCGGTAACGGGCTGAAAACGCCTGTTTTGGGACTCTGCAGAGAAAGTGTTTGCAGACTGCTGAATCCACACACGGGTTTAACGCTGAAATTGAGTGCACACATTGACAACTGTTCTGTTAGATAGCTGCGTTTTGGATTTAGAAGCAGATATTTCCCTGTGATGACTGCTGTTTCTTCCATATGCCGGTAATGGGCTGAAAACGCGTGTTTTGAGACTCTGCAGAGAAAGTGTTTGCAGACTGCTGAATCCACACACGGGTTTAACTCTGGAAGTTGAGTGCACACACTGACAACCGTTCTGTTAGATAGCTGCGTTTTGGATTTAGAAGCAGATATTTCCCTGTGCATACAGCTGTTTCTTCCATATGCCGGTAACGGGCTGAAAACGCCTGTTTTGGGACTCTGCAGAGAAAGTGTTTGCAGACTGCTGAATCCACACACGGGTTTAACTCTGGAAGTTGAGTGCACACATTGACAACCGTTCTGTTAGATAGCTGCGCTTTGGATTTAGAAGCAGATATTTCCCTGTGCTGACTGCTGTTTCTTCCATATGCCGGTAATGGGCTGAAAACGCCTGTTTTGGGACTCTGCAGACAAAGTGTTTGCAGACTGCTGAATCCACACACGGGTTTAACTCTGGAAGTTGAGAGCACACATTGACAACCGTTCTGTTAGATAGCTGCGTTTTGGATTTAGAAGCAGATATTTCTCTGTGCTTACTGCTGTTTCTTCCATATGCCGGTAATGGGCTGAAAACGCCTGTTTTGGGACTCTGCAGAGAAAGTGTTTGCAGACTGCTGAATCCACACACGGGTTTAACTCTGGAAGTTGAGTGCACACATTGACAACCGTTCTGTTAGATAGCTGCGTTTTGGATTTAGAAGCAGATATTTCCCTGGGCTTACTGCTGTTTCTTCCATATGCCGGTAATGGGCTGAAAACGCCTGTTTTGGGACTCTGCAGAGAAAGTGTTTGCAGACTGCTGAATCCACACACGGGTTTAACTCTGGAAGTTGAGTGCACACATTGACAACCGTTCTGTTAGATAGCTGCGTTTTGGATTTAGAAGCAGATATTTCCCAGGGCTTAATGCTGTTTCTTCCATATGCCGGTAATGGGCTGAAAACGCCTGTTTTTGGACTCTGCAGATAAAGTGTTTGCAGACTGCTGAATCCACACACGGGTTTAACTCTGGAAGTTGAGTGCACACATTGACAACCGTTCTGTTAGATAGCTGCGTTTTGGATTTAGAAGCAGATATTTCCCTGTGCTTTCTGCTGTTTCTTCCATATGCCGGTAATGGGCTGAAAACGCCTGTTTTGGGACTCTGCAGAGAAAGTGTTTGCAGACTGCTGAATCCACACACGGGTTTAACTCTGGAAGTTGAGTGCACACATTGACAACCGTTCTGTTAGATAGCTGCGTTTTGGATTTAGAAGCAGATATTTCCCTGTGCTGACTGCTGTTTCTTCCATATGCCGGTAATGGGCTGAAAACGCCTGTTTTGGGACTCTGCAGAGAAAGTGTTTGCAGACTGCTGAATACACACATGGGTTTAACTCTGGAAGTTGAGTGCACACATTGACAACCGTTCTGTTAGATAGCTGCGTTTTGGATTTAGAAGCAGATATTTCCCTGTGCTTACTGCTGTTTCTTCCATATGCCGGTAACGGGCTGAAAACGCCTGTTTTGGGACTCTGCAGAGAAAGTGTGTGCAGACTGCTGAATCCACAAACGGGTTTAACTCTGGAAGTTGAGTGCACACATTGACAACCGTTCTGTTAGATAGCTGGGTTTTGGATTTAGAAGCAGATATTTCCCTGTGCTTACTGCTGTTTCTTCCATATGCCGGTAATGGGCTGAAAACGCCTGTTTTGGGACTCTGCAGAGAAAGTGTTTGCAGACTGCTGAATCCACACACGGGTTTAACGCTGGAAGTTGAGTGCACACATTGACAACTGTTCTGTTAGATAGTTGCGTTTTGGATTTAGAAGCAGATATTTCCCTGTGATGACTGCTGTTTCTTCCATATGCCGGTAATGGGCTGAAAACGCCTGTTTTGGGACTCTGCAGAGAAAGTGTTTGCAGACTGCTGAATCCACACACGGGTTTAACTCTGGAAGTTGAGTGCACACACTGACAACCGTTTTGTTAGATAGCTGCGTTTTGGATTTAGAAGCAGATATTTCCCTGGGCTTACTGCTGTTTCTTCCATATGCCGGTAATGGGCTGAAAACGCCTGTTTTGGGACTCTGCAGACAAAGTGTTTGCAGACTGCTGAATCCACACACGGGTTTAACTCTGGAAGTTGAGTGCACACATTGACAACCGTTCTGTTAGATAGCTGCGTTTTGGATTTAGAAGCAGATATTTCCCTGTGCTGACTGCTGTTTGTTCCATATGGCGGTAATGGGCTGAAAATGCCTGTTTTGGGACTCTGCAGAGAAAGTGTTTGCAGACTGCTGAATCCACACACTTGTTTAACTCTGGAAGTTGAGTGCACACATTGACAACCGTTCTGTTAGATGGCTGCGTTTTGGATTTAGAAGCAGATATTTCCCTGTGCTGACTGCTGTTTCTTCCATATGCCGGTAATGGGCTGAAAACGCCTGTTTTGGGACTCTGCAGAGAAAGTGTTTGCAGACTGCTGAATCCACACACGGGTTTAACTCTGGAAGTTGATTGCACACACTGACAACCGATCTGTTAGATAGCTGCGTTTTGGATTTAGAAGTAGATATTTCCCTGTGCATACAGCTGTTTCTTCCACATGCCGGTAACGGGCTGAAAACGCCTGTTTGGGGACTCTGCAGAGAAAGTGTTTGCAGACTGCTGAATCCACACACGGGTTTAACTCTGGAAGTTGAGTGCACACATTGACAACCGTTCTCTTCGATAGCTGCGTGTTGGATTTAGAAGCAGATATTTCCCTGTGCTGACTGCTGTTTCTTCCATATGCCGGTAATGGGCTGAAAACGCCTGTTTGGGGACTCTGCAGAGAAAGTGTTTGCAGACTGCTGAATCCACACACGGGTTTAACTCTGGAAGTTGAGTGCACACATTGACAACCGTTCTGTTAGATAGCTGCGTTTTGGAATTAAAAGCAGATATTTCCCTGTGCTGACTGCTGTTTCTTCCATATGCCGGTAATGGGCTGAAAACGCCTGTTTTGGGACTCTGCAGAGAAAGTGTTTGCAGACTGCTGAATACACACATGGGTTTAACTCTGGAAGTTGAGTGCACACATTGACAACCGTTCTGTTAGATAGCTGCGTTTTGGATTTAGAAGCAGATATTTCCCTGTGCTTACTGCTGTTTCTTCCATATGCCGGTAACGGGCTGAAAACGCCTGTTTTGGGACTCTGCAGAGAAAGTGTGTGCAGACTGCTGAATCCACAAACGGGTTTAACTCTGGAAGTTGAGTGCACACATTGACAACCGTTCTGTTAGATAGCTGGGTTTTGGATTTAGAAGCAGATATTTCCCTGTGCTTACTGCTGTTTCTTCCATATGCCGGTAATGGGCTGAAAACGCCTGTTTTGGGACTCTGCAGAGAAAGTGTTTGCAGACTGCTGAATCCACACACGGGTTTAACGCTGGAAGTTGAGTGCACACATTGACAACTGTTCTGTTAGATAGTTGCGTTTTGGATTTAGAAGCAGATATTTCCCTGTGATGACTGCTGTTTCTTCCATATGCCGGTAATGGGCTGAAAACGCCTGTTTTGGGACTCTGCAGAGAAAGTGTTTGCAGACTGCTGAATCCACACACGGGTTTAACTCTGGAAGTTGAGTGCACACACTGACAACCGTTTTGTTAGATAGCTGCGTTTTGGATTTAGAAGCAGATATTTCCCTGGGCTTACTGCTGTTTCTTCCATATGCCGGTAATGGGCTGAAAACGCCTGTTTTGGGACTCTGCAGACAAAGTGTTTGCAGACTGCTGAATCCACACACGGGTTTAACTCTGGAAGTTGAGTGCACACATTGACAACCGTTCTGTTAGATAGCTGCGTTTTGGATTTAGAAGCAGATATTTCCCTGTGCTGACTGCTGTTTGTTCCATATGGCGGTAATGGGCTGAAAATGCCTGTTTTGGGACTCTGCAGAGAAAGTGTTTGCAGACTGCTGAATCCACACACGGGTTTAACTCTGGAAGTTGAGTGCACACATTGACAACCGTTCTGTTAGATGGCTGCGTTTTGGATTTAGAAGCAGATATTTCCCTGTGCTGACTGCTGTTTCTTCCACATGCCGGTAACGGGCTGAAAACGCCTGTTTGGGGACTCTGCAGAGAAAGTGTTTGCAGACTGCTGAATCCACACACGGGTTTAACTCTGGAAGTTGAGTGCACACATTGACAACCGTTCTCTTAGATAGCTGCGTGTTGGATTTAGAAGCAGATATTTCCCTGTGCTTACTGCTGTTTCTTCCATATGCCGGTATTGGGCTGAAAACCCCTGTTTTGGGACTCTGCAGAGAAAGTGTTTGCAGACTGCTGAATCCACACACGGTTTTAACTCTGGAAGTTGAGTGCACACATTGACAACCCTTCTGTTAGATAGCTGCCTTTTGGATTTAGAAGCAGATATTTCCCTGTGCTTTCTGCTGTTTCTTCCATATGCCGGTAATGGGCTGAAAACGCCTTTTTTGGGACTCTGCAGAGAAAGTGTTTGCAGACTGCTGAATCCACACACGGGTTTAACTCTGGAAGTTGAGTGCACACATTGACAATCGTTCTGTTAGATAGCTGCGTTTTGGATTTAGAAGCAGATATTTCCCTGTGCTGACTGCTGTTTCTTCCATATGCCGGTAATGGGCTGAAAACGCCTGTTTTGGGACTCTGCAGACAAAGTGTTTGCAGACTGCTGAATCCACACACGGGTTTAACTCTGGAGGTTTAGTGCACACATTGACAACCGTTCTGTTAGATAGCTGGGTTTTGGATTTAGAAGCAGATATTTCCCTGTGCTTACTGCTGTTTCTTCCATATGCCGGTAACGGGCTGAAAACGCCTGTTTTGGGACTCTGCAGAGAAAGTGTTTGCAGACTGCTGAATCCACACACGGGTTTAACGCTGGAAATTGAGTGCACACATTGACAACTGTTCTGTTAGATAGCTGCGTTTTGCATTTAGAAGCAGATATTTCCCTGTGATGACTGCTGTTTCTTCCATATGCCGGTAATGGGCTGAAAACGCCTGTTTTGAGACTCTGCAGAGAAAGTGTTTGCAGACTGCTGAATCCACACACGGGTTTAACTCTGGAAGTTGAGTGCACACACTGACAACCGTTCTGTTAGATAGCTGCGTTTTGGATTTAGAAGCAGATATTTCCCTGTGCATACAGCTGTTTCTTCCATATGCCGGTAATGGGCTGAAAACGCCTGTTTTGGGACTCTGCAGAGAAAGTGTTTGCAGACTGCTGAATCCACACACGGGTTTAACTCTGGAAGTTGATTGCACACACTGACAACCGATCTGTTAGATAGCTGCGTTTTGGATTTAGAAGCAGATATTTCCCTGTGCATACAGCTGTTTCTTCCACATGCCGGTAACGGGCTGAAAACGCCTGTTTGGGGACTCTGCAGAGAAAGTGTTTGCAGACTGCTGAATCCACACACGGGTTTAACTCTGGAAGTTGAGTGCACACATTGACAACCGTTCTCTTAGATAGCTGCGTGTTGGATTTAGAAGCAGATATTTCCCTGTGCTTACTGCTGTTTCTTCCATATGCCGGTAATGGGCTGAAAACCCCTGTTTTGGGACTCTGCAGAGAAAGTGTTTGCAGACTGCTGAATCCACACACGGGTTTAACTCCGGAAGTTGAGTGCACACATTGACAACCCTTCTGTTAGATAGCTGCGTTTTGGATTTAGAAGCAGATATTTCCCTGTGCTTTCTGCTGTTTCTTCCATAAGCCGGTAATGGGCTGAAAACGCCTGTTTTGGGACTCTGCAGAGAAAGTGTTTGCAGACTGCTGAATCCACACACGGGTTTAACTCTGGAAGTTGAGTGCACACATTGACAACCGTTCTGTTAGATAGCTGCGTTTTGGATTTAGAAGCAGATATTTCCCTGTGCTGACTGCTGTTTCTTCCATATGCCGGTAATGGGCTGAAAACGCCTGTTTTGGGACTCTGCAGACAAAGTGTTTGCAGACTGCTGAATCCACACACGGGTTTAACTCTGGAGGTTGAGTGCACACATTGACAACCGTTCTGTTAGATAGCTGGGTTTTGGATTTAGAAGCAGATATTTCCCTGTGCTTACTGCTGTTTCTTCCATATGCCGGTAACGGGCTGAAAGCGCCTGTTTTGGGACTCTGCAGAGAAAGTGTTTGCAGACTGCTGAATCCACACACGGGTTTAACGCTGAAATTGAGTGCACACATTGACAACTGTTCTGTTAGATAGCTGCGTTTTGGATTTAGAAGCAGATATTTCCCTGTGATGACTGCTGTTTCTTCCGTATGCCGGTAATGGGCTGAAAACGCCTGTTTTGAGACTCTGCAGAGAAAGTGTTTGCAGACTGCTGAATCCACACACGGGTTTAACTCTGGAAGTTGAGTGCACACACTGACAACCGTTCTGTTAGATAGCTGCGTTTTGGATTTAGAAGCAGATATTTCCCTGTGCTTTCTGCTGTTTCTTCCATATGCCGGTAATGGGCTGAAAACGCCTGTTTTGGGACACTGCAGAGAAAGTGTTTGCAGACTGCTGAATCCACACACGGGTTTAACTCTGGAAGTTGAGTGCACACATTGACAACCGTTCTGTTAGATAGCTGCGTTTTGGATTTAGAAGCAGATATTTCCCTGTGCTGACTGCTGTTTCTTCCATATGCCGGTAATGGGCTGAAAACGCCTGTTTTGGGACTCTGCAGACAAAGTGTTTGCAGACTGCTGAATCCACACACGGGTTTAACTCTGGAGGTTGAGTGCACACATTGACAACCGTTCTGTTAGATAGCTGGGTTTTGGATTTAGAAGCAGATATTTCCCTGTGCTTACTGCTGTTTCTTCCATATGCCGGTAACGGGCTGAAAACGCCTGTTTTGGGACTCTGCAGAGAAAGTGTTTGCAGACTGCTGAATCCACACACGGGTTTAACGCTGAAATTGAGTGCACACATTGACAACTGTTCTGTTAGATAGCTGCGTTTTGGATTTAGAAGCAGATATTTCCCTGTGATGACTGCTGTTTCTTCCATATGCCGGTAATGGGCTGAAAACGCGTGTTTTGAGACTCTGCAGAGAAAGTGTTTGCAGACTGCTGAATCCACACACGGGTTTAACTCTGGAAGTTGAGTGCACACACTGACAACCGTTCTGTTAGATAGCTGCGTTTTGGATTTAGAAGCAGATATTTCCCTGTGCATACAGCTGTTTCTTCCATATGCCGGTAACGGGCTGAAAACGCCTGTTTTGGGACTCTGCAGAGAAAGTGTTTGCAGACTGCTGAATCCACACACGGGTTTAACTCTGGAAGTTGAGTGCACACATTGACAACCGTTCTGTTAGATAGCTGCGCTTTGGATTTAGAAGCAGATATTTCCCTGTGCTGACTGCTGTTTCTTCCATATGCCGGTAATGGGCTGAAAACGCCTGTTTTGGGACTCTGCAGACAAAGTGTTTGCAGACTGCTGAATCCACACACGGGTTTAACTCTGGAAGTTGAGAGCACACATTGACAACCGTTCTGTTAGATAGCTGCGTTTTGGATTTAGAAGCAGATATTTCCCTGTGCTTACTGCTGTTTCTTCCATATGCCGGTAATGGGCTGAAAACGCCTGTTTTGGGACTCTGCAGAGAAAGTGTTTGCAGACTGCTGAATCCACACACGGGTTTAACTCTGGAAGTTGAGTGCACACATTGACAACCGTTCTGTTAGATAGCTGCGTTTTGGATTTAGAAGCAGATATTTCCCTGGGCTTACTGCTGTTTCTTCCATATGCCGGTAATGGGCTGAAAACGCCTGTTTTGGGACTCTGCAGAGAAAGTGTTTGCAGACTGCTGAATCCACACACGGGTTTAACTCTGGAAGTTGAGTGCACACATTGACAACCGTTCTGTTAGATAGCTGCGTTTTGGATTTAGAAGCAGATATTTCCCAGGGCTTAATGCTGTTTCTTCCATATGCCGGTAATGGGCTGAAAACGCCTGTTTTTGGACTCTGCAGATAAAGTGTTTGCAGACTGCTGAATCCACACACGGGTTTAACTCTGGAAGTTGAGTGCACACATTGACAACCGTTCTGTTAGATAGCTGCGTTTTGGATTTAGAAGCAGATATTTCCCTGTGCTTTCTGCTGTTTCTTCCATATGCCGGTAATGGGCTGAAAACGCCTGTTTTGGGACTCTGCAGAGAAAGTGTTTGCAGACTGCTGAATCCACACACGGGTTTAACTCTGGAAGTTGAGTGCACACATTGACAACCGTTCTGTTAGATAGCTGCGTTTTGGATTTAGAAGCAGATATTTCCCTGTGCTGACTGCTGTTTCTTCCATATGCCGGTAATGGGCTGAAAACGCCTGTTTTGGGACTCTGCAGAGAAACTGTTTGCAGACTGCTGAATCCACACACGGGTTTAACTCTGGAAGTTGAGTGCACACATTGACAACCGTTCTGTTAGATAGCTGCGTTTTGGATTTAGAAGCAGATATTTCCCTGTGCATACAGCTGTTTCTTCCATATGCCAGTAACGGGCTGAAAACGCCTGTTTGGGGACTATGCAGAGAAAGTGTTTGCAGACTGCTGAATCCACACACGGGTTTAACTCTGGAAGTTGAGTGCACACATTGACAACCGTTCTGTTAGATAGCTGCGTTTTGGATTTAGAAGCAGATATTTCCCTGTGCTGACTGCTGTTTCTTCCATATGCCGGTAATGGGCTGAAAACGCCTGTTTTGGGACTCTGCAGAGAAAGTGTTTGCAGACTGCTGAATCCACACACGGGTTTAACTCTGGAAGTTGATTGCACACACTGACAACCGATCTGTTAGATAGCTGCGTTTTGGATTTAGAAGCAGATATTTCCCTTTGCATACAGCTGTTTCTTCCATATGCCGGTAACGGGCTGAAAACGCCTGTTTTGGGACTCTGCAGAGAAAGTTTTTGCAGACTGCTGAATCCACACAAGGGTTTAACTCTGGAAGTTGAGTGCACAGATTGACAACCGTTCTGTTAGATAGCTGCGTTTTGGATTTAGAAGCAGATATTTCCCTGTGCTGACTGCTGTTTCTTCCATATGCCGGTAATGGGCTGAAAACGCCTGTTTTGGGACTCTGCAGACAAAGTGTTTGCAGACTGCTGAATCCACACACGGGTTTAACTCTGGAAGTTGATTGCACACACTGACAACCGATCTGTTAGATAGCTGCGTTTTGGATTTAGAAGCAGATATTTCCCTGTGCTGACTGCTGTTTCTTCCATATGCCGGTAACGGGCTGAAAACGCCTGTTTTGGGACTCTGCAGAGAAAGTGTTTGCAGACTGCTGAATCCACACACGGGTTTAACTCTGGAAGTTGAGTGCACACATTGACAACCGTTCTCTTAGATAGCTGCGTGTTGGATTTAGAAGCAGATATTTCCCTGTGCTTACTGCTGTTTCTTCCATATGCCGGTAATGGGCTGAAATCGCCTGTTTTGGGACTCTGCAGAGAAAGTGTTTGCAGACTGCTGAATCCACACACGGGTTTAACTCTGGAAGTTCATTGCACACACTGACAACCGATCTGTTAGATAGCTGCGTTTTGGATTTAGAAGCCGATATTTCCCTGTGCATACAGCTGTTTCTTCCATATGCCGGTAACGGGCTGAAAACGCCTGTTTGGGGACTCTGCAGAGAAAGTGTTTGCAGACTGCTGAATCCAAACACGGGTTTAACTCTGGAAGTTGAGAGCACACATTGACAACCGTTCTCTTAGATAGCTGCGTTTTGGATTTAGAAGCAGATATTTCCCGGTGCTTACTGCTGTTTCTTCCATATGCCGGTAATGGGCTGAAAACCCCTGTTTTGGGACTCTGAAGAGAAAGTGTTTGCAGACTGCTGAATCCACACACGGGTTTAACTCTGGAAGTTGAGTGCACACATTGACAACCGTTCTGTTAGATAGCTGCGTTTTGGATTTAGAAGCAGATATTTCCCTGTGCTTACTGCTGTTTCTTCCATATGCCGGTAACGGGCTGAAAACGCCTGTTTTGGGACTCTGCAGAGAAAGTGTGTGCAGACTGCTGAATCCACAAACGGGTTTAACTCTGGAAGTTGAGTGCACACCATTGACAACCGTTCTGTTAGATAGCTGCGTTTTGGATTAGAAGCAGATATTTCCCTGTGCTTACTGCTGTTTCTTCCATATGCCGGTAACGGGCTGAAAACGCCTGTTTTGGGACTCTGCAGAGAAAGTGTTTGCAGACTGCTGAATCCAAACACGGGTTTAACTCTGGAAGTTGAGTGCACACATTGACAACCGTTCTGTTAGATAGCTGCGTTTTGGATTTAGAAGCAGATATTTCCCTGTGCTTACTGCTGTTTCTTCCATATGCCGGTAATGGGCTGAAAACGCCTGTTTTGGGACTCTGCAGAGAAAGTGTTTGCAGACTGCTGAATCCACACATGGGTTTAACTCTGGAAGTTGAGTGCACACATTGACAACCGTTCTGTTAGATAGCTGCGTTTAGGATTTAGAAGCAGATATTTCCCTGTGCTTACTGCTGTTTCTTTCATATGCTGGTAACGGGCTGAAAACGCCTGTTTTGGGACTCTGCAGAGAAAGTGTGTGCAGACTGCTGAATCCACAAACGGGTTTAACTCTGGAAGTTGAGTGCACACACTGACAACCGTTCTGTTAGATAGCTGCGTTTTGGATTTAGAAGCAGATATTTCCCTTTGCATACATCTGTTTCTTCCATATGCCGGTAACGGGCTGAAAACGCCTGTTTTGGGACTCTGCAGAGAAAGTTTTTGCAGACTGCTGAATCCACACACGGGTTTAACTCTGAAGCTGAGTGCACACATTGACAACCGTTCTGTTAGATAGCTGCGTTTTGGATTTAGAAGCAGATATTTCCCTGTGCTGACTGCTGTTTCTTCCATATGCCGGTAATGGGCTGAAAACGCCTGTTTTGGGACTCTGCAGACAAAGTGTTTGCAGACTGCTGAATCCACACACGGGTTTAACTCTGGAAGTTGATTGCACACACTGAAAACCGATCTGTTAGATAGCTGCGTTTTGGATTTAGAAGCAGATATTTCCCTGTGCTGACTGCTGTTTCTTCCATATGCCGGTAACGGGCTGAAAACGCCTGTTTTGGGACTCTGCAGAGAAAGTGTTTGCAGACTGCTGAATCCACACACGGGTTTAACTCTGGAAGTTGAGTGCACACATTGACAACCGTTCTGTTAGATAGCTGCGTTTTGGATTTAGAAGCAGATGTTTCCCTGTGCTGACTGCTGTTTCTTCCATATGCCGGTAATGGGCTGAAAACACCCTGTTTTGGGACTCTGCAGAGAAAGTGTTTGCAGACTGCTGAATCCACACATGGGTTTAACTGTGGAAGTTGAGTGCACACACCTGACAACCGTTCTGTTAGATAGCTGCGTTTTGTATTTAGAAACAGATAGTTCCCTGTGCTTACTGCTGTTTCTTCCATATGCCGGTAATGGGCTGAAAACGCCTGTTTTGGGACTCTGCAGAGAAAGTGTTTGCAGACTGGCTGAATCCACACACGGTTTAACTCTGGAAGTTGAGTGCACACATTGACAACCGTTCTGTTAGATAGCTGCGTTTTGGATTTAGAAGCAGATATTTCCCTGTGCTTACTGCTGTTTCTTCCCTATGCCGGTATTGGGCTGAAAACGCCTTTTTTGGGACTCTGCAGAGAAAGTGTTTGCAGACTGCTGAATCCACACACGGTTTTAACTCTGGAAGTTGAGTGCACACATTGACAACCGTTCTGTTAGATAGCTGCGTTTTGGATTTAGAAGCAGATATTTCCCCGTGTTGACTGCTGTTTCTTCCATATGCCGGTAATGGGCTGAAAACGCCTGTTTTGGGACTCTGCAGAGAAAGTGTTTGCAGACTGCTGAATCCACACACGGGTTTAACTCTGGAAGTTGAGTGCACACATTGACAACCGTTCTGTTAGATAGCTGCGTTTTGGATTTAGAAGCAGATATTTCCCTGTGCTTACTGCTGTTTCTTCCATATGCCGGTAATGGGCTGAAAACGCCTGTTTTGGGACTCTGCAGAGAATGTGTTTGCAGGACTGCTGAATCCACACACGGGTTTAACTCTGGAAGTTGAGTGCACACATTGACAACCGTTCTGTTAGATAGCTGCGTTTTGGATTTAGAAGCAGATATTTCCCTGTGCTTACTGCTGTTTTTTCCATATGCCGGTAATGGGCTGAAAACGCCTGTTTTGGGACTCTGCAGAGAAAGTGTTTGCAGACTGCTGAATCCACACACGGGTTTAACTCTGGAAGTTGAGTGCACACATTGACAACCGTTCTGTTAGATAGCTGCGTTTTGGATTTAGAAGCAGATATTTCCCTGTGCTGACTGCTGTTTCTTCCATATGCCGGTAATGGGCTGAAAACGCCTGTTTTGGGACTCTGCAGAGAAAGTGTTTGCAGACTGCTGAATCCACGACCACGGGTTTAACTCTGGAAGTTGAGTGCACACATTGACAACCGTTCTGTTAGATAGCTGCGTTTTGGATTTAGAAGCAGATATTTCCCTGTGCTTTCTGCTGTTTCTTCCATATGCCGGTAATGGGCTGAAAACGCCTGTTTTGGGACTCTGCAGAGAAAGTGTTTGCAGACTGCTGAATCCACACACGGGTTTAACTCTGGAAGTTGAGTGCACACATTGACAACCGTTCTGTTAGATAGCTGCGTTTGGATTTAGAAGCAGATATTTCCCTGTGCTTACTGCTGTTTCTTCCATATGCCGGTAATGGGCTGAAAACGCCTGTTTTGGGACTCTGCAGAGAAAGTGTTTGCAGACTGCTGAATCCACACACGGGTTTAACTCTGGAAGTTGAGTGCACACATTGACAACCGTTCTGTTAGACAGCTGCGTTTTGGATTTAGAAGCAGATATTTCCCTGTGCTGACTGCTGTTTCTTCCATATGCGGTAATGGGCTGAAAACGCCTGTTTTGGGACTCTGCAGAGAAAGGTTTGCAGACTGCTGAATCCACACACGGGTTTAACTCTGGAAGTTGAGTGCACACATTGACAGCCGTTCTGTTAGATAGCTGCGTTTTGGATTTAGAAGCAGATATTTCCCTGGGTTTACTGCTGTTTCTTCCATATGCCGGTAATGGGATGAAAACACCTGGTTTGGGACTCTGCAGAGAAGATGTTTGCAGACTGCTGAATCCACACACCGGCTTAACTCTGGAAGTTGAGTGCACACATTGACAACCGTTCTGTTAGATAGCTGCGTTTTGGATTTAGAAGCAGATATTTCCCTGTGCTTACTGCTGTTTCTTCCATATGCCGGTAATGGGCTGAAAACGCCTGTTTTGGGACTCTGCAGAGAAAGTGTTTGCAGACTGCTGAATCCACACATGGGTTTAACTCTGGAAGTTGAGTGCACACATTGACAACCGTTCTGTTAGATAGCTGCGTTTAGGATTTAGAAGCAGATATTTCCCTGTGCTTACTGCTGTTTCTTTCATATGCTGGTAACGGGCTGAAAACGCCTGTTTTGGGACTCTGCAGAGAAAGTGTGTGCAGACTGCTGAATCCACAAACGGGTTTAACTCTAGAAGTTGAGTGCACACATTGACAACCGTTCTGTTAGATAGCTGCGCTTTGGATTTAGAAGCAGATATTTCCCTGTGCTGACTGCTGTTTCTTCCATATGCCGGTAATGGGCTGAAAACGCCTGTTTTGGGACTCTGCAGACAAAGTGTTTGCAGACTGCTGAATCCACACACGGGTTTAACTCTGGAAGTTGAGTGCACACATTGACAACCGTTCTGTTAGATAGCTGCGCTTTGGATTTAGAAGCAGATATTTCCCTGTGCTGACTGCTGTTTCTTCCATATGCCGGTAATGGGCTGAAAACGCCTGTTTTGGGACTCTGCAGACAAAGTGTTTGCAGACTGCTGAATCCACACACGGGTTTAACTCTGGAAGTTGAGAGCACACATTGACAACCGTTCTGTTAGATAGCTGCGTTTTGGATTTAGAAGCAGATATTTCCCTGTGCTTACTGCTGTTTCTTCCATATGCCGGTAATGGGCTGAAAACCGCCTGTTTTGGGACTCTGCAGAGAAAAGTGTTTGCAGACTGCTGAATCCACACACGGGTTTAACTCTGGAAGTTGAGTGCACACATTGACAACCGTTCTGTTAGATAGCTGCGTTTTGGATTTAGAAGCAGATATTTCCCTGGGCTTACTGCTGTTTTCTTCCATATGCCGGTAATGGGCTGAAAAACGCCTGTTTTGGGACTCTGCAGAGAAAGTGTTTGCAGACTGCTGAATCCACACACGGGTTTAACTCTGGAAGTTGAGTGCACACATTGACAACCGTTCTGTTAGATAGCTGCGTTTTGGATTTAGAAGCAGATATTTCCCAGGGCTTAATGCTGTTTCTTCCATATGCCGGTAATGGGCTGAAAACGCCTGTTTTTGGACTCTGCAGATAAAGTGTTTGCAGACTGCTGAATCCACACGGGTTTAACTCTGGAAGTTGAGTGCACACATTGACAACCGTTCTGTTAGATAGCTGCGTTTTGGATTTAGAAGCAGATATTTCCCTGTGCTTTCTGCTGTTTCTTCCATATGCCGGTAATGGGCTGAAAACGCCTGTTTTGGGACTCTGCAGAGAAAGTGTTTGCAGACTGCTGAATCCACACACGGGTTTAACTCTGGAAGTTGAGTGCACACATTGACAACCGTTCTGTTAGATAGCTGCGTTTTGGATTTAGAAGCAGATATTTCCCTGTGCTGACTGCTGTTTCTTCCATATGCCGGTAATGGGCTGAAAACGCCTGTTTTGGGACTCTGCAGAGAAACTGTTTGCAGACTGCTGAATCCACACACGGGTTTAACTCTGGAAGTTGAGTGCACACATTGACAACCGTTCTGTTAGATAGCTGCGTTTTGGATTTAGAAGCAGATATTTCCCCTGTGCATACAGCTGTTTCTTCCATATGCCAGTAACGGGCTGAAAACGCCTGTTTGGGGACTATGCAGAGAAAGTGTTTGCAGACTGCTGAATCCACACACGGGTTTAACTCTGGAAGTTGAGTGCACACATTGACAACCGTTCTGTTAGATAGCTGCGTTTTGGATTTAGAAGCAGATATTTCCCTGTGCTGACTGCTGTTTCTTCCATATGCCGGTAATGGGCTGAAAACGCCTGTTTTGGACTCTGCAGAGAAAGTGTTTGCAGACTGCTGAATCCACACACGGGTTTAACTCTGGAAGTTGATTGCACACACTGACAACCGATCTGTTAGATAGCTGCGTTTTGGATTTAGAAGCAGATATTTCCCTTTGCATACAGCTGTTTCTTCCATATGCCGGTAACGGGCTGAAAACGCCTGTTTTGGGACTCTGCAGAGAAAGTTTTTGCAGACTGCTGAATCCACACAAGGGTTTAACTCTGGAAGTTGAGTGCACAGATTGACAACCGTTCTGTTAGATAGCTGCGTTTTGGATTTAGAAGCAGATATTTCCCTGTGCTGACTGCTGTTTCTTCCATATGCCGGTAATGGGCTGAAAACGCCTGTTTTGGGACTCTGCAGACAAAGTGTTTGCAGACTGCTGAACTCCACACACGGGGTTTAACTCTGGAAGTTGATTGCACACACTGACAACCGATCTGTTAGATAGCTGCGTTTTGGATTAGAAGCAGATATTTCCCTGTGCTGACTGCTGTTTCTTCCATATGCCGGTAACGGGCTGAAAACGCCTGTTTTGGGACTCTGCAGAGAAAGTGTTTGCAGACTGCTGAATCCACACACGGGTTTAACTCTGGAAGTTGAGTGCACACATTGACAACCGTTCTCTTAGATAGCTGCGTGTTGGATTTAGAAGCAGATATTTCCCTGTGCTTACTGCTGTTTCTTCCATATGCCGGTAATGGCTGAAATCGCCTGTTTTGGGACTCTGCAGAGAAAGTGTTTGCAGACTGCTGAATCCACACACGGGTTTAACTCTGGAAGTTCATTGCACACACTGACAAACCGATCTGTTAGATAGCTGCGTTTTGGATTTAGAAAGCCGATATTTCCCTGTGCATACACTGTTTCTTCCATATGCCGGTAACGGGCTGAAAACGCCTGTTTGGGGACTCTGCAGAGAAAGTGTTTGCAGACTGCTGAATCCACACACGGGTTTAACTCTGGAAGTTGAGAGCACACATTGACAACCGTTCTCTTAGATAGCTGCGTTTTGGATTTAGAAGCAGATATTTCCCGGTGCTTACTGCTGTTTCTTCCATATGCCGGTAATGGGCTGAAAACCCCTGTTTTGGGACTCTGAAGAGAAAGTGTTTGCAGACTGCTGAATCCACACACGGGTTTAACTCTGGAAGTTGAGTGCACACATTGACAACCGTTCTGTTAGATAGCTGCGTTTTGGATTTAGAAGCAGATATTTCCCTGTGCTTACTGCTGTTTCTTCCATATGCCGGTAACGGGCTGAAAACGCCTGTTTTGGGACTCTGCAGAGAAAGTGTGTGCAGACTGCTGAATCCACAAACGGGTTTAACTCTGGAAGTTGAGTGCACACATTGACAACCGTTCTGTTAGATAGCTGCGTTTTGGATTTAGAAGCAGATATTTCCCTGTGCTTACTGCTGTTTCTTCCATATGCCGGTAACGGGCTGAAAACGCCTGTTTTGGGACTCTGCAGAGAAAGTGTTTGCAGACTGCTGAATCCAAACACGGGTTTAACTCTGGAAGTTGAGTGCACACATTGACAACCGTTCTGTTAGATAGCTGCGTTTTGGATTTAGAAGCAGATATTTCCCTGTGCTTACTGCTGTTTCTTCCATATGCCGGTAATGGGCTGAAAACGCCTGTTTTGGGACTCTGCAGAGAAAGTGTTTGCAGACTGCTGAATCCACACATGGGTTTAACTCTGGAAGTTGAGTGCACACATTGACAACCGTTCTGTTAGATAGCTGCGTTTAGGATTTAGAAGCAGATATTTCCCTGTGCTTACTGCTGTTTCTTTCATATGCTGGTAACGGGCTGAAAACGCCTGTTTTGGGACTCTGCAGAGAAAGTGTGTGCAGACTGCTGAATCCACAAACGGGTTTAACTCTGGAAGTTGAGTGCACACACTGACAACCGTTCTGTTAGATAGCTGCGTTTTGGATTTAGAAGCAGATATTTCCCTTTGCATACATCTGTTTCTTCCATATGCCGGTAACGGGCTGAAAACGCCTGTTTTGGGACTCTGCAGAGAAAGTTTTTGCAGACTGCTGAATCCACACACGGGTTTAACTCTGGAAGCTGAGTGCACACATTGACAACCGTTCTGTTAGATAGCTGCGTTTTGGATTTAGAAGCAGATATTTCCCTGTGCTGACTGCTGTTTCTTCCATATGCCGGTAATGGGCTGAAAACGCCTGTTTTGGGACTCTGCAGACAAAGTGTTTGCAGACTGCTGAATCCACACACGGGTTTAACTCTGGAAGTTGATTGCACACACTGAAAACCGATCTGTTAGATAGCTGCGTTTTGGATTTAGAAGCAGATATTTCCCTGTGCTGACTGCTGTTTCTTCCATATGCCGGTAACGGGCTGAAAACGCCTGTTTTGGGACTCTGCAGAGAAAGTGTTTGCAGACTGCTGAATCCACACACGGGTTTAACTCTGGAAGTTGAGTGCACACATTGACAACCGTTCTGTTAGATAGCTGCGTTTTGGATTTAGAAGCAGATGTTTCCCTGTGCTGACTGCTGTTTCTTCCATATGCCGGTAATGGGCTGAAAACACCTGTTTTGGGACTCTGCAGAGAAAGTGTTTGCAGACTGCTGAATCCACACATGGGTTTAACTGTGGAAGTTGAGTGCACACACTGACAACCGTTCTGTTAGATAGCTGCGTTTTGTATTTAGAAACAGATAGTTCCCTGTGCTTACTGCTGTTTCTTCCATATGCCGGTAATGGGCTGAAAACGCCTGTTTTGGGACTCTGCAGAGAAAGTGTTTGCAGACTGCTGAATCCACACACGGGTTTAACTCTGGAAGTTGAGTGCACACATTGACAACCGTTCTGTTAGATAGCTGCGTTTTGGATTTAGAAGCAGATATTTCCCTGTGCTTACTGCTGTTTCTTCCCTATGCCGGTATTGGGCTGAAAACGCCTTTTTTGGGACTCTGCAGAGAAAGTGTTTGCAGACTGCTGAATCCACACACGGGTTTAACTCTGGAAGTTGAGTGCACACATTGACAACCGTTCTGTTAGATAGCTGCGTTTTGGATTTAGAAGCAGATATTTCCCCGTGTTGACTGCTGTTTCTTCCATATGCCGGTAATGGGCTGAAAACGCCTGTTTTGGGACTCTGCAGAGAAAGTGTTTGCAGACTGCTGAATCCACACACGGGTTTAACTCTGGAAGTTGAGTGCACACATTGACAACCGTTCTGTTAGATAGCTGCGTTTTGGATTTAGAAGCAGATATTTCCCTGTGCTTACTGCTGTTTCTTCCATATGCCGGTAATGGGCTGAAAACGCCTGTTTTGGGACTCTGCAGAGAATGTGTTTGCAGACTGCTGAATCCACACACGGGTTTAACTCTGGAAGTTGAGTGCACACATTGACAACCGTTCTGTTAGATAGCTGCGTTTTGGATTTAGAAGCAGATATTTCCCTGTGCTTACTGCTGTTTTTTCCATATGCCGGTAATGGGCTGAAAACGCCTGTTTTGGGACTCTGCAGAGAAAGTGTTTGCAGACTGCTGAATCCACACACGGGTTTAACTCTGGAAGTTGAGTGCACACATTGACAACCGTTCTGTTAGATAGCTGCGTTTTGGATTTAGAAGCAGATATTTCCCTGTGCTGACTGCTGTTTCTTCCATATGCCGGTAATGGGCTGAAAACGCCTGTTTTGGGACTCTGCAGAGAAAGTGTTTGCAGACTGCTGAATCCACACACGGGTTTAACTCTGGAAGTTGAGTGCACACATTGACAACCGTTCTGTTAGATAGCTGCGTTTTGGATTTAGAAGCAGATATTTCCCTGTGCTTTCTGCTGTTTCTTCCATATGCCGGTAATGGGCTGAAAACGCCTGTTTTGGGACTCTGCAGAGAAAGTGTTTGCAGACTGCTGAATCCACACACGGGTTTAACTCTGGAAGTTGAGTGCACACATTGACAACCGTTCTGTTAGATAGCTGCGTTTTGGATTTAGAAGCAGATATTTCCCTGTGCTTACTGCTGTTTCTTCCATATGCCGGTAATGGGCTGAAAACGCCTGTTTTGGGACTCTGCAGAGAAAGTGTTTGCAGACTGCTGAATCCACACACGGGTTTAACTCTGGAAGTTGAGTGCACACATTGACAACCGTTCTGTTAGACAGCTGCGTTTTGGATTTAGAAGCAGATATTTCCCTGTGCTGACTGCTGTTTCTTCCATATGCCGGTAATGGGCTGAAAACGCCTGTTTTGGGACTCTGCAGAGAAAAGGTTTGCAGACTGCTGAATCCACACACGGGTTTAACTCTGGAAGTTGAGTGCACACATTGACAGCCGTTCTGTTAGATAGCTGCGTTTTGGATTTAGAAGCAGATATTTCCCTGGGTTTACTGCTGTTTCTTCCATATGCCGGTAATGGGATGAAAACACCTGGTTTGGGACTCTGCAGAGAAGATGTTTGCAGACTGCTGAATCCACACACCGGCTTAACTCTGGAAGTTGAGTGCACACATTGACAACCGTTCTGTTAGATAGCTGCGTTTTGGATTTAGAAGCAGATATTTCCCTGTGCTTACTGCTGTTTCTTCCATATGCCGGTAATGGGCTGAAAACGCCTGTTTTGGGACTCTGCAGAGAAAGTGTTTGCAGACTGCTGAATCCACACATGGGTTTAACTCTGGAAGTTGAGTGCACACATTGACAACCGTTCTGTTAGATAGCTGCGTTTAGGATTTAGAAGCAGATATTTCCCTGTGCTTACTGCTGTTTCTTTCATATGCTGGTAACGGGCTGAAAACGCCTGTTTTGGGACTCTGCAGAGAAAGTGTGTGCAGACTGCTGAATCCACAAACGGGTTTAACTCTGGAAGTTGAGTGCACACACTGACAACCGTTCTGTTAGATAGCTGCGTTTTGGATTTAGAAGCAGATATTTCCCCTTGCATACATCTGTTTCTTCCATATGCCGGTAACGGGCTGAAAACGCCTGTTTTGGGACTCTGCAGAGAAAGTTTTTGCAGACTGCTGAATCCACACACGGGTTTAACTCTGGAAGCTGAGTGCACACATTGACAACCGTTCTGTTAGATAGCTGCGTTTTGGATTTAGAAGCAGATATTTCCCTGTGCTGACTGCTGTTTCTTCCATATGCCGGTAATGGGCTGAAAACGCCTGTTTTGGGACTCTGCAGACAAAGTGTTTGCAGACTGCTGAATCCACACACGGGTTTAACTCTGGAAGTTGATTGCACACACTGAAAACCGATCTGTTAGATAGCTGCGTTTTGGATTTAGAAGCAGATATTTCCCTGTGCTGACTGCTGTTTCTTCCATATGCCGGTAACGGGCTGAAAACGCCTGTTTTGGGACTCTGCAGAGAAAGTGTTTGCAGACTGCTGAATCCACACACGGGTTTAACTCTGGAAGTTGAGTGCACACATTGACAACCGTTCTGTTAGATAGCTGCGTTTTGGATTTAGAAGCAGATGTTTCCCTGTGCTGACTGCTGTTTCTTCCATATGCCGGTAATGGGCTGAAAACACCTGTTTTGGGACTCTGCAGAGAAAGTGTTTGCAGACTGCTGAATCCACACATGGGTTTAACTGTGGAAGTTGAGTGCACACACTGACAACCGTTCTGTTAGATAGCTGCGTTTTGTATTTAGAAACAGATAGTTCCCTGTGCTTACTGCTGTTTCTTCCATATGCCGGTAATGGGCTGAAAACGCCTGTTTTGGGACTCTGCAGAGAAAGTGTTTGCAGACTGCTGAATCCACACACGGGTTTAACTCTGGAAGTTGAGTGCACACATTGACAACCGTTCTGTTAGATAGCTGCGTTTTGGATTTAGAAGCAGATATTTCCCTGTGCTTACTGCTGTTTCTTCCCTATGCCGGTATTGGGCTGAAAACGCCTTTTTTGGGACTCTGCAGAGAAAGTGTTTGCAGACTGCTGAATCCACACACGGGTTTAACTCTGGAAGTTGAGTGCACACATTGACAACCGTTCTGTTAGATAGCTGCGTTTTGGATTTAGAAGCAGATATTTCCCCGTGTTGACTGCTGTTTCTTCCATATGCCGGTAATGGGCTGAAAACGCCTGTTTTGGGACTCTGCAGAGAAAGTGTTTGCAGACTGCTGAATCCACACACGGGTTTAACTCTGGAAGTTGAGTGCACACATTGACAACCGTTCTGTTAGATAGCTGCGTTTTGGATTTAGAAGCAGATATTTCCCTGTGCTTACTGCTGTTTCTTCCATATGCCGGTAATGGGCTGAAAACGCCTGTTTTGGGACTCTGCAGAGAATGTGTTTGCAGACTGCTGAATCCACACACGGGTTTAACTCTGGAAGTTGAGTGCACACATTGACAACCGTTCTGTTAGATAGCTGCGTTTTGGATTTAGAAGCAGATATTTCCCTGTGCTTACTGCTGTTTTTTCCATATGCCGGTAATGGGCTGAAAACGCCTGTTTTGGGACTCTGCAGAGAAAGTGTTTGCAGACTGCTGAATCCACACACGGGTTTAACTCTGGAAGTTGAGTGCACACATTGACAACCGTTCTGTTAGATAGCTGCGTTTTGGATTTAGAAGCAGATATTTCCCTGTGCTGACTGCTGTTTCTTCCATATGCCGGTAATGGGCTGAAAACGCCTGTTTTGGGACTCTGCAGAGAAAGTGTTTGCAGACTGCTGAATCCACACACGGGTTTAACTCTGGAAGTTGAGTGCACACATTGACAACCGTTCTGTTAGATAGCTGCGTTTTGGATTTAGAAGCAGATATTTCCCTGTGCTTTCTGCTGTTTCTTCCATATGCCGGTAATGGGCTGAAAACGCCTGTTTTGGGACTCTGCAGAGAAAGTGTTTGCAGACTGCTGAATCCACACACGGGTTTAACTCTGGAAGTTGAGTGCACACATTGACAACCGTTCTGTTAGATAGCTGCGTTTTGGATTTAGAAGCAGATATTTCCCTGTGCTTACTGCTGTTTCTTCCATATGCCGGTAATGGGCTGAAAACGCCTGTTTTGGGACTCTGCAGAGAAAGTGTTTGCAGACTGCTGAATCCACACACGGGTTTAACTCTGGAAGTTGAGTGCACACATTGACAACCGTTCTGTTAGACAGCTGCGTTTTGGATTTAGAAGCAGATATTTCCCTGTGCTGACTGCTGTTTCTTCCATATGCCGGTAATGGGCTGAAAACGCCTGTTTTGGGACTCTGCAGAGAAAAGGTTTGCAGACTGCTGAATCCACACACGGGTTTAACTCTGGAAGTTGAGTGCACACATTGACAGCCGTTCTGTTAGATAGCTGCGTTTTGGATTTAGAAGCAGATATTTCCCTGGGTTTACTGCTGTTTCTTCCATATGCCGGTAATGGGATGAAAACACCTGGTTTGGGACTCTGCAGAGAAGATGTTTGCAGACTGCTGAATCCACACACCGGCTTAACTCTGGAAGTTGAGTGCACACATTGACAACCGTTCTGTTAGATAGCTGCGTTTTGGATTTAGAAGCAGATATTTCCCTGTGCTTACTGCTGTTTCTTCCATATGCCGGTAATGGGCTGAAAACGCCTGTTTTGGGACTCTGCAGAGAAAGTGTTTGCAGACTGCTGAATCCACACATGGGTTTAACTCTGGAAGTTGAGTGCACACATTGACAACCGTTCTGTTAGATAGCTGCGTTTAGGATTTAGAAGCAGATATTTCCCTGTGCTTACTGCTGTTTCTTTCATATGCTGGTAACGGGCTGAAAACGCCTGTTTTGGGACTCTGCAGAGAAAGTGTGTGCAGACTGCTGAATCCACAAACGGGTTTAACTCTGGAAGTTGAGTGCACACACTGACAACCGTTCTGTTAGATAGCTGCGTTTTGGATTTAGAAGCAGATATTTCCCTTTGCATACATCTGTTTCTTCCATATGCCGGTAACGGGCTGAAAACGCCTGTTTTGGGACTCTGCAGAGAAAGTTTTTGCAGACTGCTGAATCCACACACGGGTTTAACTCTGGAAGCTGAGTGCACACATTGACAACCGTTCTGTTAGATAGCTGCGTTTTGGATTTAGAAGCAGATATTTCCCTGTGCTGACTGCTGTTTCTTCCATATGCCGGTAATGGGCTGAAAACGCCTGTTTTGGGACTCTGCAGACAAAGTGTTTGCAGACTGCTGAATCCACACACGGGTTTAACTCTGGAAGTTGATTGCACACACTGAAAACCGATCTGTTAGATAGCTGCGTTTTGGATTTAGAAGTAGATATTTCCCTGTGCTGACTGCTGTTTCTTCCATATGCCGGTAACGGGCTGAAAACGCCTATTTTGGGACTCTGCAGAGAAAGTGTTTGCAGACTGCTGAATCCACACACGGGTTTAACTCTGGAAGTTGAGTGCACACATTGACAACCGTTCTCTTAGATAGCTGCGTGTTGGATTTAGAAGCAGATATTTCCCTGTGCTTACTGCTGTTTCTTCCATATGCCGGTAATGGGCTGAAAACGCCTGTTTTGGGACTCTGCAGAGAAAGTGTTTGCAGACTGCTGAATCCACACACGGGTTTAACTGTGGAAGTTCATTGCACACACTGACAACCGATCTGTTAGATAGCTGCGTTTTGGATTTAGAAGCCGATATTTCCCTGTGCATACAGCTGTTTCTTCCATATGCCGGTAACGGGCTGAAAACGCCTGTTTGGGGACTCTGCAGAGAAAGTGTTTGCAGACTGCTGAATCCACACACGGGTTTAACTCTGGAAGTTGAGTGCACACATTGACAACCGTTCTCTTAGATAGCTGCGTTTTGGATTTAGAAGCAGATATTTCCCGGTGCTTAATGCTGTTTCTTCCATATGCCGGTAATGGGCTGAAAACCCCTGTTTTGGGACTCTGAAGAGAAAGTGTTTGCAGACTGCTGAATCCACACACGGGTTTAACTCTGGAAGTTGAGTGCACACATTGACAACCGTTCTGTTAAATAGCTGCGTTTTGGATTTAGAAACAGATATTTCCCTGTGCTTACTGCTGTTTCTTCCATATGCCGGTAACGGGCTGAAAACGCCTGTTTTGGGACTCTGCAGAGAAAGTGTGTGCAGACTGCTGAATCCACATACGGGTTTAACTCTGGAAGTTGAGTGCACACATTGACAACCGTTCTGTTAGATAGCTGCGTTTTGGATTTAGAAGCAGATATTTCCCTGTGCTTACTGCTGTTTCTTCCATATGCCGGTAATGGGCTGAAAACGCCTGTTTTGGGACTCTGCAGAGAAAGTGTTTGCAGACTGCTGAATCCACACACGGGTTTAACTCTGGAAGTTGAGTGCACACATTGACAACCGTTCTGTTAGATAGCTGCGTTTTGGATTTAGAAGCAGATATTTCCCTGTGCTGACTGCTGTTTCTTCCATATGCCGGTAATGGGCTGAAAACGCCTGTTTTGGGACTCTGCAGAGAAAGTGTTTGCAGACTGCTGAATCCACACACGGGTTTAACTCTGGAAGTTGAGTGCACACACTGACAACCGTTCTGTTAGATAGCTGCGTTTTGGATTTAGAAGCAGATATTTCCCTGTGCATACAGCTGTTTCTTCCATATGCCAGTAACGGGCTGAAAACGCCTGTTTGGGGACTCTGCAGAGAAAGTGTTTGCAGACTGCTGAATCCACACACGGGTTTAACTCTGGAAGTTGAGTGCACACATTTACAACCGTTCTGTTAGATAGCTGCGTTTTGGATTTAGAAGCAGATATTTCCCTGTGCTGACTGCTGTTTCATCCATATGCCGGTAATGGGCTGAAAACGCCTGTTTTGGGACTCTGCAGAGAAAGTGTTTGCAGACTGCTGAATCCACACACGGGTTTAACTCTGGAAGTTGAGTGCACACATTGACAACCGTTCTGTTAGATAGCTGCGTTTTGGATTTACAAGCAGATGTTTCCCTGTGCTGACTGCTGTTTCTTCCATATGCCGGTAATGGGCTGAAAACACCTGTTTTGGGACTCTGCAGAGAAAGTGTTTGCAGACTGCTGAATCCACACATGGGTTTAACTGTGGAAGTTGAGTGCACACACTGACAACCGTTCTGTTAGAAAGCTGCGTTTTGGATTTAGAAACAGATAGTTCCCTGTGCTTACTGCTGTTTCTTCCATATGCCGGTAATGGGCTGAAAACGCCTGTTTTGGGACTCTGCAGAGAAAGTGTTTGCAGACTGCTGAATCCACACACGGGTTTAACTCTGGAAGTTGAGTGCACACATTGACAACCGTTCTGTTAGATAGCTGCGTTTTGGATTTAGAAGCAGATATTTCCCTGTGCTTACTGCTGTTTCTTCCCTATGCCGGTAATGGGCTGAAAACGCCTTTTTTGGGACTCTGCAGAGAAAGTGTTTGCAGACTGCTGAATCCACACACGGGTTTAACTCTGGAAGTTGAGTGCACACATTGACAACCGTTCTGTTAGATAGCTGCGTTTTGGATTTAGAAGCAGATATTTCCCCGTGCTGACTGCTGTTTCTTCCATATGCCGGTAATGGGCTGAAAACGCCTGTTTTGGGACTCTGCAGAGAAAGTGTTTGCAGACTGCTGAATCCACACACGGGTTTAACTCTGGAAGTTGAGTGCACACATTGACAACCGTTCTGTTAGATAGCTGCGTTTTGGATTTAGAAGCAGATATTTCCCTGTGCTTACTGCTGTTTCTTCCATATGCCGGTAATGGGCTGAAAACGCCTGTTTTGGGACTCTGCAGAGAATGTGTTTGCAGACTGCTGAATCCACACACGGGTTTAACTCTGGAAGTTGAGTGCACACATTGACAACCGTTCTGTTAGATAGCTGCGTTTTGGATTTAGAAGCAGATATTTCCCTGTGCTTACTGCTGTTTCTTCCATATGCCGGTAATGGGCTGAAAACGCCTGTTTTGGGACTCTGCAGAGAAAGTGTTTGCAGACTGCTGAATCCACACACGGGTTTAACTCTGGAAGATGAGTGCACACATTGACAACCGTTCTCTTAGATAGCTGCGTGTTGGATTTAGAAGCAGATATTTCCCTGTGCTTACTGCTGTTTCTTCCATATGCCGGTAATGGGCTGAAAACGCCTGTTTTGGGACTCTGCAGAGAAAGTGTTTGCAGACTGCTGAATCCACACACGGGTTTAACTCTGGAAGTTCATTGCACACACTGACAACCGATCTGTTAGATAGCTGCGTTTTGGATTTAGAAGCCGATATTTCCCTGTGCATACAGCTGTTTCTTCCATATGCCGGTAACGGGCTGAAAACGCCTGTTTGGGGACTCTGCAGAGAAAGTGTTTGCAGACTGCTGAATCCACACACGGGTTTAACTCTGGAAGTTGAGTGCACACATTGACAACCGTTCTCTTAGATAGCTGCGTTTTGGATTTAGAAGCAGATATTTCCCGGTGCTTAATGCTGTTTCTTCCATATGCCGGTAATGGGCTGAAAACCCCTGTTTTGGGACTCTGAAGAGAAAGTGTTTGCAGACTGCTGAATCCACACACGGGTTTAACTCTGGAAGTTGAGTGCACACATTGACAACCGTTCTGTTAAATAGCTGCGTTTTGGATTTAGAAACAGATATTTCCCTGTGCTTACTGCTGTTTCTTCCATATGCCGGTAACGGGCTGAAAACGCCTGTTTTGGGACTCTGCAGAGAAAGTGTGTGCAGACTGCTGAATCCACATACGGGTTTAACTCTGGAAGTTGAGTGCACACATTGACAACCGTTCTGTTAGATAGCTGCGTTTTGGATTTAGAAGCAGATATTTCCCTGTGCTTACTGCTGTTTCTTCCATATGCCGGTAATGGGCTGAAAACGCCTGTTTTGGGACCCTGCAGAGAAAGTGTTTGCAGACTGCTGAATCCACACACGGGTTTAACTCTGGAAGTTGAGTGCACACATTGACAACCGTTCTGTTAGATAGCTGCGTTTTGGATTTAGAAGCAGATATTTCCCTGTGCTGACTGCTGTTTCTTCCATATGCCGGTAATGGGCTGAAAACGCCTGTTTTGGGACTCTGCAGAGAAAGTGTTTGCAGACTGCTGAATCCACACACGGGTTTAACTCTGGAAGTTGAGTGCACACACTGACAACCGTTCTGTTAGATAGCTGCGTTTTGGATTTAGAAGCAGATATTTCCCTGTGCATACAGCTGTTTCTTCCATATGCCAGTAACGGGCTGAAAACGCCTGTTTGGGGACTCTGCAGAGAAAGTGTTTGCAGACTGCTGAATCCACACACGGGTTTAACTCTGGAAGTTGAGTGCACACATTTACAACCGTTCTGTTAGATAGCTGCGTTTTGGATTTAGAAGCAGATATTTCCCTGTGCTGACTGCTGTTTCTTCCATATGCCGGTAATGGGCTGAAAACGCCTGTTTTGGGACTCTGCAGAGAAAGTGTTTGCAGACTGCTGAATCCACACACGGGTTTAACTCTGGAAGTTGAGTGCACACATTGACAACCGTTCTGTTAGATAGCTGCGTTTTGGATTTACAAGCAGATGTTTCCCTGTGCTGACTGCTGTTTCTTCCATATGCCGGTAATGGGCTGAAAACACCTGTTTTGGGACTCTGCAGAGAAAGTGTTTGCAGACTGCTGAATCCACACATGGGTTTAACTGTGGAAGTTGAGCGCACACACTGACAACCGTTCTGTTAGAAAGCTGCGTTTTGGATTTAGAAACAGATAGTTCCCTGTGCTTACTGCTGTTTCTTCCATATGCCGGTAATGGGCTGAAAACGCCTGTTTTGGGACTCTGCAGAGAAAGTGTTTGCAGACTGCTGAATCCACACACGGGTTTAACTCTGGAAGTTGAGTGCACACATTGACAACCGTTCTGTTAGATAGCTGCGTTTTGGATTTAGAAGCAGATATTTCCCTGTGCTTACTGCTGTTTCTTCCCTATGCCGGTAATGGGCTGAAAACGCCTTTTTTGGGACTCTGCAGAGAAAGTGTTTGCAGACTGCTGAATCCACACACGGGTTTAACTCTGGAAGTTGAGTGCACACATTGACAACCGTTCTGTTAGATAGCTGCGTTTTGGATTTAGAAGCAGATATTTCCCCGTGCTGACTGCTGTTTCTTCCATATGCCGGTAATGGGCTGAAAACGCCTGTTTTGGGACTCTGCAGAGAAAAGGTTTGCAGACTGCTGAATCCACACACGGGTTTAACTCTGGAAGTTGAGTGCACACATTGACAACCGTTCTGTTAGATAGCTGCGTTTTGGATTTAGAAGCAGATATTTCCCTGGGTTTACTGCTGTTTCTTCCATATGCCGGTAAAGGGATGAAAACGCCTGGTTTGGGACTCTGCAGAGAAGATGTTTGCAGACTGCTGAATCCACACACCGGCTTAACTCTGGAAGTTGAGTGCACACATTGACAACCGTTCTGTTAGATAGCTGCGTTTTGGATTTAGAAGCAGATATTTCCCTGTGATGACTGCTGTTTCTTCCATATGCCGGTAATGGGCTGAAAACGCCTGTTTTGGGACTCTGCAGAGAAAGTGTTTGCAGACTGCTGAATCCACACACGGGTTTAACTCTGGAAGTTGAGTGCACACATTGACAACCGTTCTGTTAGATAGCTGCGTTTTGGATTTAGAAGCAGATATTTCCCTGTGCTTACTGCTGTTTCTTCCATATGCCGGTAATGGGCTGAAAACGCCTTTATTGGGACTCTGCAGAGAAAGTGTTTGCAGACTGCTGAATCCACACACGGGTTTAACTCTGGAAGTTGAGTGCACACATTGAAAGCCGTTCTGTTAGATAGCTGCGTTTTGGATTTAGAAGCAGATATTTCCATGTGCTTACTGCTGTTTCTTCCATATGCCGGCAATGGGCTGAAAACGCCTGTTTTGGGACTCTGCAGAGAAAGTGTTTGCAGACTGCTGAATCCACACACGGGTTTATCTCTGGAAGTTGAGTGTACACATTGACAACCGTTCTGTTAGATAGCTGTGTTTTGGATTTAGAAGCACATATTTCCCTGTGCTGACTGCTGTTTCTTCCATATGCCGGTAATGGGCTGAAAACGCCTGTTTTGGGACTCTGCAGAGAAAGTGTTTGCAGACTGCTGAATCCACACACGGGTTTAACTCTGGAAGTTGAGTGCACACATTGACAACCGTTCTGTTAGATAGCTGCGTTTTGGATTTAGAAGCAGATATTTCCGTGTGCTTACTGCTGTTTCTTCCATATGCCGGTAATGGGCTGAAAACCCCTGTTTTGGGACTCTGCAGAGAAAGTGTTTGCAGACTGCTGAATCCACACACGGGTTTAACTCTGGAAGTTGAGTGCACACATTGACAACCGTTCTGTTAGATAGCTGCGTTTTGGATTTAGAAGCAGATATTTCCCTGGGCTTACTGCTGTTTATTCCATATGCCGATAATGGGCTGAAAACCCCTGTTTTGGGACTCTGAAGAGAAAGTGTTTGCAGACTGCTGAATCCACACACGGGTTTAACTCTGGAAGTTGAGTGCACACATTGACAACCGTTCTGTTAGATAGCTGCGTTTTGGATTTAGAAGCAGATATTTCCCTGTGCTTACTGCTGTTTCTTCCATATGCCGGTAACGGGCTGAAAACGCCTGTTTTGGGACTCTGCAGAGAAAGTGTGTGCAGACTGCTGAATCCACAAACGGGTTTAACTCTGGAAGTTGAGTGCACACATTGACAACCGTTCTGTTATATAGCTGCGTTTTGGATTTAGAAGCAGATATTTCCCTGTGCTTACTGCTGTTTCTTCCATATGCCGGTAATGGGCTGAAATCGCCTGTTTGGGGACTCTGCAGAGAAAGTGTTTGCAGACTGCTGAATCCACACACGGGTTTAACTCTGGAAGTTGAGTGCACACATTGACAACCGTTCTGTTAGATAGCTGCGTTTTGGATTTAGAAGCAGATATTTCCCTGTGCTTACTGCTGTTTCTTCCATATGCCGGTAATGGGCTGAAAACGCCTGTTTTGGGACTCTGCAGAGAAAGTTTTTGCAGACTGCTGAATCCACACACGGGTTTAACTCTGGAAGTTGAGTGCACACATTGACAACCGTTCTGTTAGATAGCTGCGTTTTGGATTTAGAAGCAGATATTTCCCTGTGCTGACTGCTGTTTCTTTCATATGCCGGTAATGGGCTGAAAACGCCTGTTTTGGGACTCTGCAGAGAAAGTGTTTGCAGACTGCTGAATCCACACACGGGTTTAACTCTGGAAGTTGAGTGCACACATTGACAACCGTACTGCTAGATAGCTGCGTTTTGGATTTAGAAGCAGATATTTCCCTGTGCTGACTGCTGTTTCTTCCGTATGCCGGTAATGGGCTGAAAACGCCTGTTTTGGGACTCTGCAGAGAAAGTGTTTGCAGACTGCTGAATCAACACACGGGTTTAACTCTGGAAGTTGAGTGCACACACTGACAACCGTTCTGTTAGATAGCTGCGTTTTGGATTTAGAAGCAGATATTTCCCTGTGCATACAGCTGTTTCTTCCATATGCCAGTAACGGGCTGAAAACGCCTGTTTGGGGACTCTGCAGAGAAAGTGTTTGCAGACTGCTGAATCCACACACGGGTTTAACTCTGGAAGTTGAGTGGACACATTGACAACCGTTCTGCTAGATAGCTGCGTTTTGGATTTAGAAGCAGATATTTCCCTGTGCTTACTGCTGTTTCTTCCATATGCCGGTAATGGGCTGAAAACGCCTGTTTTGGGACTCTGCAGAGAAAGTGTTTGCAGACTGCTGAATCCACACACGGGTTTAACTCTGGAAGTTGAGTGCACACATTGACAACCGTTCTGTTAGATAGCTGCGTTTTGGATTTAGAAGCAGATATTTCCCTGTACTTACTGCTGTTTCTTCCATATGCCGGTAATGGGCTGAAAACGCCTGTTTTGGGACTCTGCAGAGAAAGTGTTTGCAGACTGCTGAATCCACACACGGGTTTAACTCTGGAAGTTGAGTGCACACATTGACAACCGTACTGCTAGATTGCTGCGTTTTGGATTTAGAAGCAGATATTTCCCTGTGCTGACTGCTGTTTCTTCCATATGCCGGTAATGGGCTGAAAACGCCTGTTTTGGGACTCTGCAGAGAAAGTGTTTGCAGACTGCTGAATCCACACACGGGTTTAACTCTGGAAGTTGAGTGCACACACTGACAACCGTTCTGTTAGATAGCTGCGTTTTGGATTTAGAAGCAGATATTTCCCTGTGCATACAGCTGTTTCTTCCATATGCCAGTAACGGGCTGAAAACGCCTGTTTGGGGACTCTGCAGAGAAAGTGTTTGCAGACTGCTGAATCCACACACGGGTTTACCTCTGGAAGTTGAGTGCACACATTGACAACCGTTCTGTTAGATAGCTGCGTTTTGGATTTAGAAGCAGATATTTCCCTGTGCTGACTGCTGTTTCTTCCATATGCCGGTAATGGGCTGAAAACGCCTGTTTGGGGACTCTGCAGAGAAAGTGTTTGCAGACTGCTGAATCCACACACGGGTTTAACTCTGGAAGTTGAGTGCACACATTGACAACCGTTCTGTTAGATAGCTGCGTTTTGGAATTAAAAGCAGATATTTCCCTGTGCTGACTGCTGTTTCTTCCATATGCCGGTAATGGGCTGAAAACGCCTGTTTTGGGACTCTGCAGAGAAAGTGTTTGCAGACTGCTGAATACACACATGGGTTTAACTCTGGAAGTTGAGTGCACACATTGACAACCGTTCTGTTAGATAGCTGCGTTTTGGATTTAGAAGCAGATATTTCCCTGTGCTTACTGCTGTTTCTTCCATATGCCGGTAACGGGCTGAAAACGCCTGTTTTGGGACTCTGCAGAGAAAGTGTGTGCAGACTGCTGAATCCACAAACGGGTTTAACTCTGGAAGTTGAGTGCACACATTGACAACCGTTCTGTTAGATAGCTGCGTTTTGGATTTAGAAGCAGATATTTCCCTGTGCTTACTGCTGTTTCTTCCATATGCCGGTAATGGGCTGAAAACGCCTGTTTTGGGACTCTGCAGAGAAAGTGTTTGCAGACTGCTGAATCCACACACGGGTTTAACTCTGGAAGTTGAGTGCACACATTGACAACCGTACTGCTAGATAGCTGCGTTTTGGATTTAGAAGCAGATATTTCCCTGTGCTGACTGCTGTTTCTTCCATATGCCGGTAATGGGCTGAAAACGCCTGTTTTGGGACTCTGCAGAGAAAGTGTTTGCAGACTGCTGAATCCACACACGGGTTTAACTCTGGAAGTTGAGTGCACACACTGACAACCGTTCTGTTAGATAGCTGCGTTTTGGATTTAGAAGCAGATATTTCCCTGTGCATACAGCTGTTTCTTCCATATGCCGGTAACGGGCTGAAAACGCCTGTTTTGGGACTCTGCATCGAAAGTGTTTGCAGACTGCTGAATCCACAAACGGGTTTAACTCTGGAAGTTGAGTGCACACATTGACAACGGTTCTGTTAGATAGCTGCGTTTTGGATTTAGAAGCAGATATTTCCCTGTGCTTACTGCTGTTTCTTCCATATGCCGGTAATGGGCTGAAAACGCCTGTTTTGGGACTCTGCAGAGAAAGTGTTTGCAGACTGCTGAATCCACACACGGGTTTAACTCTGGAAGTTGAGTGCACACATTGACAACCGTTCTGTTAGATAGCTGCGTTTTGGATTTAGAAGCAGATATTTCCCTGTACTTACTGCTGTTTCTTCCATATGCCGGTAATGGGCTGAAAACGCCTTTTTTGGGACTCTGCAGAGAAAGTGTTTGCAGACTGCTGAATCCACACACGGGTTTAACTCTGGAAGTTGAGTGCACACATTGAAAACCGTTCAGTTAGATAGCTGCGTTTTGGATTTAGAAGCAGATATTTCCCTGTGCTTACTGCTGTTTCTTCCATATGCCGGTAATGGGCTGAAAACGCCTGTTTTGGGACTCTGCAGAGAAAGTGTTTGCAGACTGCTGAATCCACACACGGGTTTAACTCTGGAAGTTGAGTGCACACATTGACAACCGTTCTGTTAGATAGCTGCGTTTTGGATTTAGAAGCAGATATTTCCCTGTGCTTACTGCTGTTTCTTCCATATGCCGGTAATGGGCTGAAAACGCCTGTTTTGGGACTCTGCAGAGAAAGTGTTTGCAGACCCTGCTGAATCCACACATGGGTTTAACTCTGGAAGTTGAGTGCACACATTGACAACCGTTCTGTTAAATAGCTGCGTTTTGGATTTAGAAGAAGATATTTCCCTGTGCTTACTGCTGTTTCTTCCATATGCCGGTAATGGGCTGAAAACGCCTGTTTTGGGACTCTGCAGAGAAAGTGATTGAAGACTGCTGAATCCACACACGGGTTTAACTCTGGAAGTTGAGTGCACGCATTGACAACCGTTCTGTTAGATAGCTGCGTTTTGGATTTAGAAGCAGATATTTCCCTGTGCTTACTGCTGTTTCTTCCATATGCCGGTAATGGGCTGAAAACGCCTGTTTTGGGACTCTGCAGAGAAAGTGTTTGCAGACTGCCGAATCCACACACGGGTTTAACTCTGGAAGTTGAGTGCACACATTGACAACCGTTCTGTTAGATAGCTGCGTTTTGGATTTAGAAGCAGATATTTCACTGTGCTTACTGCTGTTTCTTCCATATGACGTTAACGGGCTGAAAACGCCTGTTTTGGGACTCTGCAGAGAAAGTGTTTGCAGACTGCTGAATCCACACACGGGTTTAACTCTGGAAGTTGAGTGCACACATTGACAGCCGTTCTGTTAGATAGCTGCGTTTTGGATTAAGAAGCAGATATTTCCCTGGGCTTACTGCTGTTTCTTCCATATGCCGGTAATGGGCTGAAAACACCTGTTTTGGGACTCTGCAGAGAAAGTGTTTGCAGACTGCTGAATCCACACACGGGTTTAACTCTGGAAATTGAGTGCCCACATTGACAGCCGTTCTGTTAGATAGCTGCGTTTTGGATTTAGAAGCAGATATTTCCCTGGGCTTACTGCTGTTTCTTCCATATGCCGGTAATGGGCTGAAAACGCCTGTTTTGGGACTCTGCAGAGAAAGTGTTTGCAGACTGCTGAATCCACACACGGGTTTAACTCTGGAAGTTGAGTGCACACATTGAAAACCGTTCAGTTAGATAGCTGCGTTTTGGATTTAGAAGCAGATATTTCCCTGTGCTTACTGCTGTTTCTTCCATATGCCGGTAATGGGCTGAAAACGCCTGTTTGGGGACTCTGCAGAGAAAGTGTTTGCAGACTGCTGAATCCACACACGGGTTTAACTCTGGAAGTTGAGTGCACACATTGACAACCGTTCTGTTAGATAGCTGCGTTTTGGATTTAGAAGCAGATATTTCCCTGTGCTTACTGCTGTTTCTTCCATATGCCGGTAATGGGCTGAAAACGCCTGTTTTGGGACTCTGCAGAGAAAGTGTTTGCAGACTGCTGAATCCACACATGGGTTTAACTCTGGAAGTTGAGTGCACGCATTGACAACCGTTCTGTTAGATAGCTGCGTTTTGGATTTAGAAGCAGATATTTCCCTGTGCTTACTGCTGTTTCTTCCATATGCCGGTAATGGGCTGAAAACGCCTGTTTTGGGACTCTGCAGAGAAAGTGTTTGCAGACTGCTGAATCCACACACGGGTTTAACTCTGGAAGTTGAGTGCACACATTGACAACCGTTCTGTTAGATAACTGCGTTTTGGATTTAGAAGCAGATATTTCCCTGTGCTTACTGCTGTTTCTTCCATATGACGTTAACGGGCTGAAAACGCCTGTTTTGGGACTCTGCAGAGAAAGTGTTTGCAGACTGCTGAATCCACACACGGGTTTAACTCTGGAAGTTGAGTGCACACATTGACAGCCGTTCTGTTAGATAGCTGCGTTTTGGATTAAGAAGCAGATATTTCCCTGGGCTTACTGCTGTTTCTTCCATATGCCGGTAATGGGCTGAAAACACCTGTTTTGGGACTCTACAGAGAAAGTGTTTGCAGACTGCTGAATCCACACACGGGTTTAACTCTGGAAATTGAGTGCCCACATTGACAGCCGTTCTGTTAGATAGCTGCGTTTTGGATTTAGAAGCAGATATTTCCCTGGGCTTACTGCTGTTTCTTCCATATGCCGGTAATGGGCTGAAAACGCCTGGTTTGGGACTCTGCAGAGAAGATGTTTGCAGACTGCTGAATCCACACACGGGTTTAAATCTGGAAGTTGAGTGCACACATTGACAACCGTTCTGTTAGATAGCTGCGTTTTGGATTTAGAAGCAGATATTTCCCTGTGCTTACTGCTGTTTCTTCCATATGCCGGTAATGGGCTGAAAACGCCTGTTTTGGGACTCTGCAGAGAAAGTGTTTGCAGACTGCTGAATCCACACATGGGTTTAACTCTGGAAGTTGAGTGCACACATTGACAACCGTTCTGTTAAATAGCTGCGTTTTGGATTTAGAAGCAGATATTTCCCTGTGCTTACTGCTGTTTCTTCCATATGCCGGTAATGGGCTGAAAACGCCTGTTTTGGGACTCTGCAGAGAAAGTGTTTGCAGACTGCTGAATCCACACACGGGTTTAACTCTGGAAGTTGAGTGCACGCATTGACAACCGTTCTGATAGACAGCTGCGTTTTGGATTTAGAAGCAGATATTTCCCTGTGCTTACTGCTGTTTCTTCCATATGCCGGTAATGGGCTGAAAACGCCTGTTTTGGGACTCTGCAGAGAAAGTGTTTGCAGACTGCTGAATCCACACACGGGTTTAACTCTGGAAGTTGAGTGCACACATTGACAACCGTTCTGTTAGATAGCTGCGTTTTGGATTTAGAAGCAGATATTTCCCTGTGCTTACTGCTGTTTCTTCCATATGCCGGTAATGGGCTGAAAACGCCTGTTTTGGGACTCTGCAGAGAAAGTGTTTGCAGACTGCTGAATCCACACACGGGTTTAACTCTGGAAGTTGAGTGCACACATTGACAACCGTTCTGTTAGACAGCTGCGTTTTGGATTTAGAAGCAGATATTTCCCTGTGCTGACTGCTGTTTCTTCCATATGCCGGTAATGGGCTGAAAACGCCTGTTTTGGGACTCTGCAGAGAAAAGGTTTGCAGACTGCTGAATCCACACACGGGTTTAACTCTGGAAGTTGAGTGCACACATTGACAGCCGTTCTGTTAGATAGCTGCATTTTGGATTTAGAAGCAGATATTTCCCTGGGTTTACTGCTGTTTCTTCCATATGCCGGTAATGGGATGAAAACACATGGTTTGGGACTCTGCAGAGAAGATGTTTGCAGACTGCTGAATCCACACACCGGCTTAACTCTGGAAGTTGAGTGCACACATTGACAACCGTTCTGTTAGATAGCTGCGTTTTGGATTTAGAAGCAGATATTTCCCTGTGCTTACTGCTGTTTCTTCCATATGCCGGTAATGGGCTGAAAACGCCTGTTTTGGGACTCTGCAGAGAAAGTGTTTGCAGACTGCTGAATCCACACATGGGTTTAACTCTGGAAGTTGAGTGCACACATTGACAACCGTTCTGTTAGATAGCTGCGTTTAGGATTTAGAAGCAGATATTTCCCTGTGCTTACTGCTGTTTCTTTCATATGCTGGTAACGGGCTGAAAACGCCTGTTTTGGGACTCTGCAGAGAAAGTGTGTGCAGACTGCTGAATCCACAAACGGGTTTAACTCTGGAAGTTGAGTGCACACACTGACAACCGTTCTGTTAGATAGCTGCGTTTTGGATTTAGAAGCAGATATTTCCCTTTGCATACAGCTGTTTCTTCCATATGCCGGTAACGGGCTGAAAACGCCTGTTTTGGGACTCTGCAGAGAAAGTTTTTGCAGACTGCTGAATCCACACACGGGTTTAACTCTGGAAGCTGAGTGCACACATTGACAACCGTTCTGTTAGATAGCTGCGTTTTGGATTTAGAAGCAGATATTTCCCTGTGCTGACTGCTGTTTCTTCCATATGCCGGTAATGGGCTGAAAACGCCTGTTTTGGGACCCTGCAGACAAAGTGTTTGCAGACTGCTGAATCCACACACAGGTTTAACTCTGGAAGTTGATTGCACACACTGAAAACCGATCTGTTAGATAGCTGCGTTTTGGATTTAGAAGCAGATATTTCCCTGTGCTGACTGCTGTTTCTTCCATATGCCGGTAACGGGCTGAAAACGCCTGTTTTGGGACTCTGCAGAGAAAGTGTTTGCAGACTGCTGAATCCACACACGGGTTTAACTCTGGAAGTTGAGTGCACACATTGACAACCGTTCTCTTAGATAGCTGCGTGTTGGATTTAGAAGCAGATATTTCCCTGTGCTTACTGCTGTTTCTTCCATATGCCGGTAATGGGCTGAAAACGCCTGTTTTGGGACTCTGCAGAGAAAGTGTTTGCAGACTGCTGAATCCACACACGGGTTTAACTCTGGAAGTTCATTGCACACACTGACAACCGATCTGTTAGATAGCTGCGTTTTGGATTTAGAAGCCGATATTTCCCTGTGCATACAGCTGTTTCTTCCATATGCCGGTAACGGGCTGAAAACGCCTGTTTGGGGACTCTGCAGAGAAAGTGTTTGCAGACTGCTGAATCCACACACGGGTTTAACTCTGGAAGTTGAGTGCACACATTGACAACCGTTCTCTTAGATAGCTGCGTTTTGGATTTAGAAGCAGATATTTCCCGGTGCTTAATGCTGTTTCTTCCATATGCCGGTAATGGGCTGAAAACCCCTGTTTTGGGACTCTGAAGAGAAAGTGTTTGCAGACTGCTGAATCCACACACGGGTTTAACTCTGGAAGTTGAGTGCACACATTGACAACCGTTCTGTTAGATAGCTGCGTTTTGGATTTAGAAGCAGATATTTCCCTGTGCTTACTGCTGTTTCTTCCATATGCCGGTAACGGGCTGAAAACGCCTGTTTTGGGACTCTGCAGAGAAAGTGTGTGCAGACTGCTGAATCCACATACGGGTTTAACTCTGGAAGTTGAGTGCACACATTGACAACCGTTCTGTTAGATAGCTGCGTTTTGGATTTAGAAGCAGATATTTCCCTGTGCTTACTGCTGTTTCTTCCATATGCCGGTAATGGGCTGAAAACGCCTGTTTTGGGACTCTGCAGAGAAAGTGTTTGCAGACTGCTGAATCCACACACGGGTTTAACTCTGGAAGTTGAGTGCACACATTGACAACCGTTCTGTTAGATAGCTGCGTTTTGGATTTAGAAGCAGATATTTCCCTGTGCTGACTGCTGTTTCTTCCATATGCCGGTAATGGGCTGAAAACGCCTGTTTTGGGACTCTGCAGAGAAAGTGTTTGCAGACTGCTGAATCCACACACGGGTTTAACTCTGGAAGTTGAGTGCACACACTGACAACCGTTCTGTTAGATAGCTGCGTTTTGGATTTAGAAGCAGATATTTCCCTGTGCATACAGCTGTTTCTTCCATATGCCAGTAACGGGCTGAAAACGCCTGTTTGGGGACTCTGCAGAGAAAGTGTTTGCAGACTGCTGAATCCACACACGGGTTTAACTCTGGAAGTTGAGTGCACACATTTACAACCGTTCTGTTAGATAGCTGCGTTTTGGATTTAGAAGCAGATATTTCCCTGTGCTTACTGCTGTTTCTTCCATATGCCGGTAATGGGCTGAAAACGCCTGTTTTGGGACTCTGCAGAGAATGTGTTTGCAGACTGCTGAATCCACACACGGGTTTAACTCTGGAAGTTGAGTGCACACATTGACAACCGTTCTGTTAGATAGCTGCGTTTTGGATTTAGAAGCAGATATTTCCCTGTGCTTACTGCTGTTTCTTCCATATGCCGGTAATGGGCTGAAAACGCCTGTTTTGGGACTCTGCAGAGAAAGTGTTTGCAGACTGCTGAATCCACACACGGGTTTAACTCCGGAAGTTGAGTGCACACATTGACAACCGTTCTGTTAGATAGCTGCGTTTTGGATTTAGAAGCAGATATTTCCCTGTGCTTACTGCTGTTTCTTCCATATGCCGGTAATGGGCTGAAAACGCCTGTTTTGGGACTCTGCAGAGAAAGTGTTTGCAGACTGCTGAATCCACACACGGGTTTAACTCTGGAAGTTGAGTGCACACATTGACAACCGTTCTGTTAGATAGCTGCGTTTTGGATTTAGAAGCAGATATTTCCCTGTGCTTTCTGCTGTTTCTTCCATATGCCGGTAATGGGCTGAAAACGCCTGTTTTGGGACTCTGCAGAGAAAGTGTTTGCAGACTGCTGAATCCACACACGGGTTTAACTCTGGAAGTTGAGTGCACACATTGACAACCGTTCTGTTAGATAGCTGCGTTTTGGATTTAGAAGCAGATATTTCCCTGTGCTTACTGCTGTTTCTTCCATATGCCGGTAATGGGCTGAAAACGCCTGTTTTGGGACTCTGCAGAGAAAGTGTTTGCAGACTGCTGAATCCACACACGGATTTAACTCTGGAAGTTGAGTGCACACATTGACAACCGTTCTGTTAGACAGCTGCGTTTTGGATTTAGAAGCAGATATTTCCCTGTGCTTACTGCTGTTTCTTCCATATGCCGGTAATGGGCTGAAAACGCCTGTTTTGGGACTCTGCAGAGAAAAGGTTTGCAGACTGCTGAATCCACACACGGGTTTAACTCTGGAAGTTGAGTGCACACATTGACAGCCGTTCTGTTAGATAGCTGCGTTTTGGATTTAGAAGCAGATATTTCCCTGGGTTTACTGCTGTTTCTTCCATATGCCGGTAATGGGATGAAAACGCCTGGTTTGGGACTCTGCAGAGAAGATGTTTGCAGACTGCTGAATCCACACACCGGCTTAACTCTGGAAGTTGAGTGCACACATTGACAACCGTTCTGTTAGATAGCTGCGTTTTGGATTTAGAAGCAGATATTTCCCTGTGCTTACTGCTGTTTCTTCCATATGCCGGTAATGGGCTGAAAACGCCTGTTTTGGGACTCTGCAGAGAAAGTGTTTGCAGACTGCTGAATCCACACACGGGTTTAACTCTGGAAGTTGAGTGCACACATTGACAACCGTTCTGTTAGATAGCTGCGTTTTGGATTTAGAAGCAGATATTTCCCTGTGCTTACTGCTGTTTCTTCCATATGCCGGTAATGGGCTGAAAACGCCTTTATTGGGACTCTGCAGAGAAAGTGTTTGCAGACTGCTGAATCCACACACGGGTTTAACTCTGGAAGTTGAGTGCACACATTGAAAGCCGTTCTGTTAGATAGCTGCGTTTTGGATTTAGAAGCAGATATTTCCATGTGCTTACTGCTGTTTCTTCCATATGCCGGCAATGGGCTGAAAACGCCTGTTTTGGGACTCTGCAGAGAAAGTGTTTGCAGACTGCTGAATCCACACACGGGTTTATCTCTGGAAGTTGAGTGTACACATTGACAACCGTTCTGTTAGATAGCTGTGTTTTGGATTTAGAAGCACATATTTCCCTGTGCTGACTGCTGTTTCTTCCATATGCCGGTAATGGGCTGAAAACGCCTGTTTTGGGACTCTGCAGAGAAAGTGTTTGCAGACTGCTGAATCCACACACGGGTTTAACTCTGGAAGTTGAGTGCACACATTGACAACCGTTCTGTTAGATAGCTGCGTTTTGGATTTAGAAGCAGATATTTCCGTGTGCTTACTGCTGTTTCTTCCATATGCCGGTAATGGGCTGAAAACCCCTGTTTTGGGACTCTGCAGAGAAAGTGTTTGCAGACTGCTGAATCCACACACGGGTTTAACTCTGGAAGTTGAGTGCACACATTGACAACCGTTCTGTTAGATAGCTGCGTTTTGGATTTAGAAGCAGATATTTCCCTGGGCTTACTGCTGTTTATTCCATATGCCGGTAATGGGCTGAAAACGCCTGGTTTGGGACTCTGCAGAGAAAGTGTTTGCAGACTGCTGAATCCACACACGGGTTTAACTCTGGAAGTTGAGTGCACACATTGACAACCGTTCTGTTAGATAGCTGCGTTTTGGATTTAGAAGCAGATATTTCCCTGTGCTTACTGCTGTTTCTTCCATATGCCGGTAACGGGCTGAAAACGCCTGTTTTGGGACTCTGCAGAGAAAGTGTGTGCAGACTGCTGAATCCACAAACGGGTTTAACTCTGGAAGTTGAGTGCACACATTGACAACCGTTCTGTTATATAGCTGCGTTTTGGATTTAGAAGCAGATATTTCCCTGTGCTTACTGCTGTTTCTTCCATATGCCGGTAATGGGCTGAAAACGCCTGTTTTGGGACTCTGCAGAGAAAGTGTTTGCAGACTGCTGAATCCACACACGGGTTTAACTCTGGAAGTTGAGTGCACACATTGACAACCGTTCTGTTAGATAGCTGCGTTTTGGATTTAGAAGCAGATATTTCCCTGTGCTTACTGCTGTTTCTTCCATATGCCGGTAATGGGCTGAAAACGCCTGTTTTGGGACTCTGCAGAGAAAGTGTTTGCAGAATGCTGAATCCACACACGGGTTTAACTCTGGAAGTTGAGTGCACACATTGACAACCGTACTGCTAGATAGCTGCGTTTTGGATTTAGAAGCAGATATTTCCCTGTGCTGACTGCTGTTTCTTCCATATGCCGGTAATGGGCTGAAAACGCCTGTTTTGGGACTCTGCAGAGAAAGTGTTTGCAGACTGCTGAATCAACACACGGGTTTAACTCTGGAAGTTGAGTGCACACACTGACAACCGTTCTGTTAGATAGCTGCGTTTTGGATTTAGAAGCAGATATTTCCCTGTGCATACAGCTGTTTCTTCCATATGCCAGTAACGGGCTGAAAACGCCTGTTTTGGGACTCTGCAGAGAAAGTTTTTGCAGACTGCTGAATCCACACACGGGTTTAACTCTGGAAGTTGAGTGGACACATTGACAACCGTTCTGCTAGATAGCTGCGTTTTGGATTTAGAGGCAGATATTTCCCTGTGCTTACTGCTGTTTCTTCCATATGCCGGTAATGGGCTGAAAACGCCTGTTTTGGGACTCTGCAGAGAAAGTGTTTGCAGACTGCTGAATCCACACACGGGTTTAACTCTGGAAGTTGAGTGCACACATTGACAACCGTTCTGTTAGATAGCTGCGTTTTGGATTTAGAAGCAGATATTTCCCTGTACTTACTGCTGTTTCTTCCATATGCCGGTAATGGGCTGAAAACGCCTGTTTTGGGACTCTGCAGAGAAAGTGTTTGCAGACTGCTGAATCCACACACGGGTTTAACTCTGGAAGTTGAGTGCACACATTGACAACCGTACTGCTAGATAGCTGCGTTTTGGATTTAGAAGCAGATATTTCCCTGTGCTGACTGCTGTTTCTTCCATATGCCGGTAATGGGCTGAAAACGCCTGTTTTGGGACTCTGCAGAGAAAGTGTTTGCAGACTGCTGAATCCACACACGGGTTTAACTCTGGAAGTTGAGTGCACACACTGACAACCGTTCTGTTAGATAGCTGCGTTTTGGATTTAGAAGCAGATATTTCCCTGTGCATACAGCTGTTTCTTCCATATGCCAGTAACGGGCTGAAAACGCCTGTTTGGGGACTCTGCAGAGAAAGTGTTTGCAGACTGCTGAATCCACACACGGGTTTACCTCTGGAAGTTGAGTGCACACATTGACAACCGTTCTGTTAGATAGCTGCGTTTTGGATTTAGAAGCAGATATTTCCCTGTGCTGACTGCTGTTTCTTCCATATGCCGGTAATGGGCTGAAAACGCCTGTTTGGGGACTCTGCAGAGAAAGTGTTTGCAGACTGCTGAATCCACACACGGGTTTAACTCTGGAAGTTGAGTGCACACATTGACAACCGTTCTGTTAGATAGCTGCGTTTTGGAATTAAAAGCAGATATTTCCCTGTGCTGACTGCTGTTTCTTCCATATGCCGGTAATGGGCTGAAAACGCCTGTTTTGGGACTCTGCAGAGAAAGTGTTTGCAGACTGCTGAATACACACATGGGTTTAACTCTGGAAGTTGAGTGCACACATTGACAACCGTTCTGTTAGATAGCTGCGTTTTGGATTTAGAAGCAGATATTTCCCTGTGCTTACTGCTGTTTCTTCCATATGCCGGTAACGGGCTGAAAACGCCTGTTTTGGGACTCTGCAGAGAAAGTGTGTGCAGACTGCTGAATCCACAAACGGGTTTAACTCTGGAAGTTGAGTGCACACATTGACAACCGTTCTGTTAGATAGCGGCGTTTTGGATTTAGAAGCAGATATTTCCCTGTGCTTACTGCTGTTTCTTCCATATGCCGGTAATGGGCTGAAAACGCCTGTTTTGGGACTCTGCAGAGAAAGTGTTTGCAGACTGCTGAATCCACACACG
Organism: Aotus nancymaae; assembly: GCF_030222135.1. NCBI lineage: Eukaryota > Metazoa > Chordata > Mammalia > Primates > Aotidae > Aotus > Aotus nancymaae. The sequence goes on along the minus strand of NW_026988934.1, from coordinate 78,476 downwards.
GGTTTAACTCTGGAAGTTGAGTGCACACATTGACAACCGTTCTGTTAGATAGCTGCGTTTTGGATTTAGAAGCAGATATTTCCCTGTACTTACTGCTGTTTCTTCCATATGCCGGTAATGGGCTGAAAACGCCTGTTTTGGGACTCTGCAGAGAAAGTGTTTGCAGACTGCCGAATCCACACACGGGTTTAACTCTGGAAGTTGAGTGCACACATTGACAACCGTACTGCTAGATAGCTGCGTTTTGGATTTAGAAGCAGATATTTCCCTGTGCTGACTGCTGTTTCTTCCATATGCCGGTAATGGGCTGAAAACGCCTGTTTTGGGACTCTGCAGAGAAAGTGTTTGCAGACTGCTGAATCCACACACGGGTTTAACTCTGGAAGTTGAGTGCACACACTGACAACCGTTCTGTTAGATAGCTGCGTTTTGGATTTAGAAGCAGATATTTCCCTGTGCATACAGCTGTTTCTTCCATATGCCGGTAACGGGCTGAAAACCCCTGTTTGGGGACTCTGCAGAGAAAGTGTTTGCAGACCCTGCTGAATCCACACATGGGTTTAACTCTGGAAGTTGAGTGCACACATTGACAACCGTTCTGTTAAATAGCTGCGTTTTGGATTTAGAAGAAGATATTTCCCTGTGCTTACTGCTGTTTCTTCCATATGCCGGTAATGGGCTGAAAACGCCTGTTTTGGGACTCTGCAGAGAAAGTGATTGCAGACTGCTGAATCCACACACGGGTTTAACTCTGGAAGTTGAGTGCACACATTGACAACCGTTCTGTTAGATAGCTGCGTTTTGGATTTAGAAGCAGATATTTCCCTGTGCTTACTGCTGTTTCTTCCATATGCCGGTAATGGGCTGAAAACGCCTGTTTTGGGACTCTGCAGAGAAAGTGTTTGCAGACTGCCGAATCCACACACGGGTTTAACTCTGGAAGTTGAGTGCACACATTGACAACCGTTCTGTTAGATAGCTGCGTTTTGGATTTAGAAGCAGATATTTCACTGTGCTTACTGCTGTTTCTTCCATATGACGTTAACGGGCTGAAAACGCCTGTTTTGGGACTCTGCAGAGAAAGTGTTTGCAGACTGCTGAATCCACACACGGGTTTAACTCTGGAAGTTGAGTGCACACATTGACAGCCGTTCTGTTAGATAGCTGCATTTTGGATTAAGAAGCAGATATTTCCCTGGGCTTACTGCTGTTTCTTCCATATGCCGGTAATGGGCTGAAAACACCTGTTTTGGGACTCTGCAGAGAAAGTGTTTGCAGACTGCTGAATCCACACACGGGTTTAACTCTGGAAATTGAGTGCCCACATTGACAGCCGTTCTGTTAGATAGCTGCGTTTTGGATTTAGAAGCAGATATTTCCCTGGGCTTACTGCTGTTTCTTCCATATGCCGGTAATGGGCTGAAAACGCCTGTTTTGGGACTCTGCAGAGAAAGTGTTTGCAGACTGCTGAATCCACACACGGGTTTAACTCTGGAAGTTGAGTGCACACATTGAAAACCGTTCAGTTAGATAGCTGCGTTTTGGATTTAGAAGCAGATATTTCCCTCTGCTTACTGCTGTTTCTTCCATATGCCGGTAATGGGCTGAAAACGCCTGTTTTGGGACTCTGCAGAGAAAGTGTTTGCAGACTGCTGAATCCACACACGGGTTTAACTCTGGAAGTTGAGTGCACACATTGACAACCGTTCTGTTAGATAGCTGCGTTTTGGATTTAGAAGCAGATATTTCCCTGTGCTTACTGCTGTTTCTTCCATATGCCGGTAATGGGCTCAAAACGCCTGTTTTGGGACTCTGCAGAGAAAGTGTTTGCAGACTGCTGAATCCACACATGGGTTTAACTCTGGAAGTTGAGTGCACGCATTGACAACCGTTCTGTTAGATAGCTGCGTTTTGGATTTAGAAGCAGATATTTCCCTGTGCTTACTGCTGTTTCTTCCATATGCCGGTAATGGGCTGAAAACGCCTGTTTTGGGACTCTGCAGAGAAAGTGTTTGCAGACTGCTGAATCCACACACGGGTTTAACTCTGGAAGTTGAGTGCACACATTGACAACCGTTCTGTTAGATAGCTGCGTTTTGGATTTAGAAGCAGATATTTCCCTGTGCTTACTGCTGTTTCTTCCATATGACGTTAACGGGCTGAAAACGCCTGTTTTGGGACTCTGCAGAGAAAGTGTTTGCAGACTGCTGAATCCACACACGGGTTTAACTCTGGAAGTTGAGTGCACACATTGACAGCCGTTCTGTTAGATAGCTGCGTTTTGGATTAAGAAGCAGATATTTCCCTGGGCTTACTGCTGTTTCTACCATATGCCGGTAATGGGCTGAAAACACCTGTTTTGGGACTCTGCAGAGAAAGTGTTTGCAGACTGCTGAATCCACACACGGGTTTAACTCTGGAAATTGAGTGCCCACATTGACAGCCGTTCTGTTAGATAGCTGCGTTTTGGATTTAGAAGCAGATATTTCCCTGGGCTTACTGCTGTTTCTTCCATATGCCGGTAATGGGCTGAAAACGCCTGGTTTGGGACTCTGCAGAGAAGATGTTTGCAGACTGCTGAATCCACACACGGGTTTAAATCTGGAAGTTGAGTGCACACATTGACAACCGTTCTGTTAGATAGCTGCGTTTTGGATTTAGAAGCAGATATTTCCCTGTGCTTACTGCTGTTTCTTCCATATGCCGGTAATGGGCTGAAAACGCCTGTTTTGGGACTCTGCAGAGAAAGTGTTTGCAGACTGCTGAATCCACACATGGGTTTAACTCTGGAAGTTGAGTGCACACATTGACAACCGTTCTGTTAAATAGCTGCGTTTTGGATTTAGAAGCAGATATTTCCCTGTGCTTACTGCTGTTTCTTCCATATGCCGGTAATGGGCTGAAAACGCCTGTTTTGGGACTCTGCAGAGAAAGTGTTTGCAGACTGCTGAATCCACACACGGGTTTAACTCTGGAAGTTGAGTGCACGCATTGACAACCGTTCTGATAGACAGCTGCGTTTTGGATTTAGAAGCAGATATTTCCCTGTGCTTACTGCTGTTTCTTCCATATGCCGGTAATGGGCTGAAAACGCCTGTTTTGGGACTCTGCAGAGAAAGTGTTTGCAGACTGCTGAATCCACACACGGGTTTAACTCTGGAAGTTGAGTGCACACATTGACAACCGTTCTGTTAGATAGCTGCGTTTTGGATTTAGAAGCAGATATTTCCCTGTGCTTACTGCTGTTTCTTCCATATGACGGTAACGGGCTGAAAACGCCTGTTTTGGGACTCTGCAGAGAAAGTGTTTGCAGACTGCTGAATCCACACACGGGTTTAACTCTGGAAGTTGAGTGCACACATTGACAGCCGTTCTGTTAGATAGCTGCGTTTTGGATTAAGAAGCAGATATTTCCCTGGGCTTACTGCTGTTTCTTCCATATGCCGGTAATGGGCTGAAAACACCTGTTTTGGGACTCTGCAGAGAAAGTGTTTGCAGACTGCTGAATCCACACACGGGTTTAACTCTGGAAATTGAGTGCCCACATTGACAGCCGTTCTGTTAGATAGCTGCGTTTTGGATTTAGAAGCAGATATTTCCCTGGGCTTACTGCTGTTTCTTCCATATGCCGGTAATGGGCTGAAAACGCCTGGTTTGGGACTCTGCAGAGAAGATGTTTGCAGACTGCTGAATCCACACACGGGTTTAAATCTGGAAGTTGAGTGCACACATTGACAACCGTTCTGTTAGATAGCTGCGTTTTGGATTTAGAAGCAGATATTTCCCTGTGCTGACTGCTGTTTCTTCCATATGCCGGTAATGGGCTGAAAACGCCTGTTTTGGGACTCTGCATAGAAAGTGTTTGCAGACTGCTGAATCCACACACGGGTTTAACTCTGGAAGTTCATTGCACGCACTGACAACCGATCTGTTAGATAGCTGCGTTTTGGATTTAGAAGCAGATATTTCCCTGTGCATACAGCTGTTTCTTCCATATGCCGGTAACGGGCTGAAAACGCCTGTTTTGGGACTCTGCAGAGAAAGTGTTTGCAGACTGCTGAATCCACACACGGGTTTAACTCTGGAAGTTGAGTGCACACATTGACAACCGTTCTGTTAGATAGCTGCGTTTTGGATTTAGAAGCAGATATTTCCCTGTGCTTACTGCTGTTTCTTCCGTATGCCGGTAATGGGCTGAAAACCCCTGTTTTGGGACTCTGCAGAGAAAGTGTTTGCAGACTGCTGAATCCACACATGGGTTTAACTCTGGAAGTTGAGTGCACACATTGACAACCGTTCTGTTAGATAGCTGCGTTTTGGATTTAGAAGCAGATATTTCCCTGTGCTTACTGCTGTTTCTTCCATATGCCGGTAACGGGCTGAAAACGCCTGTTTTGGGACTCTGCAGAGAAAGTGTGTGCAGACTGCTGAATCCACACACGGGTTTAACTCTGGAAGTTGAGTGCACACACTGACAACCGTTCTGTTAGATAGCTGCGTTTTGGATTTAAAAGCAGATATTTCCATGTGCATACAGCTGTTTCTTCCATATGCCAGTAACGGGCTGAAAACGCCTGTTTGGGGACTCTGCAGAGAAAGTGTTTGCAGACTGCTGAATCCACACACGGGTTTAACTCTGGAAGTTGAGTGCACACATTGACAACCGTTCTGTTAGATAGCTGCGTTTTGGATTTAGAAGCAGATATTTCCCTGTGCTGACTGCTGTTTCTTCCATATTCCGGTAATGGGCTGAAAACGCCTGTTTTGGGACTCTGCAGAGAAAGTGTTTGCAGACTGCTGAATCCACACACGGGTTTAACTCTGGAAGTTGAGTGCACACGTTGACAACCGTTCTGTTAGATAGCTGCGTTTTGGAATTAAAAGCAGATATTTCCCTGTGCTGACTGCTGTTTCTTCCATATGCCGGTAATGGGCTGAAAACGCCTGTTTTGGCACTCTGCAGAGAAAGTGTTTGCAGACTGCTGAATACACACATGGGTTTAACTGTGGAAGTTGAGTGCACACACTGACAACCGTTCTGTTAGATAGCTGCGTTTTGGATTTAGAAGCAGATATTTCCCTGTGCTGACTGCTGTTTCTTCCATAAGCCGGTAATGGGCTGAAAACGCCTGTTTTGGGACTCTGCAGAGAAAGTGTTTGCAGACTGCTGAATCCACACACGGGTTTAACTCTGGAAGTTCATTGCACACACTGACAACCGATCTGTTAGATAGCTGCGTTTTGGATTTAGAAGCAGATATTTCCCTGTGCATACAGCTGTTTCTTCCATATGCCGGTAACGGGCTGAAAACGCCTGTTTGGGGACTCTGCAGAGAAAGTGTTTGCAGACTGCTGAATACACACACGGGTTTAACTCTGGAAGTTGAGTGCACACATTGACAACCGTTCTCTTAGATACCTGTGTTTTGGATTTAGAAGCAGATATTTCCCGGTGCTTACTGCTGTTTCTTCCATATGCCGGTAATGGGCTGAAAACCCCTGTTTTGGGACTCTGAAGAGAAAGTGTTTTCAGACTGCTGAATCCACACACGGGTTTAACTCTGGAAGTTGAGTGCACACATTGACAACCGTTCTGTTAGATAGCTGCGTTTTGGATTTAGAAGCAGATATTTCCCTGTGCTTACTGCTGTTTCTTCCATATGCCGGTAACGGGCTGAAAACGCCTGTTTTGGGACTCTGCAGAGAAAGTGTGTGCAGACTGCTGAATCCACAAACGGGTTTATCTCTGGAAGTTGAGTGCACACATTGACAACCGTTCTGTTAGATAGCTGCGTTTTGGATTTAGAAGCAGATATTTCCCTGAGCTTACTGCTGTTTCTTCCATATGCCGGTAATGGGCTGAAAACGCCTGTTTTGGGACTCTGCAGAGAAAGTGTTTGCAGACTGCTGAATCCACACATGGGTTTAACTGTGGAAGTTGAGTGCACACACTGACAACCGTTCTGTTAGATAGCTGCGTTTTGGATTTAGAAGCAGATATTTCCCTGTGCTTACTGCTGTTTCTTCCATATGCCGGTAATGGGCTGAAAACGCCTGTTTTGGGACTCTGCAGAGAAAGTGTTTGCAGACTGCTGAATCCACACACGGGTTTAACTCTGGAAGTTGAGTGCACACATTGACAACCGTTCTGTTAGATAGCTGCGTTTTGGATTTAGAAGCAGATATTTCCCTGTGCTTACTGCTGTTTCTTCCCTATGCCGGTAATGGGCTGAAAACGCATTTTCTGGGACCCTGCAGAGAAAGTGTTTGCAGACTGCTGAATCCACACACGGGTTTAACTCTGGAAGTTGAGTGCACACATTGAAAATCGTTCAGTTAGATAGCTGCGTTTTGGATTTAGAAGCAGATATTTCCCTGTGCTTACTGCTGTTTCTTCCATATGCCGGTAATGGGCTGAAAACGCCTGTTTTGGGACTCTGCAGAGAAAGTGTTTGCAGACTGCTGAATCCACACACGGGTTTAACTCTGGAAGTTGAGTGCACACATTGACAACCGTTCTGTTAGATAGCTGCGTTTTGGATTTAGAAGCAGATATTTCCCTGTGCTTACTGCTGTTTCTTCCATAGGCCGGTAATGGGCTGAAAACGCCTGTTTTGGGACTCTGCAGAGAAAGTGTTTGCAGACTGCTGAATCCACACATGGGTTTAACTCTGGAAGTTGAGTGCACACATTGAAAACCGTTCAGTTAGATAGCTGCGTTTTGGATTTAGAAGCAGATATTTCCCTGTGCTTACTGCTGTTTCTTCCATATGCCGGAAATGGGCTGAAAACGCCTGTTTTGGGACTCTGCAGAGAAAGTGTGTGCAGACTGCTGAATCCACAAACGGGTTTAACTCTGGAAGTTGAGTGCACACATTGACGACCGTTCTGTTAGATAGCTGCGTTTTGGATTTAGAAGCAGATATTTCCCTGTGCTTACTGCTCTTTCTTCCATATGCCGGTAATGGGCTGAAAACGCCTGTTTTGGGACTCTGCAGTGAAAGTTTTTGCAGACTGCTGAATCCACACACGGGTTTAACTCTGGAAGTTGAGTGCACAAATTGACAACCGTTCTGTTAGATAGCTGCGTTTTGGATTTAGAAGCAGATATTTCCCTGTGCTGACTGCTGTTTCTTCCATATGCCGGTAATGGGCTGAAAACGCCTGTTTTGGGACTGTGCAGAGAAAGTGTTTGCAGACTGCTGAATCCACACACGGGTTTAACTCTGGAAGTTGAGTGCACACACTGACAACCGTTCTGTTAGATAGCTGCGTTTTGGATTTAGAAGCAGATATTTCCCTGTGCATACAGCTGTTTCTTCCATATGCCAGTAACGGGCTGAAAACGCCTGTTTGGGGACTCTGCAGAGAAAGTGTTTGCAAACTGCTGAATCCACACACGGGTTTAACACTGGAAGTTGAGTGCACACATTGACAACCGTTCTGTTAGATAGCTGCGTTTTGGATTTAGAAGCAGATATTTCCCTGTGCTGACTGCTGTTTCTTCCATATGCCGGTAATGGGCTGAAAACGCCTGTTTTGGGACTCTGCAGAGAAAGTGTTTGCAGACTGCTGAATCCACACACGGGTTTAACTCTGGAAGTTGAGTGCACACATTGACAACCGTTCTGTTAGATAGCTGCGTTTTCGAATTAGAAGCAGATATTTCCCTGTGCTGACTGCTGTTTCTTCCATATGCCGGTAATGGGCTGAAAACGCCTGTTTTGGCACTCTGCAGAGAAAGTGTTTGCAGACTGCTGAATACACACATGGGTTTAACTGTGGAAGTTGAGTGCACACACTGACAACCGTTCTGTTAGATAGCTGCGTTTTGGATTTTGAAGCAGATATTTCCCTGTGCTTACTGAACTTTCTTCCATATGCCGGTAATGGGCTGAAAACGCCTGTTTTGGGACTCTGCAGAGAAAGTGTTTGCAGACTGCTGAATCCACACACGGGTTTAACTCTGGAAGTTGAGTGCACACATTGACAACCGTTCTGTTAGATAGCTGCGTTTTGGATTTAGAAGCAGATATTTCCCTGTGCTGACTGCTGTTTCTTCCATATGCCGGTAATGGGCTGAAAACGCCTGTTTTGGGACTCTGCAGAGAAAGTGTTTGCAGACTGCTGAATCCACACACGGGTTTAACTCTGGAAGTTGAGTGCACACATTGACAACCGTTCTGTTAGATAGCTGCGTTTTGGATTTAGAAGCAGATATTTCCCTGTGCTTACTGCTGTTTCTTCCATATGACGTTAACGGGCTGAAAACGCCTGTTTTGGGACTCTGCAGAGAAAGTGTTTGCAGACTGCTGAATCCACACACGGGTTTAACTCTGGAAGTTGAGTGCACACATTGACAGCCGTTCTGTTAGATAGCTGCGTTTTGGATTAAGAAGCAGATATTTCCCTGGGCTTACTGCTGTTTCTTCCATATGCCGGTAATGGGCTGAAAACACCTGTTTTGGGACTCTGCAGAGAAAGTGTTTGCAGACTGCTGAATCCACACACGGGTTTAACTCTGGAAATTGAGTGCCCACATTGACAGCCGTTCTGTTAGATAGCTGCGTTTTGGATATAGAAGCAGATATTTCCCTGGGCTTACTGCTGTTTCTTCCATATGCCGGTAATGGGCTGAAAACGCCTGGTTTGGGACTCTGCAGAGAAAAAGTTTGCAGACTGCTGAATCCACACACGGGTTTAAATCTGGAAGTTGAGTGCACACATTGACAACCGTTCTGTTAGATAGCTGCGTTTTGGATTTAGAAGCAGATATTTCCCTGTGCTTACTGCTGTTTCTTCCATATGCCGGTAATGGGCTGAAAACGCCTGTTTTGGGACTCTGCAGAGAAAGTGTTTGCAGACTGCTGAATCCACACATGGGTTTAACTCTGGAAGTTGAGTGCACACATTGACAACCGTTCTGTTAAATAGCTGCGTTTTGGATTTAGAAGCAGATATTTCCCTGTGCTTACTGCTGTTTCTTCCATATGCCGGTAATGGGCTGAAAACGCCTGTTTTGGGACTCTGCAGAGAAAGTGTTTGCAGACTGCTGAATCCACACACGGGTTTAACTCTGGAAGTTGAGTGCACGCATTGACAACCGTTCTGATAGACAGCTGCGTTTTGGATTTAGAAGCAGATATTTCCCTGTGCTTACTGCTGTTTCTTCCATATGCCGGTAATGGGCTGAAAACGCCTGTTTTGGGACTCTGCAGAGAAAGTGTTTGCAGACTGCTGAATCCACACACGGGTTTAACTCTGGAAGTTGAGTGCACACATTGACAACCGTTCTGTTAGATAGCTGCGTTTTGGATTTAGAAGCAGATATTTCCCTGTGCTTACTGCTGTTTCTTCCATATGACGGTAACGGGCTGAAAACGCCTGTTTTGGGACTCTGCAGAGAAAGTGTTTGCAGACTGCTGAATCCACACACGGGTTTAACTCTGGAAGTTGAGTGCACACATTGACAGCCGTTCTGTTAGATAGCTGCGTTTTGGATTAAGAACAGATATTTCCCTGGGCTTACTGCTGTTTCTTCCATATGCCGGTAATGGGCTGAAAACACCTGTTTTGGGACTCTGCAGAGAAAGTGTTTGCAGACTGCTGAATCCACACACGGGTTTAACTCTGGAAATTGAGTGCCCACATTGACAGCCGTTCTGTTAGATAGCTGCGTTTTGGATTTAGAAGCAGATATTTCCCTGGGCTTACTGCTGTTTCTTCCATATGCCGGTAATGGGCTGAAAACGCCTGGTTTGGGACTCTGCAGAGAAGATGTTTGCAGACTGCTGAATCCACACACGGGTTTAAATCTGGAAGTTGAGTGCACACATTGACAACCGTTCTGTTAGATAGCTGCGTTTTGGATTTAGAAGCAGATATTTCCCTGTGCTGACTGCTGTTTCTTCCATATGCCGGTAATGGGCTGAAAACGCCTGTTTTGGGACTCTGCAGAGAAAGTGTTTGCAGACTGCTGAATCCACACACGGGTTTAACTCTGGAAGTTCATTGCACGCACTGACAACCGTTCTGTTAGATAGCTGCGTTTTGGATTTAGAAGCAGATATTTCCCTGTGCATACAGCTGTTTCTTCCATATGCCGGTAACGGGCTGAAAACGCCTGTTTTGGGACTCTGCAGAGAAAGTGTTTGCAGACTGCTGAATCCACACACGGGTTTAACTCTGGAAGTTGAGTGCACACATTGACAACCGTTCTGTTAGATAGCTGCGTTTTGGATTTAGAAGCAGATATTTCCCTGTGCTTACTGCTGTTTCTTCCATATGCCGGTAATGGGCTGAAAACCCCTGTTTTGGGACTCTGCAGAGAAAGTGTTTGCAGACTGCTGAATCCACACATGGGTTTAACTCTGGAAGTTGAGTGCACACATTGACAACCGTTCTGTTAGATAGCTGCGTTTTGGATTTAGAAGCAGATATTTCCCTGTGCTTACTGCTGTTTCTTCCATATGCCGGTAATGGGCTGAAAACGCCTGTTTTGGGACTCTGCAGAGAAAGTGTGTGCAGACTGCTGAATCCACACACGGGTTTAACTCTGGAAGTTGAGTGCACACACTGACAACCGTTCTGTTAGATAGCTGCGTTTTGGATTTAAAAGCAGATATTTCCATGTGCATACAGCTGTTTCTTCCATATGCCAGTAACGGGCTGAAAACGCCTGTTTGGGGACTCTGCAGAGAAAGTGTTTGCAGACTGCTGAATCCACACACGGGTTTAACTCTGGAAGTTGAGTGCACACATTGACAACCGTTCTGTTAGATAGCTGCGTTTTGGATTTAGAAGCAGATATTTCCCTGTGCTGACTGCTGTTTCTTCCATATTCCGGTAATGGGCTGAAAACGCCTGTTTTGGGACTCTGCAGAGAAAGTGTTTGCAGACTGCTGAATCCACACACGGGTTTAACTCTGGAAGTTGAGTGCACACGTTGACAACCGTTCTGTTAGATAGCTGCGTTTTGGAATTAAAAGCAGATATTTCCCTGTGCTGACTGCTGTTTCTTCCATATGCCGGTAATGGGCTGAAAACGCCTGTTTTGGCACTCTGCAGAGAAAGTGTTTGCAGACTGCTGAATACACACATGGGTTTAACTGTGGAAGTTGAGTGCACACACTGACAACCGTTCTGCTAGATAGCTGCGTTTTGGATTTAGAAGCAGATATTTCCCTGTGCTGACTGCTGTTTCTTCCATATGCCGGTAATGGGCTGAAAACGCCTGATTTGGGACTCTGCAGAGAAAGTGTTTGCAGACTGCTGAATCCACACACGGGTTTAACTCTGGAAGTTCATTGCACACACTGACAACCGATCTGTTAGATAGCTGCGTTTTGGATTTAGAAGCAGATATTTCCCTGTGCATACAGCTGTTTCTTCCATATGCCGGTAACGGGCTGAAAACGCCTGTTTGGGGACTCTGCAGAGAAAGTGTTTGCAGACTGCTGAATACACACACGGGTTTAACTCTGGAAGTTGAGTGCACACATTGACAACCGTTCTCTTAGATACCTGTGTTTTGGATTTAGAAGCAGATATTTCCCGGTGCTTACTGCTGTTTCTTCCATATGCCGGTAATGGGCTGAAAACCCCTGTTTTGGGACTCTGCAGAGAAAGTGTTTTCAGACTGCTGAATCCACACACGGGTTTAACTCTGGAAGTTGAGTGCACACATTGACAACCGTTCTGTTAGATAGCTGCGTTTTGGATTTAGAAGCAGATATTTCCCTGTGCTTACTGCTGTTTCTTCCATATGCCGGTAACGGGCTGAAAACGCCTGTTTTGGGACTCTGCAGAGAAAGTGTGTGCAGACTGCTGAATCCACAAACGGGTTTATCTCTGGAAGTTGAGTGCACACATTGACAACCGTTCTGTTAGATAGCTGCGTTTTGGATTTAGAAGCAGATATTTCCCTGAGCTTACTGCTGTTTCTTCCATATGCCGGTAATGGGCTGAAAACGCCTGTTTTGGGACTCTGCAGAGAAAGTGTTTGCAGACTGCTGAATCCACACATGGGTTTAACTGTGGAAGTTGAGTGCACACACTGACAACCGTTCTGTTAGATAGCTGCGTTTTGGATTTAGAAGCAGATATTTCCCTGTGCTTACTGAACTTTCTTCCATATGCCGGTAATGGGCTGAAAACGCCTGTTTTGGGACTCTGCAGAGAAAGTGTTTGCAGACTGCTGAATCCACACACGGGTTTAACTCTGGAAGTTGAGTGCACACATTGACAACCGTTCTGTTAGATAGCTGCGTTTTGGATTTAGAAGGAGATATTTCCCTGTGCTTACTGCTGTTTCTTCCCTATGCCGGTAATGGGCTGAAAACGCATTTTTTGGGACCCTGCAGAGAAAGTGTTTGCAGACTGCTGAATCCACACACGGGTTTAACTCTGGAAGTTGAGTGCACACATTGAAAATCGTTCAGTTAGATAGCTGCGTTTTGGATTTAGAAGCAGATATTTCCCTGTGCTTACTGCTGTTTCTTCCATATGCCGGTAATGGGCTGAAAACGCCTGTTTTGGGACTCTGCAGAGAAAGTGTTTGCAGACTGCTGAATCCACACACGGGTTTAACTCTGGAAGTTGAGTGCACACATTGACAACCGTTCTGTTAGATAGCTGCGTTTTGGATTTAGAAGCAGATATTTCCCTGTGCTTACTGCTGTTTCTTCCATAGGCCGGTAATGGGCTGAAAACGCCTGTTTTGGGACTCTGCAGAGAAAGTGTTTGCAGACTGCTGAATCCACACACGGGTTTAACTCTGGAAGTTGAGTGCACACATTGAAAACCGTTCAGTTAGATAGCTGCGTTTTGGATTTAGAAGCAGATATTTCCCTGTGCTTACTGCTGTTTCTTCCATATGCCGGTAATGGGCTGAAAACGCCTGTTTTGGGACTCTGCAGAAAAAGTGTGTGCAGACTGCTGAATCCACAAACGGGTTTAACTCTGGAAGTTGAGTGCACACATTGACGACCGTTCTGTTAGATAGCTGCGTTTTGGATTTAGAAGCAGATATTTCCCTGTGCTTACTGCTGTTTCTTCCATATGCCGGTAATGGGCTGAAAACTCCTGTTTTGGGACTCTGCAGAGAAAGTGTTTGCAGACTGCTGAATCCACACACGGGTTTAACTCTGGAAGTTGAGTGCACACATTGACAACCGTTCTGTTAGATAGCTGCGTTTTGGATTTAGAAGCAGATATTTCCCTGTGCTTACTACTGTTTCTTCCATATGCCGGTAATGGGCTGAAAACGCCTGTTTTGGGACACTGCAGTGAAAGTTTTTGCAGACTGCTGAATCCACACACGGGTTTAACTCTGGAAGTTGAGTGCACAAATTGACAACCGTTCTGTTAGATAGCTGCGTTTTGGATTTAGAAGCAGATATTTCCCTGTGCTGACTGCTGTTTCTTCCATATGCCGGTAATGGGCTGAAAACGCCTGTTTTGGGACTGTGCAGAGAAAGTGTTTGCAGACTGCTGAATCCACACACGGGTTTAACTCTGGAAGTTGAGTGCACACACTGACAACCGTTCTGTTAGATAGCTGCGTTTTGGATTTAGAAGCAGATATTTCCCTGTGCATACAGCTGTTTCTTCCATATGCCAGTAACGGGCTGAAAACGCCTGTTTGGGGACTCTGCAGAGAAAGTGTTTGCAAACTGCTGAATCCACACACGGGTTTAACTCTGGAAGTTGAGTGCACACATTGACAACCGTTCTGTTAGATAGCTGCGTTTTGGATTTAGAAGCAGATATTTCCCTGTGCTGACTGCTGTTTCTTCCATATTCCGGTAATGGGCTGAAAACGCCTGTTTTGGGACTCTGCAGAGAAAGTGTTTGCAGACTGCTGAATCCACACACGGGTTTAACTCTGGAAGTTGAGTGCACACGTTGACAACCGTTCTGTTAGATAGCTGCGTTTTGGATTTAGAAGCAGATATTTCCCTGTGCTGACTGCTGTTTCTTCCATATGCCGGTAATGGGCTGAAAACGCCTGTTTTGGCACTCTGCAGAGAAAGTGTTTGCAGACTGCTGAATACACACATGGGTTTAACTGTGGAAGTTGAGTGCACACACTGACAACCGTTCTGTTAGATAGCTGCGTTTTGGATTTAGAAGCAGATATTTCCCTGTGCTGACTGCTGTTTCTTCCATATGCCGGTAATGGGCTGAAAACGCCTGTTTTGGGACTCTGCAGAGAAAGTGTTTGCAGACTGCTGAATCCACACACGGGTTTAACTCTGGAAGTTCATTGCACACACTGACAACCGATCTGTTAGATAGCTGCGTTTTGGATTTAGAAGCAGATATTTCCCTGTGCATACAGCTGTTTCTTCCATATGCCGGTAACGGGCTGAAAACGCCTGTTTGGGGACTCGGCAGAGAAAGTGTTTGCAGACTGCTGAATACACACACGGGTTTAACTCTGGAAGTTGAGTGCACACATTGACAACCGTTCTCTTAGATACCTGTGTTTTGGATTTAGAAGCAGATATTTCCCGGTGCTTACTGCTGTTTCTTCCATATGCCGGTAATGGGCTGAAAACCCCTGTTTTGGGACTCTGCAGAGAAAGTGTTTTCAGACTGCTGAATCCACACACGGGTTTAACTCTGGAAGTTGAGTGCACACATTGACAACCGTTCTGTTAGATAGCTGCGTTTTGGATTTAGAAGCAGATATTTCCCTGTGCTTACTGCTGTTTCTTCCATATGCCGGTAACGGGCTGAAAACGCCTGTTTTGGGACTCTGCAGAGAAAGTGTGTGCAGACTGCTGAATCCACAAACGGGTTTATCTCTGGAAGTTGAGTGCACACATTGACAACCGTTCTGTTAGATAGCTGCGTTTTGGATTTAGAAGCAGATATTTCCCTGAGCTTACTGCTGTTTCTTCCATATGCCGGTAATGGGCTGAAAACGCCTGTTTTGGGACTATGCAGAGAAAGTGTTTGCAGACTGCTGAATCCACACATGGGTTTAACTGTGGAAGTTGAGTGCACACACTGACAACCGTTCTGTTAGATAGCTGCGTTTTGGATTTAGAAGCAGATATTTCCCTGTGCTTACTGAACTTTCTTCCATATGCCGGTAATGGGCTGAAAACGCCTGTTTTGGGACTCTGCAGAGAAAGTGTTTGCAGACTGCTGAATCCACACACGGGTTTAACTCTGGAAGTTGAGTGCACACATTGACAACCGTTCTGTTAGATAGCTGCGTTTTGGATTTAGAAGCAGATATTTCCCTGTGCTTACTGCTGTTTCTTCCCTATGCCGGTAATGGGCTGAAAACGCATTTTTTGGGACCCTGCAGAGAAAGTGTTTGCAGACTGCTGAATCCACACACGGGTTTAACTCTGGAAGTTGAGTGCACACATTGAAAATCGTTCAGTTAGATAGCTGCGTTTTGGATTTAGAAGCAGATATTTCCCTGTGCTTACTGCTGTTTCTTCCATATGCCGGTAATGGGCTGAAAACGCCTGTTTTGGGACTCTGCAGAGAAAGTGTTGGCAGACTGCTGAATCCACACACGGGTTTAACTCTGGAAGTTGAGTGCACACATTGACAACCGTTCTGTTAGATAGCTGCGTTTTGGATTTAGAAGAAGATATTTCCCTGTGCTTACTGCTGTTTCTTCCATATGCCGGTAATGGGCTGAAAACGCCTGTTTTGGGACTCTGCAGAGAAAGTGTGTGCAGACTGCTGAATCCAAAAACGGGTTTAACTCTGGAAGTTGAGTGCACACATTGACAGCCGTTCTGTTAGATAGCTGCGTTTTGGATTTAGAAGCAGATATTTCCCTGGGTTTACTGCTGTTTCTTCCATATGCCGGTAATGGGCTGAAAACGCCTGGTTTGGGACTCTGCAGAGAAGATGTTTGCAGACTGCTGAATCCACACACCGGTTTAACTCTGGAAGTTGAGTGCACACATTGACAACCGTTCTGTTAGATAGCTGCGTTTTGGATTTAGAAGCAGATATTTCCCTGTGCTTACTGCTGTTTCTTCCATATGCCGGTAATGGGCTGAAAACGCCTGTTTTGGGACTCTGCAGAGAAAGTGTTTGCAGACTGCTGAATCCACACACGGGTTTAACTCTGGAAGTTGAGTGCACACATTGACAACCGTTCTGATAGATAGCTGCGTTTTGGATTTAGAAGCAGATATTTCCCTGTGCTTACTGCTGTTTCTTCCCTATGCCGGTAATGGGCTTAAAACGCCTTTTTTGGGACTCTGCAGAGAAAGTGTTTGCAGACTGCTGAATCCACACATGGGTTTAACTCTGGAAGTTGAGTGCACACATTGAAAACCGTTCTGTTAGATAGCTGCGTTTTGGATGTAGAAGCAGATATTTCCATGTGCTTACTGCTGTTTCTTCCATATGCCGGTAATGGGCTGAAAACGCCTGTTTTGGGACTCTGCAGAGAAAGTGTTTGCAGACTGCTGAATCCACACACGGGTTTAACTCTGGAAGTTGAGTGCACACATTGACAACCGTTCTGTTAGATAGCTGTGTTTTGGATTTAGAAGCACATATTTCCCTGTGCTGACTGCTGTTTCTTCCATATGCCCGTAATGGGCTGAAAACGCCTGTTTTGGGACTCTGCAGAGAAAGTGTTTGCAGACTGCTGAATCCACACACGGGTTTAACTCTGGAAGTTGAGTGCACACAATGACAACCGTTCTGTTAGATAGCTGCGTTTTGGTTTTAGAAGCAGATATTTCCCTGTGCTTACTGCTGTTTCTTCCATATGCCGGTAATGGGCTGAAAACGCCTGTTTTGGGACTCTGCAGAGAAAGTGTTTGCAGACTGCTGAATCCACACACGGGTTTAACTCTGGAAGTTGAGTGCACACATTGACAACCGTTCTGTTAGATAGCTGGGTTTTGGATTTAGAAGCAGATATTTCCCTGTGCTGACTGCTGTTTCTTCCATATACCGGTAATGGGCTGAAAACGCCTGTTTTGGGACTCTGCAGAGAAAGTGTTTGCAGACTGCTGAATCCACACACGGGTTTAACTCTGGAAGTTGAGTGCACACATTGACAACCGTTCTGTTAGATAGCTGCGTTTTGAATTTAGAAGTAGTTATTTCCCTGTGCATACAGCTGTTTCTTCCATATGCCGGTAACGGGCTGAAAACGCCTGTTTGTGGACTCTGCAGAGAAAGTGTTTGCAGACTGCTGAATCCACACACGGGTTTAACTCTGGAAGTTGAGTGCACACATTGACAACCGTTCTGTTAGATAGCTGCGTTTTGGATTTAGAAGCAGATATTTCAATGTGCATACAGCTGTTTCTTCCATATGCCGGTAACGGGCTGAAAACGCCTGTTTTGGGACTCTGCAGAGAAAGTGTTTGCAGACTGCTGAATCCACACACGGGTTTAACTCTGGAAGTTGAGTTCACACATTGACAACCGTTCTGTTAGATAGCTGCGTTTTGGATTTAGAAGCAGATATTTCCCTGTGCTGACTGCTGTTTCTTCCATATGCCGGTAATGGGCTGAAAACACCTGTTTTGGGACTCTGCAGAGAAAGTGTTTGCAGACTGCTGAATCCACACACGGGTTTAACTCTGGAAGTTGAGTGCACACACTGACAACCGTTCGGTTAGATAGCTGCGTTTTGGATTTAGAAGCAGATATTTCCCTGTGCATACAGCTGTTTCTTCCATACGCCGG
Organism: Aotus nancymaae; assembly: GCF_030222135.1. NCBI lineage: Eukaryota > Metazoa > Chordata > Mammalia > Primates > Aotidae > Aotus > Aotus nancymaae. The sequence continues at coordinate 60,785 of NW_026988934.1, read as the reverse complement.
TAACGGGCTGAAAACGCCTGTTTGGGGACTCTGCAGAGAAAGTGTTTGCAGACTGCTGAATCCACACACGGGTTTAACTCTGGAAGTTGAGTGCACACATTGACAACCGTTCTGTTAGATAGCTGCGTTTTGGATTTAGAAGCAGATATTTCCCTGTGCTTAGTGCTGTTTCTTCCATATGCCGGTAATGGGCTGAAAACCCCTGTTTTGGGACTCCGCAGAGAAAGTGTGTGCAGACTGCTGAATCCACAAACGGGTTTAACTCTGGAAGTTGAGTGCACACAATGACAACCGTTCTGTTAGATAGCTGCGTTTTGGATTTAGAAGCAGATATTTCCCTGTGCTTACTGCTGTTTCTTCCATATGCCGGTAATGGGCTGAAAACGCCTGTTTTGGGACTCTGCAGAGAAAGTGTTTGCAGACTGCTGAATCCACACACGGGTTTAACTCTGGAAGTTGAGTGCACACATTGACAACCGTTCTGTTAGATAGCTGCGTTTTGGATTTAGAAGCAGATATTTCCCTGGGTTTACTGTTGTTTCTTCCATATGCCGGTAATGGGCTGAAAACGCCTGTTTTGGGACTCTGCAGAGAAAGTGTTTGCAGACTGCTGAATCCACACATGGGTTTAACTGTGGAAGTTGAGTGCACACATTGACAACCGTTCTGTTAGATAGCTGCCTTTTGGATTTAGAAGCAGATATTTCCCTGTGCTTACTGAACTTTCTTCCATATGCCGGTAATGGGCTGAAAACGCCTGTTTTGGGACTCTGCAGAGAAAGTGTTTGCAGACTGCTGAATCCACACACGGGTTTAACTCTGGAAGTTGAGTGCACACATTGACAACCGTTCTGTTAGATAGCTGCGTTTTGGATTTAGAAGCAGATATTTCCCTGTGCTTACTGCTGTTTCTTCCATATGACGGTAATGGGCTGAAAACGCCTGTTTTGGGACTCTGCAGAGAAAGTGTTTGCAGACTGCTGAATCCACACACGGGTTTAACTCTGGAAGTTGAGTGCACACATTGACAACCGTTCTGTTAAATATCTGCGTTTTGGATTTAGAAGCAGATATTTCCCTGTGCTTACTGCTGTTTCTTCCATATGCCGGTAATGGGATGAAAACGCCTGTTTTGGGACTCTGCAGAGAAAGTGTTTGCAGACTGCTGAATCCACACACGGGTTTAACTCTGGAAGTTGAGTGCACGCATTGACAACCGTTCTGTTAGATAGCTGCGTTTTGGATTTAGAAGCAGATATTTCCCTGGGCTTACTGCTGTTTCTTCCATATGCCGGTAATGGGCTGAAAACGCCTGTTTTCGGACTCTGCAGAGAAAGTGTTTGCAGACTGCTGAATCCACACACGGGTTTAACTCTGGAAGTTGAGTGCACACATTGACAACCGTTCTGTTAGATAGCTGCGTTTTGGAATTAGAAGCAGATATTTCCCTGTGCTGACTGCTGTTTCTTCCATATGCCGGTAATGGGCTGAAAACGCCTGTTTTGGGACTCTGCAGAGAAAGTGTTTGCAGACTGCTGAATCCACACATGGGTTTAACTGTGGAAGTTGAGTGCACACACTGACAGCCGTTCTGTTAGATAGCTGCGTTTTGGATTTAGAAGCAGATATTTCCCTGTGCTTACTGCTGTTTCTTCCATATGCCGGTAATGGGCTGAAAACGCCTATTTTGGGACTCTGCAGAGAAAGTGTTTGCAGACTGCTGAATCCACACACGGGTTTAACTCTGGAAGTTGAGTGCACACATTGACAACCGTTCTGTTAGATAGCTGGGTTTTGGATTTAGAAGCAGATATTTCCCTGTGCTGACTGCTGTTTCTTCCATATACCGGTAATGGGCTGAAAACGCCTGTTTTGGGACTCTGCAGAGAAAGTGTTTGCAGACTGCTGAATCCACACACGGGTTTAACTCTGGAAGTTGAGTGCACACATTGACAACCGTTCTGTTAGATAGCTGCGTTTTGGATTTAGAAGTAGTTATTTCCCTGTGCATACAGCTGTTTCTTCCATATGCCGGTAACGGGCTGAAAACGCCTGTTTGTGGACTCTGCAGAGAAAGTGTTTGCAGACTGCTGAATCCACACACGGGTTTAACTCTGGAAGTTGAGTGCACACATTGACAACCGTTCTGTTAGATAGCTGCGTTTTGGATTTAGAAGCAGATATTTCAATGTGCATACAGCTGTTTCTTCCATATGCCGGTAACGGGCTGAAAACGCCTGTTTTGGGACTCTGCAGAGAAAGTGTTTGCAGACTGCTGAATCCACACACGGGTTTAACTCTGGAAGTTGAGTGCACACATTGACAACCGTTCTGTTAGATAGCTGGGTTTTGGATTTAGAAGCAGATATTTCCCTGTGCTGACTGCTGTTTCTTCCATATACCGGTAATGGGCTGAAAACGCCTGTTTTGGGACTCTGCAGAGAAAGTGTTTGCAGACTGCTGAATCCACACACGGGTTTAACTCTGGAAGTTGAGTGCACACATTGACAACCGTTCTGTTAGATAGCTGCGTTTTGAATTTAGAAGTAGTTATTTCCCTGTGCATACAGCTGTTTCTTCCATATGCCGGTAACGGGCTGAAAACGCCTGTTTGTGGACTCTGCAGAGAAAGTGTTTGCAGACTGCTGAATCCACACACGGGTTTAACTCTGGAAGTTGAGTGCACACATTGACAACCGTTCTGTTAGATAGCTGCGTTTTGGATTTAGAAGCAGATATTTCAATGTGCATACAGCTGTTTCTTCCATATGCCGGTAACGGGCTGAAAACGCCTGTTTTGGGACTCTGCAGAGAAAGTGTTTGCAGACTGCTGAATCCACACACGGGTTTAACTCTGGAAGTTGAGTTCACACATTGACAACCGTTCTGTTAGATAGCTGCGTTTTGGATTTAGAAGCAGATATTTCCCTGTGCTGACTGCTGTTTCTTCCATATGCCGGTAATGGGCTGAAAACACCTGTTTTGGGACTCTGCAGAGAAAGTGTTTGCAGACTGCTGAATCCACACACGGGTTTAACTCTGGAAGTTGAGTGCACACACTGACAACCGTTCGGTTAGATAGCTGCGTTTTGGATTTAGAAGCAGATATTTCCCTGTGCATACAGCTGTTTCTTCCATACGCCGGTAACGGGCTGAAAACGCCTGTTTGGGGACTCTGCAGAGAAAGTGTTTGCAGACTGCTGAATCCACACACGGGTTTAACTCTGGAAGTTGAGTGCACACATTGACAACCGTTCTGTTAGATAGCTGCGTTTTGGATTTAGAAGCAGATATTTCCCTGTGCTTAGTGCTGTTTCTTCCATATGCCGGTAATGGGCTGAAAACCCCTGTTTTGGGACTCCGCAGAGAAAGTGTGTGCAGACTGCTGAATCCACAAACGGGTTTAACTCTGGAAGTTGAGTGCACACAATGACAACCGTTCTGTTAGATAGCTGCGTTTTGGATTTAGAAGCAGATATTTCCCTGTGCTTACTGCTGTTTCTTCCATATGCCGGTAATGGGCTGAAAACGCCTGTTTTGGGACTCTGCAGAGAAAGTGTTTGCAGACTGCTGAATCCACACACGGGTTTAACTCTGGAAGTTGAGTGCACACATTGACAACCGTTCTGTTAGATAGCTGCGTTTTGGATTTAGAAGCAGATATTTCCCTGGGTTTACTGTTGTTTCTTCCATATGCCGGTAATGGGCTGAAAACGCCTGTTTTGGGACTCTGCAGAGAAAGTGTTTGCAGACTGCTGAATCCACACATGGGTTTAACTGTGGAAGTTGAGTGCACACATTGACAACCGTTCTGTTAGATAGCTGCCTTTTGGATTTAGAAGCAGATATTTCCCTGTGCTTACTGAACTTTCTTCCATATGCCGGTAATGGGCTGAAAACGCCTGTTTTGGGACTCTGCAGAGAAAGTGTTTGCAGACTGCTGAATCCACACACGGGTTTAACTCTGGAAGTTGAGTGCACACATTGACAACCGTTCTGTTAGATAGCTGCGTTTTGGATTTAGAAGCAGATATTTCCCTGTGCTTACTGCTGTTTCTTCCATATGACGGTAATGGGCTGAAAACGCCTGTTTTGGGACTCTGCAGAGAAAGTGTTTGCAGACTGCTGAATCCACACACGGGTTTAACTCTGGAAGTTGAGTGCACACATTGACAACCGTTCTGTTAAATATCTGCGTTTTGGATTTAGAAGCAGATATTTCCCTGTGCTTACTGCTGTTTCTTCCATATGCCGGTAATGGGATGAAAACGCCTGTTTTGGGACTCTGCAGAGAAAGTGTTTGCAGACTGCTGAATCCACACACGGGTTTAACTCTGGAAGTTGAGTGCACGCATTGACAACCGTTCTGTTAGATAGCTGCGTTTTGGATTTAGAAGCAGATATTTCCCTGGGCTTACTGCTGTTTCTTCCATATGCCGGTAATGGGCTGAAAACGCCTGTTTTGGGACTCTGCAGAGAAAGTGTTTGCAGACTGCTGAATCCACACACGGGTTTAACTCTGGAAGTTGAGTGCACACATTGACAACCGTTCTGTTAGATAGCTGCGTTTTGGAATTAGAAGCAGATATTTCCCTGTGCTGACTGCTGTTTCTTCCATATGCCGGTAATGGGCTGAAAACGCCTGTTTTGGGACTCTGCAGAGAAAGTGTTTGCAGACTGCTGAATCCACACATGGGTTTAACTGTGGAAGTTGAGTGCACACACTGACAGCCGTTCTGTTAGATAGCTGCGTTTTGGATTTAGAAGCAGATATTTCCCTGTGCTTACTGCTGTTTCTTCCATATGCCGGTAATGGGCTGAAAACGCCTATTTTGGGACTCTGCAGAGAAAGTGTTTGCAGACTGCTGAATCCACACACGGGTTTAACTCTGGAAGTTGAGTGCACACATTGACAACCGTTCTGTTAGATAGCTGGGTTTTGGATTTAGAAGCAGATATTTCCCTGTGCTGACTGCTGTTTCTTCCATATACCGGTAATGGGCTGAAAACGCCTGTTTTGGGACTCTGCAGAGAAAGTGTTTGCAGACTGCTGAATCCACACACGGGTTTAACTCTGGAAGTTGAGTGCACACATTGACAACCGTTCTGTTAGATAGCTGCGTTTTGGATTTAGAAGTAGTTATTTCCCTGTGCATACAGCTGTTTCTTCCATATGCCGGTAACGGGCTGAAAACGCCTGTTTGTGGACTCTGCAGAGAAAGTGTTTGCAGACTGCTGAATCCACACACGGGTTTAACTCTGGAAGTTGAGTGCACACATTGACAACCGTTCTGTTAGATAGCTGCGTTTTGGATTTAGAAGCAGATATTTCAATGTGCATACAGCTGTTTCTTCCATATGCCGGTAACGGGCTGAAAACGCCTGTTTTGGGACTCTGCAGAGAAAGTGTTTGCAGACTGCTGAATCCACACACGGGTTTAACTCTGGAAGTTGAGTTCACACATTGACAACCGTTCTGTTAGATAGCTGCGTTTTGGATTTAGAAGCAGATATTTCCCTGTGCTGACTGCTGTTTCTTCCATATGCCGGTAATGGGCTGAAAACAACTGTTTTGGGACTCTGCAGAGAAAGTGTTTGCAGACTGCTGAATCCACACACGGGTTTAACTCTGGAAGTTGAGTGCACACACTGACAACCGTTCGGTTAGATAGCTGCGTTTTGGATTTAGAAGCAGATATTTCCCTGTGCATACAGCTGTTTCTTCCATACGCCGGTAACGGGCTGAAAACGCCTGTTTGGGGACTCTGCAGAGAAAGTGTTTGCAGACTGCTGAATCCACACACGGGTTTAACTCTGGAAGTTGAGTGCACACATTGACAACCGTTCTGTTAGATAGCTGCGTTTTGGATTTAGAAGCAGATATTTCCCTGTGCTTAGTGCTGTTTCTTCCATATGCCGGTAATGGGCTGAAAACCCCTGTTTTGGGACTCCGCAGAGAAAGTGTGTGCAGACTGCTGAATCCACAAACGGGTTTAACTCTGGAAGTTGAGTGCACACAATGACAACCGTTCTGTTAGATAGCTGCGTTTTGGATTTAGAAGCAGATATTTCCCTGTGCTTACTGCTGTTTCTTCCATATGCCGGTAATGGGCTGAAAACGCCTGTTTTGGGACTCTGCAGAGAAAGTGTTTGCAGACTGCTGAATCCACACACGGGTTTAACTCTGGAAGTTGAGTGCACACATTGACAACCGTTCTGTTAGATAGCTGCGTTTTGGATTTAGAAGCAGATATTTCCCTGGGTTTACTGTTGTTTCTTCCATATGCCGGTAATGGGCTGAAAACGCCTGTTTTGGGACTCTGCAGAGAAAGTGTTTGCAGACTGCTGAATCCACACATGGGTTTAACTGTGGAAGTTGAGTGCACACATTGACAACCGTTCTGTTAGATAGCTGCCTTTTGGATTTAGAAGCAGATATTTCCCTGTGCTTACTGAACTTTCTTCCATATGCCGGTAATGGGCTGAAAACGCCTGTTTTGGGACTCTGCAGAGAAAGTGTTTGCAGACTGCTGAATCCACACACGGGTTTAACTCTGGAAGTTGAGTGCACACATTGACAACCGTTCTGTTAGATAGCTGCGTTTTGGATTTAGAAGCAGATATTTCCCTGTGCTTACTGCTGTTTCTTCCATATGCCGGTAATGGGCTGAAAACGCCTGTTTTGGGACTCTGCAGAGAAAGTGTTTGCAGACTGCTGAATCCACACACGGGTTTAACTCTGGAAGTTGAGTGCACACATTGACAACCGTTCTGTTAAATATCTGCGTTTTGGATTTAGAAGCAGATATTTCCCTGTGCTTACTGCTGTTTCTTCCATATGCCGGTAATGGGCTGAAAACGCCTGTTTTGGGACTCTGCAGAGAAAGTGTTTGCAGACTGCTGAATCCACACACGGGTTTAACTCTGGAAGTTGAGTGCACGCATTGACAACCGTTCTGTTAGATAGCTGCGTTTTGGATTTAGAAGCAGATATTTCCCTGGGCTTACTGCTGTTTCTTCCATATGCCGGTAATGGGCTGAAAACGCCTGTTTTCGGACTCTGCAGAGAAAGTGTTCGCAGACTGCTGAATCCACACACGGGTTTAACTCTGGAAGTTGAGTGCACACATTGACAACCGTTCTGTTAGATAGCTGCGTTTTGGAATTAGAAGCAGATATTTCCCTGTGCTGACTGCTGTTTCTTCCATATGCCGGTAATGGGCTGAAAACGCCTGTTTTGGGACTCTGCAGAGAAAGTGTTTGCAGACTGCTGAATCCACACATGGGTTTAACTGTGGAAGTTGAGTGCACACACTGACAGCCGTTCTGTTAGATAGCTGCGTTTTGGATTTAGAAGCAGATATTTCCCTGTGCTTACTGCTGTTTCTTCCATATGCCGGTAATGGGCTGAAAACGCCTATTTTGGGACTCTGCAGAGAAAGTGTTTGCAGACTGCTGAATCCACACACGGGTTTAACTCTGGAAGTTGAGTGCACACATTGACAACCGTTCTGTTAGATAGCTGCGTTTTGGATTTAGAAGCAGATATTTCCCTGTGCTGACTGCTGTTTCTTCCATATGCTGGTAATGGGCTGAAAACGCCTGTTTTGGGACTCTGCAGAGAAAGTGTTTGCAGACTGCTGAATAAACACACGGGTTTAACTCTGGAAGTTCATTGCACACACTGACAACCGATCTGTTAGATAGCTGCGTTTTGGATTTAGAAGCAGATATTTCCCTGTGCGTACAGCTGTTTCTTCCATATGCCGGTAACGGGCTGAAAACGCCTGTTTGGGGACTCTGCAGAGAAAGTGTTTGCAGACTGCTGAATCCACACACGGGTTTAACTCTGGAAGTTGAGTGCACACATTGACAACCGTTCTGTTAGATAGCTGCGTTTTGGATTTAGAAGCAGATATTTCCCTGTGCTTACTGCTGTTTCTTCCATATGCCGTTAATGGGCTGAAAACCCCTGTTTTGGGACTCTGCAAAGAAAGTGTGTGCAGACTGCTGAATCCACAAACGCGTTTAACTCTGGAAGTTGAGTGCACACATTGACAACCGTTCTGTTAGATAGCTGCGTTTTGGATTTAGAAGCAGATATTTCCCTGTGCTTACTGCTGTTTCTTCCATACGCCGGTAATGGGCTGAAAACGCCTGTTTTGGGACTCTGCAGAGAAAGTGTTTGCAGACTGCTGAATCCACACACGGGTTTAACTCTGGAAGTTGAGTGCACACATTGACAACCGTTCTGTTAGATAGCTGCGTTTTGGATTTAGAAGCAGATATTTCCCTGGGTTTACTGCTGTTTCTTCCATATGCCGGTAATGGGCTGAAAACGCCTGTTTTGGGACTCTGCAGAGAAAGTGTTTGCAGACTGCTGAATCCACACATGGGTTTAACTGTGGAGGTTGAGTGCACACACTGACAACCGTTCTGTTAGATAGCTGCGTTTTGGATTTAGAAGCAGATATTTCCCTGTGCTTACTGAACTTTCTTCCTTATGCCGGTAATGGGCTGAAAACGCCTGTTTTGGGACTCTGCAGAGAAAGTGTTTGCAGACTGCTGAATCCACACACGGGTTTAACTCTGGAAGTTGAGTGCACACATTGACAACCGTTCTGTTAAATAGCTGCGTTTTGGATTTAGAAGCAGATATTTCCCTGGGCTTACGGCTGTTTCTTCCATATGCTGGTAATGGGCTGAAAACGCCTGTTTTGGGACTCTGCAGAGAAAGTGTTTGCAGACTGCTGAATCCACACACGGGTTTAACTCTGGAAGTTGAGTGCACACATTGACAACCGTTCTGTTACATAGCTGGGTTTTGGATTTAGAAGCAGATATTTCCCTGTGCTGACTGCTGTTTCTTCCATATACCGGTAATGGGCTGAAAACGCCTGTTTTGGGACTCTGCAGAGAAAGTGTTTGCAGACTGCTGAATCCACACACGGGTTTAACTCTGGAAGTTGAGTGCACACATTGACAACCGTTCTGTTAGATAGCTGCGTTTTGGATTTAGAAGTAGTTATTTCCCTGTGCATACAGCTGTTTCTTCCATATTCCGGTAACGGGCTGAAAACGCCTGTTTGTGGACTCTGCAGAGAAAGTGTTTGCAGACTGCTGAATCCACACACGGGTTTAACTCTGGAAGTTGAGTGCACACATTGACAACCGTTCTGTTAGATAGCTGCGTTTTGGATTTAGAAGCAGATATTTCAATGTGCATACAGCTGTTTCTTCCATATGCCGGTAACGGGCTGAAAACGCCTGTTTTGGGACTCTGCAGAGAAAGTGTTTGCAGACTGCTGAATCCACACACGGGTTTAACTCTGGATGTTGAGTTCACACATTGACAACCGTTCTGTTAGATAGCTGCGTTTTGGATTTAGAAGCAGATATTTCCCTGTGCTGACTGCTGTTTCTTCCATATGCCGGTAATGGGCGGAAAACACCTGTTTTGGGACTCTGCAGAGAAAGTGTTTGCAGACTGCTGAATCCACACACGGGTTTAACTCTGGAAGTTGAGTGCACACACTGACAACCGTTCGGTTATATAGCTGCGTTTTGGATTTATAAGCAGATATTTCCCTGTGCATACAGCTGTTTCTTCCATACGCCGGTAACGGGCTGAAAACGCCTGTTTGGGGACTCTGCAGAGAAAGTGTTTGCAGACTGCTGAATCCACACACGGGTTTAACTCTGGAAGTTGAGTGCACACATTGACAACCGTTCTGTTAGATAGCTGCGTTTTGGATTTAAAAGCAGATATTTCCCTGTGCTTACTGCTGTTTCTTCCATATGCCGGTAATGGGCTGAAAACGCCTGTTTTGGGACTCTGCAGAGAAAGTGTTTGCAGACTGCTGAATCCACACACGGGTTTAACTCTGGAAGTTGAGTGCACACATTGACAACCGTTCTGTTAGTTAGCTGCGTTTTGGATTTAGAAGCAGATATTTCCCTGTGCTGACTGCTGTTTCTTCCATATGCCGGTAATGGGCTGAAAACGCCTGTTTTGGGACCCTGCAGAGAAAGTGTTTGCAGACTGCTGAATCCACACACGGGTTTAACTCTGGAAGTTGAGTGCACACATTGACAACCGTTCTGTTAGATAGCTGCGTTTTGGATTTAGAAGCAGATATTTCCCTGTGCTGACTGCTGTTTCTTCCATATGCCGGTAATGGGCTGAAAACGCCTGTTTTGGGACTCTGCAGAGAAAGTGTTTGCAGACTGCTGAATCCACACACGGGTTTAACTCTGGAATTTGAGTGCACACATTGTCAACCGTTCTGTTAGACAGCTGCGTTTTGGATTTAGAAGCAGATATTTCCCTGTGCTTACTGCTGTTTCTTCCATATGCCGGTAATGGGCTGAAAACGCCTGTTTTGGGACTCTGCAGAGAAAGTGTTTGCAGACTGCTGAATAAACACACGGGTTTAACTCTGGAAGTTCATTGCACACACTGACAACCGATCTGTTAGAAAGCTGCGTTTTGGATTTAGAAGCAGATATTTCCCTGTGCGTACAGCTGTTTCTTCCATATGCAGGTAACGGGCTGAAAACGCCTGTTTGCGGACTCTGCAGAGAATGTGTTTGCAGACTGCTGAATCCACACACGGGTTTAACTCTGGAAGTTGAGTGCACACATTGACAACCGTTCTGTTAGATAGCTGCGTTTTGGATTTAGAAGCAGATATTTCCCTGTGCTTACTGCTGTTTCTTCCATATGCCGGTAATGGGCTGAAAACCCCTGTTTTGGGACTCTGCAGAGAAAGTGTGTGCAGACTGCTGAATCCACAAACGGGTTTAACTCTGGAAGTTGAGTGCACACAATGACAACCGTTCTGTTAGATAGCTGCGTTTTGGATTTAGAAGCAGATATTTCCCTGTGCTTACTGCTGTTTCTTCCATATGCCGGTAATGGGCTGAAAACGCCTGTTTTGGGACTCTGCAGAGAAAGTGTTTGCAGACTGCTGAATCCACACACGGGTTTACCTCTGGAAGTTGAGTGCACACATTGACAACCGTTCTGTTAGATAGCTGCGTTTTGGATTTAGAAGCAGATATTTCCCTGGGTTTACTGCTGTTTCTTCCACATGCCGGTAATGGGCTGAAAACGCCTGTTTTGGGACTCTGCAGAGAAAGTGTTTGCAGACTGCTGAATCCACACATGGGTTTAACTGTGGAAGTTGAGTGCACACATTGACAACCGTTCTGTTAGATAGCTGCCTTTTGGATTTAGAAGCAGATATTTCCCTGTGCTTACTGAACTTTCTTCCATATGCCGGTAATGGGCTGAAAACGCCTGTTTTGGGACTCTGCAGAGAAAGTGTTTGCAGACTGCTGAATCCACACACGGGTTTAACTCTGGAAGTTGAGTGCACACATTGACAACCGTTCTGTTAGATAGCTGCGTTTTGGATTTAGAAGCAGATATTTCCCTGTGCTTACTGCTGTTTCTTCCATATGACGGTAATGGGCTGAAAACGCCTGTTTTGGGACTCTGCAGAGAAAGTGTTTGCAGACTCCTGAATCCACACACGGGTTTAACTCTGGAAGTTGAGTGCACACATTGACAACCGTTCTGTTAAATAGCTGCGTTTTGGATTTAGAAGCAGATATTTCCCTGTGCTGACTGCTGTTTCTTCCATATGCCGGTAATGGGCTGAAAACGCCTGTTTTGGGACTCTGCAGAGAAAGTGTTTGCAGACTGCTGAATCCACACACGGGTTTAACTCTGGAAGTTGAGTGCACACATTGACAACCGTTCTGTTAGATAGCTGCGTTTTGGATTTAGAAGTAGTTATTTCCCTGTGCATACAGCTGTTTCTTCCATATGCCGGTAACGGGCTGAAAACGCCTGTTTGTGGACTCTGCAGAGAAAGTGTTTGCAGACTGCTGAATCCACACACGGGTTTAACTCTGGAAGTTGAGTGCACACATTAACAACCGTTCTGTTAGATAGCTGCGTTTTGGATTTAGAAGCAGATATTTCAATGTGCATACAGCTGTTTCTTCCATATGCCGGTAACGGGCTGAAAACGCCTGTTTTGGGACTCTGCAGAGAAAGTGTTTGCAGACTGCTGAATCCACACACGGGTTTAACTCTGGATGTTGAGTTCACACATTGACAACCGTTCTGTTAGATAGCTGCGTTTTGGATTTAGAAGCAGATATTTCCCTGTGCTGACTGCTGTTTCTTCCATATGCCGGTAATGGGCTGAAAACGCCTGTTTTGGGACTGCAGAGAAAGTGTTTGCAGACTGCTGAATCCACACACGGGTTTAACTCTGGAAGTTGAGTGCACACATTGACAACCGTTCTGTTAGACAGCTGCGTTTTGGATTTAGAAGCAGATATTTCCCTGTGCTTACTGCTGTTTCTTCCATATGCCGGTAATGGGCTGAAAACGCCTGTTTTGGGACTCTGCAGAGAAAGTGTTTGCAGACTGCTGAATAAACACACGGGTTTAATTCTGGAAGTTCATTGCACACACTGACAACCGATCTGTTAGATAGTTGCGTTTTGGATTTAGAAGCAGATATTTCCCTGTGCGTACAGCTGTTTCTTCCATATGCAGGTAACGGGCTGAAAACGCCTGTTTGCGGACTCTGCAGAGAATGTGTTTGCAGACTGCTGAATCCACACACGGGTTTAACTCTGGAAGTTGAGTGCACACATTGACAACCGTTCTGTTAGATAGCTGCGTTTTGGATTTAGAAGCAGATATTTCCCTGTGCTTAGTGCTGTTTCTTCCATATGCCGGTAATGGGCTGAAAACGCCTGTTTTGGGACTCTGCAGAGAAAGTGTGTGCAGACTGCTGAATCCACAAACGGGTTTAACTCTGGAAGTTGAGTTCACACAATGACAACCGTTCTGTTAGATAGCTGCGTTTTGGATTTAGAAGCAGATATTTCCCTGTGCTTACTGCTGTTTCTTCCATATGCCGGTAATGGGCTGAAAACGCCTGTTTTGGGACTCTGCAGAGAAAGTGTTTGCAGACTGCTGAATCCACACACGGGTTTAACTCTGGAAGTTGAGTGCACACATTGAAAACCGTTCTGTTAGAAAGCTGCGTTTTGGATGTAGAAGCAGATATTTCCATGTGCTTACTGCTGTTTCTTCCATATGCCGGTAATGGGCTGAAAACGCCTGTTTTGGGACTCTGCAGAGAAAGTGTTTGCAGACTGCTGAATCCACACACGGGTTTAACTCTGGAAGTTGAGTGCACACATTGACAACCGTTCTGTTAGATAGCTGTGTTTTGGATTTAGAAGCACATATTTCCCTGTGCTGAATGCTGTTTCTTCCATATGCCCGTAATGGGCTGAAAACGCCTGTTTTGGGACTCTGCAGAGAAAGTGTTTGCAGACTGCTGAATCCACACACGGGTTTAACTCTGGAAGTTGAGTGCACACAATGACAACCGTTCTGTTAGAAAGCTGCGTTTTGGATTTAGAAGCAGATATTTCCCTGTGCTTACTGCTGTTTCTTCCATATGCCGGTAATGGGCTGAAAACGCCTGTTTTGGGACTCTGCAGAGAAAGTGTTTGCAGACTGCTGAATCCACACACGGGTTTAACTCTGGAAGTTGAGTGCACACATTGACAACCGTTCTGTTAGATAGCTGGGTTTTGGATTTAGAAGCAGATATTTCCCTGTGCTGACTGCTGTTTCTTCCATATACCGGTAATGGGCTGAAAACGCCTGTTTTGGGACTCTGCAGAGAAAGTGTTTGCAGACTGCTGAATCCACACACGGGTTTAACTCTGGAAGTTGAGTGCACACATTGACAACCGTTCTGTTAGATAGCTGCGTTTTGGATTTAGAAGTAGTTATTTCCCTGTGCATACAGCTGTTTCTTCCATATGCCGGTAACGGGCTGAAAACCCCTGTTTGGGGACTCTGCAGAGAAAGTGTTTGCAGACTGCTGAATCCACACACGGGTTTAACTCTGGAAGTTGAGTGCACACATTGACAACCGTTCTGTTAGATAGCTGCGTTTTGGATTTAGAAGCAGATATTTCAATGTGCATACAGCTGTTTCTTCCATATGCCGGTAATGGGCTGAAAACGCCTGTTTTGGCACTCTGCAGAGAAAGTGTTTGCAGACTGCTGAATACACACATGGGTTTAACTGTGGAAGTTGAGTGCACACACTGACAACCGTTCTGTTAGATAGCTGCGTTTTGGATTTAGAAGCAGATATTTCCCTGTGCTGACTGCTGTTTCTTCCATATGCCGGTAATGGGCTGAAAACGCCTGTTTTGGGACTCTGCAGAGAAAGTGTTTGCAGACTGCTGAATCCACACACGGGTTTAACTCTGGAAGTTCATTGCACACACTGACAACCGATCTGTTAGATAGCTGCGTTTTGGATTTAGAAGCAGATATTTCCCTGTGCATACAGCTGTTTCTTCCATATGCCGGTAACGGGCTGAAAACGCCTGTTTGGGGACTCGGCAGAGAAAGTGTTTGCAGACTGCTGAATACACACACGGGTTTAACTCTGGAAGTTGAGTGCACACATTGACAACCGTTCTCTTAGATACCTGTGTTTTGGATTTAGAAGCAGATATTTCCCGGTGCTTACTGCTGTTTCTTCCATATGCCGGTAATGGGCTGAAAACCCCTGTTTTGGGACTCTGCAGAGAAAGTGTTTTCAGACTGCTGAATCCACACACGGGTTTAACTCTGGAAGTTGAGTGCACACATTGACAACCGTTCTGTTAGATAGCTGCGTTTTGGATTTAGAAGCAGATATTTCCCTGTGCTTACTGCTGTTTCTTCCATATGCCGGTAACGGGCTGAAAACGCCTGTTTTGGGACTCTGCAGAGAAAGTGTGTGCAGACTGCTGAATCCACAAACGGGTTTATCTCTGGAAGTTGAGTGCACACATTGACAACCGTTCTGTTAGATAGCTGCGTTTTGGATTTAGAAGCAGATATTTCCCTGAGCTTACTGCTGTTTCTTCCATATGCCGGTAATGGGCTGAAAACGCCTGTTTTGGGACTATGCAGAGAAAGTGTTTGCAGACTGCTGAATCCACACATGGGTTTAACTGTGGAAGTTGAGTGCACACACTGACAACCGTTCTGTTAGATAGCTGCGTTTTGGATTTAGAAGCAGATATTTCCCTGTGCTTACTGAACTTTCTTCCATATGCCGGTAATGGGCTGAAAACGCCTGTTTTGGGACTCTGCAGAGAAAGTGTTTGCAGACTGCTGAATCCACACACGGGTTTAACTCTGGAAGTTGAGTGCACACATTGACAACCGTTCTGTTAGATAGCTGCGTTTTGGATTTAGAAGCAGATATTTCCCTGTGCTTACTGCTGTTTCTTCCCTATGCCGGTAATGGGCTGAAAACGCATTTTTTGGGACCCTGCAGAGAAAGTGTTTGCAGACTGCTGAATCCACACACGGGTTTAACTCTGGAAGTTGAGTGCACACATTGAAAATCGTTCAGTTAGATAGCTGCGTTTTGGATTTAGAAGCAGATATTTCCCTGTGCTTACTGCTGTTTCTTCCATATGCCGGTAATGGGCTGAAAACGCCTGTTTTGGGACTCTGCAGAGAAAGTGTTGGCAGACTGCTGAATCCACGCACGGGTTTAACTCTGGAAGTTGAGTGCACACATTGACAACCGTTCTGTTAGATAGCTGCGTTTTGGATTTAGAAGAAGATATTTCCCTGTGCTTACTGCTGTTTCTTCCATATGCCGGTAATGGGCTGAAAACGCCTGTTTTGGGACTCTGCAGAGAAAGTGTGTGCAGACTGCTGAATCCAAAAACGGGTTTAACTCTGGAAGTTGAGTGCACACATTGACAGCCGTTCTGTTAGATAGCTGCGTTTTGGATTTAGAAGCAGATATTTCCCTGGGTTTACTGCTGTTTCTTCCATATGCCGGTAATGGGCTGAAAACGCCTGGTTTGGGACTCTGCAGAGAAGATGTTTGCAGACTGCTGAATCCACACACCGGTTTAACTCTGGAAGTTGAGTGCACACATTGACAACCGTTCTGTTAGATAGCTGCGTTTTGGATTTAGAAGCAGATATTTCCCTGTGCTTACTGCTGTTTCTTCCATATGCCGGTAATGGGCTGAAAACGCCTGTTTTGGGACTCTGCAGAGAAAGTGTTTGCAGACTGCTGAATCCACACACGGGTTTAACTCTGGAAGTTGAGTGCACACATTGACAACCGTTCTGATAGATAGCTGCGTTTTGGATTTAGAAGCAGATATTTCCCTGTGCTTACTGCTGTTTCTTCCCTATGCCGGTAATGGGCTTAAAACGCCTTTTTTGGGACTCTGCAGAGAAAGTGTTTGCAGACTGCTGAATCCACACATGGGTTTAACTCTGGAAGTTGAGTGCACACATTGAAAACCGTTCTGTTAGATAGCTGCGTTTTGGATGTAGAAGCAGATATTTCCATGTGCTTACTGCTGTTTCTTCCATATGCCGGTAATGGGCTGAAAACGCCTGTTTTGGGACTCTGCAGAGAAAGTGTTTGCAGACTGCTGAATCCACACACGGGTTTAACTCTGGAAGTTGAGTGCACACATTGACAACCGTTCTGTTAGATAGCTGTGTTTTGGATTTAGAAGCACATATTTCCCTGTGCTGACTGCTGTTTCTTCCATATGCCCGTAATGGGCTGAAAACGCCTGTTTTGGGACTCTGCAGAGAAAGTGTTTGCAGACTGCTGAATCCACACACGGGTTTAACTCTGGAAGTTGAGTGCACACAATGACAACCGTTCTGTTAGATAGCTGCGTTTTGGTTTTAGAAGCAGATATTTCCCTGTGCTTACTGCTGTTTCTTCCATATGCCGGTAATGGGCTGAAAACGCCTGTTTTGGGACTCTGCAGAGAAAGTGTTTGCAGACTGCTGAATCCACACACGGGTTTAACTCTGGAAGTTGAGTGCACACATTGACAACCGTTCTGTTAGATAGCTGGGTTTTGGATTTAGAAGCAGATATTTCCCTGTGCTGACTGCTGTTTCTTCCATATACCGGTAATGGGCTGAAAACGCCTGTTTTGGGACTCTGCAGAGAAAGTGTTTGCAGACTGCTGAATCCACACACGGGTTTAACTCTGGAAGTTGAGTGCACACATTGACAACCGTTCTGTTAGATAGCTGCGTTTTGAATTTAGAAGTAGTTATTTCCCTGTGCATACAGCTGTTTCTTCCATATGCCGGTAACGGGCTGAAAACGCCTGTTTGTGGACTCTGCAGAGAAAGTGTTTGCAGACTGCTGAATCCACACACGGGTTTAACTCTGGAAGTTGAGTGCACACATTGACAACCGTTCTGTTAGATAGCTGCGTTTTGGATTTAGAAGCAGATATTTCAATGTGCATACAGCTGTTTCTTCCATATGCCGGTAACGGGCTGAAAACGCCTGTTTTGGGACTCTGCAGAGAAAGTGTTTGCAGACTGCTGAATCCACACACGGGTTTAACTCTGGAAGTTGAGTTCACACATTGACAACCGTTCTGTTAGATAGCTGCGTTTTGGATTTAGAAGCAGATATTTCCCTGTGCTGACTGCTGTTTCTTCCATATGCCGGTAATGGGCTGAAAACACCTGTTTTGGGACTCTGCAGAGAAAGTGTTTGCAGACTGCTGAATCCACACACGGGTTTAACTCTGGAAGTTGAGTGCACACACTGACAACCGTTCGGTTAGATAGCTGCGTTTTGGATTTAGAAGCAGATATTTCCCTGTGCATACAGCTGTTTCTTCCATACGCCGGTAACGGGCTGAAAACGCCTGTTTGGGGACTCTGCAGAGAAAGTGTTTGCAGACTGCTGAATCCACACACGGGTTTAACTCTGGAAGTTGAGTGCACACATTGACAACCGTTCTGTTAGATAGCTGCGTTTTGGATTTAGAAGCAGATATTTCCCTGTGCTTAGTGCTGTTTCTTCCATATGCCGGTAATGGGCTGAAAACCCCTGTTTTGGGACTCCGCAGAGAAAGTGTGTGCAGACTGCTGAATCCACAAACGGGTTTAACTCTGGAAGTTGAGTGCACACAATGACAACCGTTCTGTTAGATAGCTGCGTTTTGGATTTAGAAGCAGATATTTCCCTGTGCTTACTGCTGTTTCTTCCATATGCCGGTAATGGGCTGAAAACGCCTGTTTTGGGACTCTGCAGAGAAAGTGTTTGCAGACTGCTGAATCCACACACGGGTTTAACTCTGGAAGTTGAGTGCACACATTGACAACCGTTCTGTTAGATAGCTGCGTTTTGGATTTAGAAGCAGATATTTCCCTGGGTTTACTGTTGTTTCTTCCATATGCCGGTAATGGGCTGAAAACGCCTGTTTTGGGACTCTGCAGAGAAAGTGTTTGCAGACTGCTGAATCCACACATGGGTTTAACTGTGGAAGTTGAGTGCACACATTGACAACCGTTCTGTTAGATAGCTGCCTTTTGGATTTAGAAGCAGATATTTCCCTGTGCTTACTGAACTTTCTTCCATATGCCGGTAATGGGCTGAAAACGCCTGTTTTGGGACTCTGCAGAGAAAGTGTTTGCAGACTGCTGAATCCACACACGGGTTTAACTCTGGAAGTTGAGTGCACACATTGACAACCGTTCTGTTAGATAGCTGCGTTTTGGATTTAGAAGCAGATATTTCCCTGTGCTTACTGCTGTTTCTTCCATATGACGGTAATGGGCTGAAAACGCCTGTTTTGGGACTCTGCAGAGAAAGTGTTTGCAGACTGCTGAATCCACACACGGGTTTAACTCTGGAAGTTGAGTGCACACATTGACAACCGTTCTGTTAAATATCTGCGTTTTGGATTTAGAAGCAGATATTTCCCTGTGCTTACTGCTGTTTCTTCCATATGCCGGTAATGGGCTGAAAACGCCTGTTTTGGGACTCTGCAGAGAAAGTGTTTGCAGACTGCTGAATCCACACACGGGTTTAACTCTGGAAGTTGAGTGCACGCATTGACAACCGTTCTGTTAGATAGCTGCGTTTTGGATTTAGAAGCAGATATTTCCCTGGGCTTACTGCTGTTTCTTCCATATGCCGGTAATGGGCTGAAAACGCCTGTTTTCGGACTCTGCAGAGAAAGTGTTTGCAGACTGCTGAATCCACACACGGGTTTAACTCTGGAAGTTGAGTGCACACATTGACAACCGTTCTGTTAGATAGCTGCGTTTTGGAATTAGAAGCAGATATTTCCCTGTGCTGACTGCTGTTTCTTCCATATGCCGGTAATGGGCTGAAAACGCCTGTTTTGGGACTCTGCAGAGAAAGTGTTTGCAGACTGCTGAATCCACACATGGGTTTAACTGTGGAAGTTGAGTGCACACACTGACAGCCGTTCTGTTAGATAGCTGGGTTTTGGATTTAGAAGCAGATATTTCCCTGTGCTGACTGCTGTTTCTTCCATATGCCGGTAATGGGCTGAAAACGCCTGTTTTGGGACTCTGCAGAGAAAGTGTTTGCAGACTGCTGAATCCACACACGGGTTTAACTCTGGAAGTTGAGTGCACACATTGACAACCGTTCTGTTAGATAGCTGCGTTTTGGATTTAGAAGTAGTTATTTCCCTGTGCATACAGCTGTTTCTTCCATATGCCGGTAACGGGCTGAAAACGCCTGTTTGTGGACTCTGCAGAGAAAGTGTTTGCAGACTGCTGAATCCACACACGGGTTTAACTCTGGAAGTTGAGTGCACACATTGACAACCGTTCTGTTAGATAGCTGCGTTTTGGATTTAGAAGCAGATATTTCAATGTGCATACAGCTGTTTCTTCCATATGCCGGTAACGGGCTGAAAACGCCTGTTTTGGGACTCTGCAGAGAAAGTGTTTGCAGACTGCTGAATCCACACACGGGTTTAACTCTGGAAGTTGAGTTCACACATTGACAACCGTTCTGTTAGATAGCTGCGTTTTGGATTTAGAAGCAGATATTTCCCTGTGCTGACTGCTGTTTCTTCCATATGCCGGTAATGGGCTGAAAACAACTGTTTTGGGACTCTGCAGAGAAAGTGTTTGCAGACTGCTGAATCCACACACGGGTTTAACTCTGGAAGTTGAGTGCACACACTGACAACCGTTCGGTTAGATAGCTGCGTTTTGGATTTAGAAGCAGATATTTCCCTGTGCATACAGCTGTTTCTTCCATACGCCGGTAACGGGCTGAAAACGCCTGTTTGGGGACTCTGCAGAGAAAGTGTTTGCAGACTGCTGAATCCACACACGGGTTTAACTCTGGAAGTTGAGTGCACACATTGACAACCGTTCTGTTAGATAGCTGCGTTTTGGATTTAGAAGCAGATATTTCCCTGTGCTTAGTGCTGTTTCTTCCATATGCCGGTAATGGGCTGAAAACCCCTGTTTTGGGACTCCGCAGAGAAAGTGTGTGCAGACTGCTGAATCCACAAACGGGTTTAACTCTGGAAGTTGAGTGCACACAATGACAACCGTTCTGTTAGATAGCTGCGTTTTGGATTTAGAAGCAGATATTTCCCTGTGCTTACTGCTGTTTCTTCCATATGCCGGTAATGGGCTGAAAACGCCTGTTTTGGGACTCTGCAGAGAAAGTGTTTGCAGACTGCTGAATCCACACACGGGTTTAACTCTGGAAGTTGAGTGCACACATTGACAACCGTTCTGTTAGATAGCTGCGTTTTGGATTTAGAAGCAGATATTTCCCTGGGTTTACTGTTGTTTCTTCCATATGCCGGTAATGGGCTGAAAACGCCTGTTTTGGGACTCTGCAGAGAAAGTGTTTGCAGACTGCTGAATCCACACATGGGTTTAACTGTGGAAGTTGAGTGCACACATTGACAACCGTTCTGTTAGATAGCTGCCTTTTGGATTTAGAAGCAGATATTTCCCTGTGCTTACTGAACTTTCTTCCATATGCCGGTAATGGGCTGAAAACGCCTGTTTTGGGACTCTGCAGAGAAAGTGTTTGCAGACTGCTGAATCCACACACGGGTTTAACTCTGGAAGTTGAGTGCACACATTGACAACCGTTCTGTTAGATAGCTGCGTTTTGGATTTAGAAGCAGATATTTCCCTGTGCTTACTGCTGTTTCTTCCATATGCCGGTAATGGGCTGAAAACGCCTGTTTTGGGACTCTGCAGAGAAAGTGTTTGCAGACTGCTGAATCCACACACGGGTTTAACTCTGGAAGTTGAGTGCACACATTGACAACCGTTCTGTTAAATATCTGCGTTTTGGATTTAGAAGCAGATATTTCCCTGTGCTTACTGCTGTTTCTTCCATATGCCGGTAATGGGCTGAAAACGCCTGTTTTGGGACTCTGCAGAGAAAGTGTTTGCAGACTGCTGAATCCACACACGGGTTTAACTCTGGAAGTTGAGTGCACGCATTGACAACCGTTCTGTTAGATAGCTGCGTTTTGGATTTAGAAGCAGATATTTCCCTGGGCTTACTGCTGTTTCTTCCATATGCCGGTAATGGGCTGAAAACGCCTGTTTTCGGACTCTGCAGAGAAAGTGTTCGCAGACTGCTGAATCCACACACGGGTTTAACTCTGGAAGTTGAGTGCACACATTGACAACCGTTCTGTTAGATAGCTGCGTTTTGGAATTAGAAGCAGATATTTCCCTGTGCTGACTGCTGTTTCTTCCATATGCCGGTAATGGGCTGAAAACGCCTGTTTTGGGACTCTGCAGAGAAAGTGTTTGCAGACTGCTGAATCCACACATGGGTTTAACTGTGGAAGTTGAGTGCACACACTGACAGCCGTTCTGTTAGATAGCTGCGTTTTGGATTTAGAAGCAGATATTTCCCTGTGCTTACTGCTGTTTCTTCCATATGCCGGTAATGGGCTGAAAACGCCTATTTTGGGACTCTGCAGAGAAAGTGTTTGCAGACTGCTGAATCCACACACGGGTTTAACTCTGGAAGTTGAGTGCACACATTGACAACCGTTCTGTTAGATAGCTGCGTTTTGGATTTAGAAGCAGATATTTCCCTGTGCTGACTGCTGTTTCTTCCATATGCCGGTAATGGGCTGAAAACGCCTGTTTTGGGACTCTGCAGAGAAAGTGTTTGCAGACTGCTGAATAAACACACGGGTTTAACTCTGGAAGTTCATTGCACACACTGACAACCGATCTGTTAGATAGCTGCGTTTTGGATTTAGAAGCAGATATTTCCCTGTGCGTACAGCTGTTTCTTCCATATGCCGGTAACGGGCTGAAAACGCCTGTTTGGGGACTCTGCAGAGAAAGTGTTTGCAGACTGCTGAATCCACACACGGGTTTAACTCTGGAAGTTGAGTGCACACATTGACAACCGTTCTGTTAGATAGCTGCGTTTTGGATTTAGAAGCAGATATTTCCCTGTGCTTACTGCTGTTTCTTCCATATGCCGTTAATGGGCTGAAAACCCCTGTTTTGGGACTCTGCAAAGAAAGTGTGTGCAGACTGCTGAATCCACAAACGCGTTTAACTCTGGAAGTTGAGTGCACACATTGACAACCGTTCTGTTAGATAGCTGCGTTTTGGATTTAGAAGCAGATATTTCCCTGTGCTTACTGCTGTTTCTTCCATACGCCGGTAATGGGCTGAAAACGCCTGTTTTGGGACTCTGCAGAGAAAGTGTTTGCAGACTGCTGAATCCACACACGGGTTTAACTCTGGAAGTTGAGTGCACACATTGACAACCGTTCTGTTAGATAGCTGCGTTTTGGATTTAGAAGCAGATATTTCCCTGGGTTTACTGCTGTTTCTTCCATATGCCGGTAATGGGCTGAAAACGCCTGTTTTGGGACTCTGCAGAGAAAGTGTTTGCAGACTGCTGAATCCACACATGGGTTTAACTGTGGAAGTTGAGTGCACACACTGACAACCGTTCTGTTAGATAGCTGCGTTTTGGATTTAGAAGCAGATATTTCCCTGTGCTTACTGAACTTTCTTCCTTATGCCGGTAATGGGCTGAAAACGCCTGTTTTGGGACTCTGCAGAGAAAGTGTTTGCAGACTGCTGAATCCACACACGGGTTTAACTCTGGAAGTTGAGTGCACACATTGACAACCGTTCTGTTAAATAGCTGCGTTTTGGATTTAGAAGCAGATATTTCCCTGGGCTTACGGCTGTTTCTTCCATATGCTGGTAATGGGCTGAAAACGCCTGTTTTGGGACTCTGCAGAGAAAGTGTTTGCAGACTGCTGAATCCACACACGGGTTTAACTCTGGAAGTTGAGTGCACACATTGACAACCGTTCTGTTACATAGCTGGGTTTTGGATTTAGAAGCAGATATTTCCCTGTGCTGACTGCTGTTTCTTCCATATACCGGTAATGGGCTGAAAACGCCTGTTTTGGGACTCTGCAGAGAAAGTGTTTGCAGACTGCTGAATCCACACACGGGTTTAACTCTGGAAGTTGAGTGCACACATTGACAACCGTTCTGTTAGATAGCTGCGTTTTGGATTTAGAAGTAGTTATTTCCCTGTGCATACAGCTGTTTCTTCCATATTCCGGTAACGGGCTGAAAACGCCTGTTTGTGGACTCTGCAGAGAAAGTGTTTGCAGACTGCTGAATCCACACACGGGTTTAACTCTGGAAGTTGAGTGCACACATTGACAACCGTTCTGTTAGATAGCTGCGTTTTGGATTTAGAAGCAGATATTTCAATGTGCATACAGCTGTTTCTTCCATATGCCGGTAACGGGCTGAAAACGCCTGTTTTGGGACTCTGCAGAGAAAGTGTTTGCAGACTGCTGAATCCACACACGGGTTTAACTCTGGATGTTGAGTTCACACATTGACAACCGTTCTGTTAGATAGCTGCGTTTTGGATTTAGAAGCAGATATTTCCCTGTGCTGACTGCTGTTTCTTCCATATGCCGGTAATGGGCGGAAAACACCTGTTTTGGGACTCTGCAGAGAAAGTGTTTGCAGACTGCTGAATCCACACACGGGTTTAACTCTGGAAGTTGAGTGCACACACTGACAACCGTTCGGTTATATAGCTGCGTTTTGGATTTATAAGCAGATATTTCCCTGTGCATACAGCTGTTTCTTCCATACGCCGGTAACGGGCTGAAAACGCCTGTTTGGGGACTCTGCAGAGAAAGTGTTTGCAGACTGCTGAATCCACACACGGGTTTAACTCTGGAAGTTGAGTGCACACATTGACAACCGTTCTGTTAGATAGCTGCGTTTTGGATTTAAAAGCAGATATTTCCCTGTGCTTACTGCTGTTTCTTCCATATGCCGGTAATGGGCTGAAAACGCCTGTTTTGGGACTCTGCAGAGAAAGTGTTTGCAGACTGCTGAATCCACACACGGGTTTAACTCTGGAAGTTGAGTGCACACATTGACAACCGTTCTGTTAGTTAGCTGCGTTTTGGATTTAGAAGCAGATATTTCCCTGTGCTGACTGCTGTTTCTTCCATATGCCGGTAATGGGCTGAAAACGCCTGTTTTGGGACCCTGCAGAGAAAGTGTTTGCAGACTGCTGAATCCACACACGGGTTTAACTCTGGAAGTTGAGTGCACACATTGACAACCGTTCTGTTAGATAGCTGCGTTTTGGATTTAGAAGCAGATATTTCCCTGTGCTGACTGCTGTTTCTTCCATATGCCGGTAATGGGCTGAAAACGCCTGTTTTGGGACTCTGCAGAGAAAGTGTTTGCAGACTGCTGAATCCACACACGGGTTTAACTCTGGAATTTGAGTGCACACATTGTCAACCGTTCTGTTAGACAGCTGCGTTTTGGATTTAGAAGCAGATATTTCCCTGTGCTTACTGCTGTTTCTTCCATATGCCGGTAATGGGCTGAAAACGCCTGTTTTGGGACTCTGCAGAGAAAGTGTTTGCAGACTGCTGAATAAACACACGGGTTTAACTCTGGAAGTTCATTGCACACACTGACAACCGATCTGTTAGAAAGCTGCGTTTTGGATTTAGAAGCAGATATTTCCCTGTGCGTACAGCTGTTTCTTCCATATGCAGGTAACGGGCTGAAAACGCCTGTTTGCGGACTCTGCAGAGAATGTGTTTGCAGACTGCTGAATCCACACACGGGTTTAACTCTGGAAGTTGAGTGCACACATTGACAACCGTTCTGTTAGATAGCTGCGTTTTGGATTTAGAAGCAGATATTTCCCTGTGCTTACTGCTGTTTCTTCCATATGCCGGTAATGGGCTGAAAACCCCTGTTTTGGGACTCTGCAGAGAAAGTGTGTGCAGACTGCTGAATCCACAAACGGGTTTAACTCTGGAAGTTGAGTGCACACAATGACAACCGTTCTGTTAGATAGCTGCGTTTTGGATTTAGAAGCAGATATTTCCCTGTGCTTACTGCTGTTTCTTCCATATGCCGGTAATGGGCTGAAAACGCCTGTTTTGGGACTCTGCAGAGAAAGTGTTTGCAGACTGCTGAATCCACACACGGGTTTACCTCTGGAAGTTGAGTGCACACATTGACAACCGTTCTGTTAGATAGCTGCGTTTTGGATTTAGAAGCAGATATTTCCCTGGGTTTACTGCTGTTTCTTCCACATGCCGGTAATGGGCTGAAAACGCCTGTTTTGGGACTCTGCAGAGAAAGTGTTTGCAGACTGCTGAATCCACACATGGGTTTAACTGTGGAAGTTGAGTGCACACATTGACAACCGTTCTGTTAGATAGCTGCCTTTTGGATTTAGAAGCAGATATTTCCCTGTGCTTACTGAACTTTCTTCCATATGCCGGTAATGGGCTGAAAACGCCTGTTTTGGGACTCTGCAGAGAAAGTGTTTGCAGACTGCTGAATCCACACACGGGTTTAACTCTGGAAGTTGAGTGCACACATTGACAACCGTTCTGTTAGATAGCTGCGTTTTGGATTTAGAAGCAGATATTTCCCTGTGCTTACTGCTGTTTCTTCCATATGACGGTAATGGGCTGAAAACGCCTGTTTTGGGACTCTGCAGAGAAAGTGTTTGCAGACTCCTGAATCCACACACGGGTTTAACTCTGGAAGTTGAGTGCACACATTGACAACCGTTCTGTTAAATAGCTGCGTTTTGGATTTAGAAGCAGATATTTCCCTGTGCTGACTGCTGTTTCTTCCATATGCCGGTAATGGGCTGAAAACGCCTGTTTTGGGACTCTGCAGAGAAAGTGTTTGCAGACTGCTGAATCCACACACGGGTTTAACTCTGGAAGTTGAGTGCACACATTGACAACCGTTCTGTTAGATAGCTGCGTTTTGGATTTAGAAGTAGTTATTTCCCTGTGCATACAGCTGTTTCTTCCATATGCCGGTAACGGGCTGAAAACGCCTGTTTGTGGACTCTGCAGAGAAAGTGTTTGCAGACTGCTGAATCCACACACGGGTTTAACTCTGGAAGTTGAGTGCACACATTAACAACCGTTCTGTTAGATAGCTGCGTTTTGGATTTAGAAGCAGATATTTCAATGTGCATACAGCTGTTTCTTCCATATGCCGGTAACGGGCTGAAAACGCCTGTTTTGGGACTCTGCAGAGAAAGTGTTTGCAGACTGCTGAATCCACACACGGGTTTAACTCTGGATGTTGAGTTCACACATTGACAACCGTTCTGTTAGATAGCTGCGTTTTGGATTTAGAAGCAGATATTTCCCTGTGCTGACTGCTGTTTCTTCCATATGCCGGTAATGGGCTGAAAACGCCTGTTTTGGGACTGCAGAGAAAGTGTTTGCAGACTGCTGAATCCACACACGGGTTTAACTCTGGAAGTTGAGTGCACACATTGACAACCGTTCTGTTAGACAGCTGCGTTTTGGATTTAGAAGCAGATATTTCCCTGTGCTTACTGCTGTTTCTTCCATATGCCGGTAATGGGCTGAAAACGCCTGTTTTGGGACTCTGCAGAGAAAGTGTTTGCAGACTGCTGAATAAACACACGGGTTTAATTCTGGAAGTTCATTGCACACACTGACAACCGATCTGTTAGATAGTTGCGTTTTGGATTTAGAAGCAGATATTTCCCTGTGCGTACAGCTGTTTCTTCCATATGCAGGTAACGGGCTGAAAACGCCTGTTTGCGGACTCTGCAGAGAATGTGTTTGCAGACTGCTGAATCCACACACGGGTTTAACTCTGGAAGTTGAGTGCACACATTGACAACCGTTCTGTTAGATAGCTGCGTTTTGGATTTAGAAGCAGATATTTCCCTGTGCTTAGTGCTGTTTCTTCCATATGCCGGTAATGGGCTGAAAACGCCTGTTTTGGGACTCTGCAGAGAAAGTGTGTGCAGACTGCTGAATCCACAAACGGGTTTAACTCTGGAAGTTGAGTTCACACAATGACAACCGTTCTGTTAGATAGCTGCGTTTTGGATTTAGAAGCAGATATTTCCCTGTGCTTACTGCTGTTTCTTCCATATGCCGGTAATGGGCTGAAAACGCCTGTTTTGGGACTCTGCAGAGAAAGTGTTTGCAGACTGCTGAATCCACACACGGGTTTAACTCTGGAAGTTGAGTGCACACATTGAAAACCGTTCTGTTAGAAAGCTGCGTTTTGGATGTAGAAGCAGATATTTCCATGTGCTTACTGCTGTTTCTTCCATATGCCGGTAATGGGCTGAAAACGCCTGTTTTGGGACTCTGCAGAGAAAGTGTTTGCAGACTGCTGAATCCACACACGGGTTTAACTCTGGAAGTTGAGTGCACACATTGACAACCGTTCTGTTAGATAGCTGCGTTTTGTATTTAGAAGCAGATATTTCCCTGGGCTTACTGCTGTTTCTTCCATATGCCCGTAATGGGCTGAAAACGCCTGTTTTGGGACTCTGCAGAGAAAGTGTTTGCAGACTGCTGAATCCACACACGGGTTTAACTCTGGAAGTTGAGTGCACACAATGACAACCGTTCTGTTAGATAGCTGCGTTTTGGATTTAGAAGCAGATATTTCCCTGTGCTTACTGCTGTTTCTTCCATATGCCGGTAATGGGCTGAAAACGCCTGTTTTGGGACTCTGCAGAGAAAGTGTTTGCAGACTGCTGAATCCACACACGGGTTTAACTCTGGAAGTTGAGTGCACACATTGACAACCGTTCTGTTAGATAGCTGGGTTTTGGATTTAGAAGCAGATATTTCCCTGTGCTGACTGCTGTTTCTTCCATATACCGGTAATGGGCTGAAAACGCCTGTTTTGGGACTCTGCAGAGAAAGTGTTTGCAGACTGCTGAATCCACACACGGGTTTAACTCTGGAAGTTGAGTGCACACATTGACAACCGTTCTGTTAGATAGCTGCGTTTTGGATTTAGAAGTAGTTATTTCCCTGTGCATACAGCTGTTTCTTCCATATGCCGGTAACGGGCTGAAAACCCCTGTTTGGGGACTCTGCAGAGAAAGTGTTTGCAGACTGCTGAATCCACACACGGGTTTAACTCTGGAAGTTGAGTGCACACATTGACAACCGTTCTGTTAGATAGCTGCGTTTTGGATTTAGAAGCAGATATTTCAATGTGCATACAGCTGTTTCTTCCATATGCCGGTAACGGGCTGAAAACGCCTGTTTTGGGACTCTGCAGAGAAAGTGTTTGCAGACTGCTGAATCCACACACGGGTTTAACTCTGGAAGTTGAGTTCACACATTGACAACCGTTCTGTTAGATAGCTGCGTTTTGGATTTAGAAGCAGATATTTCCCTGTGCTGACTGCTGTTTCTTCCATATGCCGGTAATGGGCTGAAAACACCTGTTTTGGGACTCTGCAGAGAAAGTGTTTGCAGACTGCTGAATCCACACACGGGTTTAACTCTGGAAGTTGAGTGCACACACTGACAACCGTTCGGTTAGATAGCTGCGTTTTGGATTTAGAAGCAGATATTTCCCTGTGCATACAGCTGTTTCTTCCATACGCCGGTAACGGGCTGAAAACGCCTGTTTGGGGACTCTGCAGAGAAAGTGTTTGCAGACTGCTGAATCCACACACGGGTTTAACTCTGGAAGTTGAGTGCACACATTGACAACCGTTCTGTTAGATAGCTGCGTTTTGGATTTAGAAGCAGATATTTCCCTGTGCTTAGTGCTGTTTCTTCCATATGCCGGTAATGGGCTGAAAACGCCTGTTTTGGGACTCCGCAGAGAAAGTGTGTGCAGACTGCTGAATCCACAAACGGGTTTAACTCTGGAAGTTGAGTGCACACAATGACAACCGTTCTGTTAGATAGCTGCGTTTTGGATTCAGAAGCAGATATTTCCCTGTGCTTACTGCTGTTTCTTCCATATGCCGGTAATGGGCTGAAAACGCCTGTTTTGGGACTCTGCAGAGAAAGTGTTTGCAGACTGCTGAATCCACACACGGGTTTAACTCTGGAAGTTGAGTGCACACATTGACAACCGTTCTGTTAGATAGCTGCGTTTTGGATTTAGAAGCAGATATTTCCCTGGGTTTACTGTTGTTTCTTCCATATGCCGGTAATGGGCTGAAAACGCCTGTTTTGGGACTCTGCAGAGAAAGTGTTTGCAGACTGCTGAATCCACACATTGGTTTAACTGTGGAAGTTGAGTGCACACATTGACAACCGTTCTGTTAGATAGCTGCCTTTTGGATTTAGAAGCAGATATTTCCCTGTGCTTACTGAACTTTCTTCCATATGCCGGTAATGGGCTGAAAACGCCTGTTTTGGGACCCTGCAGAGAAAGTGTTTGCAGACTGCTGAATCCACACACGGGTTTAACTCTGGAAGTTGAGTGCACACATTGACAACCGTTCTGTTAGATAGCTGCGTTTTGGATTTAGAAGCAGATATTTCAATGTGCATACAGCTGTTTCTTCCATATGCCGGTAACGGGCTGAAAACGCCTGTTTTGGGACTCTGCAGAGAAAGTGTTTGCAGACTGCTGAATCCACACACGGGTTTAACTCTGGATGTTGAGTTCACACATTGACAACCGTTCTGTTAGATAGCTGCGTTTTGGATTTAGAAGCAGATATTTCCCTGTGCTGACTGCTGTTTCTTCCATATGCCGGTAATGGGCGGAAAACACCTGTTTTGGGACTCTGCAGAGAAAGTGTTTGCAGACTGCTGAATCCACACACGGGTTTAACTCTGGAAGTTGAGTGCACACACTGACAACCGTTCGGTTATATAGCTGCGTTTTGGATTTATAAGCAGATATTTCCCTGTGCATACAGCTGTTTCTTCCATACGCCGGTAACGGGCTGAAAACGCCTGTTTGGGGACTCTGCAGAGAAAGTGTTTGCAGACTGCTGAATCCACACACGGGTTTAACTCTGGAAGTTGAGTGCACACATTGACAACCGTTCTGTTAGATAGCTGCGTTTTGGATTTAAAAGCAGATATTTCCCTGTGCTTACTGCTGTTTCTTCCATATGCCGGTAATGGGCTGAAAACGCCTGTTTTGGGACTCTGCAGAGAAAGTGTTTGCAGACTGCTGAATCCACACACGGGTTTAACTCTGGAAGTTGAGTGCACACATTGACAACCGTTCTGTTAGTTAGCTGCGTTTTGGATTTAGAAGCAGATATTTCCCTGTGCTGACTGCTGTTTCTTCCATATGCCGGTAATGGGCTGAAAACGCCTGTTTTGGGACCCTGCAGAGAAAGTGTTTGCAGACTGCTGAATCCACACACGGGTTTAACTCTGGAAGTTGAGTGCACACATTGACAACCGTTCTGTTAGATAGCTGCGTTTTGGATTTAGAAGCAGATATTTCCCTGTGCTGACTGCTGTTTCTTCCATATGCCGGTAATGGGCTGAAAACGCCTGTTTTGGGACTCTGCAGAGAAAGTGTTTGCAGACTGCTGAATCCACACACGGGTTTAACTCTGGAATTTGAGTGCACACATTGTCAACCGTTCTGTTAGACAGCTGCGTTTTGGATTTAGAAGCAGATATTTCCCTGTGCTTACTGCTGTTTCTTCCATATGCCGGTAATGGGCTGAAAACGCCTGTTTTGGGACTCTGCAGAGAAAGTGTTTGCAGACTGCTGAATAAACACACGGGTTTAACTCTGGAAGTTCATTGCACACACTGACAACCGATCTGTTAGAAAGCTGCGTTTTGGATTTAGAAGCAGATATTTCCCTGTGCGTACAGCTGTTTCTTCCATATGCAGGTAACGGGCTGAAAACGCCTGTTTGCGGACTCTGCAGAGAATGTGTTTGCAGACTGCTGAATCCACACACGGGTTTAACTCTGGAAGTTGAGTGCACACATTGACAACCGTTCTGTTAGATAGCTGCGTTTTGGATTTAGAAGCAGATATTTCCCTGTGCTTACTGCTGTTTCTTCCATATGCCGGTAATGGGCTGAAAACCCCTGTTTTGGGACTCTGCAGAGAAAGTGTGTGCAGACTGCTGAATCCACAAACGGGTTTAACTCTGGAAGTTGAGTGCACACAATGACAACCGTTCTGTTAGATAGCTGCGTTTTGGATTTAGAAGCAGATATTTCCCTGTGCTTACTGCTGTTTCTTCCATATGCCGGTAATGGGCTGAAAACGCCTGTTTTGGGACTCTGCAGAGAAAGTGTTTGCAGACTGCTGAATCCACACACGGGTTTACCTCTGGAAGTTGAGTGCACACATTGACAACCGTTCTGTTAGATAGCTGCGTTTTGGATTTAGAAGCAGATATTTCCCTGGGTTTACTGCTGTTTCTTCCACATGCCGGTAATGGGCTGAAAACGCCTGTTTTGGGACTCTGCAGAGAAAGTGTTTGCAGACTGCTGAATCCACACATGGGTTTAACTGTGGAAGTTGAGTGCACACATTGACAACCGTTCTGTTAGATAGCTGCCTTTTGGATTTAGAAGCAGATATTTCCCTGTGCTTACTGAACTTTCTTCCATATGCCGGTAATGGGCTGAAAACGCCTGTTTTGGGACTCTGCAGAGAAAGTGTTTGCAGACTGCTGAATCCACACACGGGTTTAACTCTGGAAGTTGAGTGCACACATTGACAACCGTTCTGTTAGATAGCTGCGTTTTGGATTTAGAAGCAGATATTTCCCTGTGCTTACTGCTGTTTCTTCCATATGACGGTAATGGGCTGAAAACGCCTGTTTTGGGACTCTGCAGAGAAAGTGTTTGCAGACTCCTGAATCCACACACGGGTTTAACTCTGGAAGTTGAGTGCACACATTGACAACCGTTCTGTTAAATAGCTGCGTTTTGGATTTAGAAGCAGATATTTCCCTGTGCTGACTGCTGTTTCTTCCATATGCCGGTAATGGGCTGAAAACGCCTGTTTTGGGACTCTGCAGAGAAAGTGTTTGCAGACTGCTGAATCCACACACGGGTTTAACTCTGGAAGTTGAGTGCACACATTGACAACCGTTCTGTTAGATAGCTGCGTTTTGGATTTAGAAGTAGTTATTTCCCTGTGCATACAGCTGTTTCTTCCATATGCCGGTAACGGGCTGAAAACGCCTGTTTGTGGACTCTGCAGAGAAAGTGTTTGCAGACTGCTGAATCCACACACGGGTTTAACTCTGGAAGTTGAGTGCACACATTAACAACCGTTCTGTTAGATAGCTGCGTTTTGGATTTAGAAGCAGATATTTCAATGTGCATACAGCTGTTTCTTCCATATGCCGGTAACGGGCTGAAAACGCCTGTTTTGGGACTCTGCAGAGAAAGTGTTTGCAGACTGCTGAATCCACACACGGGTTTAACTCTGGATGTTGAGTTCACACATTGACAACCGTTCTGTTAGATAGCTGCGTTTTGGATTTAGAAGCAGATATTTCCCTGTGCTGACTGCTGTTTCTTCCATATGCCGGTAATGGGCTGAAAACGCCTGTTTTGGGACTGCAGAGAAAGTGTTTGCAGACTGCTGAATCCACACACGGGTTTAACTCTGGAAGTTGAGTGCACACATTGACAACCGTTCTGTTAGACAGCTGCGTTTTGGATTTAGAAGCAGATATTTCCCTGTGCTTACTGCTGTTTCTTCCATATGCCGGTAATGGGCTGAAAACGCCTGTTTTGGGACTCTGCAGAGAAAGTGTTTGCAGACTGCTGAATAAACACACGGGTTTAATTCTGGAAGTTCATTGCACACACTGACAACCGATCTGTTAGATAGTTGCGTTTTGGATTTAGAAGCAGATATTTCCCTGTGCGTACAGCTGTTTCTTCCATATGCAGGTAACGGGCTGAAAACGCCTGTTTGCGGACTCTGCAGAGAATGTGTTTGCAGACTGCTGAATCCACACACGGGTTTAACTCTGGAAGTTGAGTGCACACATTGACAACCGTTCTGTTAGATAGCTGCGTTTTGGATTTAGAAGCAGATATTTCCCTGTGCTTAGTGCTGTTTCTTCCATATGCCGGTAATGGGCTGAAAACGCCTGTTTTGGGACTCTGCAGAGAAAGTGTGTGCAGACTGCTGAATCCACAAACGGGTTTAACTCTGGAAGTTGAGTTCACACAATGACAACCGTTCTGTTAGATAGCTGCGTTTTGGATTTAGAAGCAGATATTTCCCTGTGCTTACTGCTGTTTCTTCCATATGCCGGTAATGGGCTGAAAACGCCTGTTTTGGGACTCTGCAGAGAAAGTGTTTGCAGACTGCTGAATCCACACACGGGTTTAACTCTGGAAGTTGAGTGCACACATTGAAAACCGTTCTGTTAGAAAGCTGCGTTTTGGATGTAGAAGCAGATATTTCCATGTGCTTACTGCTGTTTCTTCCATATGCCGGTAATGGGCTGAAAACGCCTGTTTTGGGACTCTGCAGAGAAAGTGTTTGCAGACTGCTGAATCCACACACGGGTTTAACTCTGGAAGTTGAGTGCACACATTGACAACCGTTCTGTTAGATAGCTGCGTTTTGTATTTAGAAGCAGATATTTCCCTGGGCTTACTGCTGTTTCTTCCATATGCCCGTAATGGGCTGAAAACGCCTGTTTTGGGACTCTGCAGAGAAAGTGTTTGCAGACTGCTGAATCCACACACGGGTTTAACTCTGGAAGTTGAGTGCACACAATGACAACCGTTCTGTTAGATAGCTGCGTTTTGGATTTAGAAGCAGATATTTCCCTGTGCTTACTGCTGTTTCTTCCATATGCCGGTAATGGGCTGAAAACGCCTGTTTTGGGACTCTGCAGAGAAAGTGTTTGCAGACTGCTGAATCCACACACGGGTTTAACTCTGGAAGTTGAGTGCACACATTGACAACCGTTCTGTTAGATAGCTGGGTTTTGGATTTAGAAGCAGATATTTCCCTGTGCTGACTGCTGTTTCTTCCATATACCGGTAATGGGCTGAAAACGCCTGTTTTGGGACTCTGCAGAGAAAGTGTTTGCAGACTGC
This sequence comes from Aotus nancymaae, assembly GCF_030222135.1. NCBI lineage: Eukaryota > Metazoa > Chordata > Mammalia > Primates > Aotidae > Aotus > Aotus nancymaae. The sequence continues at coordinate 26,510 of NW_026988934.1, read as the reverse complement.
TGAATCCACACACGGGTTTAACTCTGGAAGTTGAGTGCACACATTGACAACCGTTCTGTTAGATAGCTGCGTTTTGGATTTAGAAGTAGTTATTTCCCTGTGCATACAGCTGTTTCTTCCATATGCCGGTAACGGGCTGAAAACCCCTGTTTGGGGACTCTGCAGAGAAAGTGTTTGCAGACTGCTGAATCCACACACGGGTTTAACTCTGGAAGTTGAGTGCACACATTGACAACCGTTCTGTTAGATAGCTGCGTTTTGGATTTAGAAGCAGATATTTCAATGTGCATACAGCTGTTTCTTCCATATGCCGGTAACGGGCTGAAAACGCCTGTTTTGGGACTCTGCAGAGAAAGTGTTTGCAGACTGCTGAATCCACACACGGGTTTAACTCTGGAAGTTGAGTTCACACATTGACAACCGTTCTGTTAGATAGCTGCGTTTTGGATTTAGAAGCAGATATTTCCCTGTGCTGACTGCTGTTTCTTCCATATGCCGGTAATGGGCTGAAAACACCTGTTTTGGGACTCTGCAGAGAAAGTGTTTGCAGACTGCTGAATCCACACACGGGTTTAACTCTGGAAGTTGAGTGCACACACTGACAACCGTTCGGTTAGATAGCTGCGTTTTGGATTTAGAAGCAGATATTTCCCTGTGCATACAGCTGTTTCTTCCATACGCCGGTAACGGGCTGAAAACGCCTGTTTGGGGACTCTGCAGAGAAAGTGTTTGCAGACTGCTGAATCCACACACGGGTATAACTCTGGAAGTTGAGTGCACACATTGACAACCGTTCTGTTAGATAGCTGCGTTTTGGATTTAGAAGCAGATATTTCCCTGTGCTTAGTGCTGTTTCTTCCATATGCCGGTAATGGGCTGAAAACGCCTGTTTTGGGACTCCGCAGAGAAAGTGTGTGCAGACTGCTGAATCCACAAACGGGTTTAACTCTGGAAGTTGAGTGCACACAATGACAACCGTTCTGTTAGATAGCTGCGTTTTGGATTCAGAAGCAGATATTTCCCTGTGCTTACTGCTGTTTCTTCCATATGCCGGTAATGGGCTGAAAACGCCTGTTTTGGGACTCTGCAGAGAAAGTGTTTGCAGACTGCTGAATCCACACACGGGTTTAACTCTGGAAGTTGAGTGCACACATTGACAACCGTTCTGTTAGATAGCTGCGTTTTGGATTTAGAAGCAGATATTTCCCTGGGTTTACTGTTGTTTCTTCCATATGCCGGTAATGGGCTGAAAACGCCTGTTTTGGGACTCTGCAGAGAAAGTGTTTGCAGACTGCTGAATCCACACATGGGTTTAACTGTGGAAGTTGAGTGCACACATTGACAACCGTTCTGTTAGATAGCTGCCTTTTGGATTTAGAAGCAGATATTTCCCTGTGCTTACTGAACTTTCTTCCATATGCCGGTAATGGGCTGAAAACGCCTGTTTTGGGACCCTGCAGAGAAAGTGTTTGCAGACTGCTGAATCCACACACGGGTTTAACTCTGGAAGTTGAGTGCACACATTGACAACCGTTCTGTTAGATAGCTGCGTTTTGGATTTAGAAGCAGATATTTCCCTGTGCTGACTGCTGTTTCTTCCATATGCCGGTAATGGGCTGAAAACGCCTGTTTTGGGACTCTGCAGAGAAAGTGTTTGCAGACTGCTGAATCCACACACGGGTTTAACTCTGGAAGTTGAGTGCACACATTGTCAACCGTTCTGTTAGACAGCTGCGTTTTGGATTTAGAAGCAGATATTTCCCTGTGCTTACTGCTGTTTCTTCCATATGCCGGTAATGGGCTGAAAACGCCTGTTTTGGGACTCTGCAGAGAAAGTGTTTGCAGACTGCTGAATAAACACACGGGTTTAACTCTGGAAGTTCATTGCACACACTGACAACCGATCTGTTAGATAGCTGCGTTTTGGATTTAGAAGCAGATATTTCCCTGTGCTGACTGCTGTTTCTTCCATATGCCGGTAATGGGCTGAAAACGCCTGTTTTGGGACTCTGCAGAGAAAGTGTTTGCAGACTGCTGAATAAACACACGGGTTTAACTCTGGAAGTTCATTGCACACACTGACAACCGATCTGTTAGATAGCTGCGTTTTGGATTTAGAAGCAGATATTTCCCTGTGCGTACAGCTGTTTCTTCCATATGCCGGTAACGGGCTGAAAACGCCTGTTTGGGGACTCTGCAGAGAAAGTGTTTGCAGACTGCTGAATCCACACACGGGTTTAACTCTGGAAGTTGAGTGCACACATTGACAACCGTTCTGTTAGATAGCTGCGTTTTGGATTTAGAAGCAGATATTTCCCTGTGCTTACTGCTGTTTCTTCCATATGCCGTTAATGGGCTGAAAACCCCTGTTTTGGGACTCTGCAGAGAAAGTGTGTGCAGACTGCTGAATCCACAAACGCGTTTAACTCTGGAAGTTGAGTGCACACATTGACAACCGTTCTGTTAGATAGCTGCGTTTTGGATTTAGAAGCAGATATTTCCCTGTGCTTACTGCTGTTTCTTCCATATGCCGGTAATGGGCTGAAAACGCCTGTTTTGGGACTCTGCAGAGAAAGTGTTTGCAGACTGCTGAATCCACACACGGGTTTAACTCTGGAAGTTGAGTGCACACATTGACAACCGTTCTGTTAGATAGCTGCGTTTTGGATTTAGAAGCAGATATTTCCCTGGGTTTACTGCTGTTTCATCCATATGCCGGTAAAGGGCTGAAAACGCCTGTTTTGGGACTCTGCAGAGAAAGTGTTTGCAGACTGCTGAATCCACACATCGGTTTAACTGTGGAAGTTGAGTGCACACACTGACAACCGTTCTGTTAGATAGCTGCGTTTTGGATTTAGAAGCAGATATTTCCCTGTGCTTACTGAACTTTCTTCCTTATGCCGGTAATGGGCTGAAAACGCCTGTTTTGGGACTCTGCAGAGAAAGTGTTTGCAGACTGCTGAATCCACACACGGGTTTAACTCTGGAAGTTGAGTGCACACATTGACAACCGTTCTGTTAAATAGCTGCGTTTTGGATTTAGAAGCAGATATTTCCCTGGGCTTACGGCTGTTTCTTCCATATGCCGGTAATGGGCTGAAAACGCCTGTTTTGGGACTCTGCAGAGAAAGTGTTTGCAGACTGCTGAATCCACACACGGGTTTAACTCTGGAAGTTGAGTGCACACATTGACAACCGTTCTGTTAGATAGCTGGGTTTTGGATTTAGAAGCAGATATTTCCCTGTGCTGACTGCTGTTTCTTCCATATACCGGTAATGGGCTGAAAACGCCTGTTTTGGGACTCTGCAGAGAAAGTGTTTGCAGACTGCTGAATCCACACACGGGTTTAACTCTGGAAGTTGAGTGCACACATTGACAACCGTTCTGTTAGATAGCTGCGTTTTGGATTTAGAAGTAGTTATTTCCCTGTGCATACAGCTGTTTCTTCCATATTCCGGTAACGGGCTGAAAACGCCTGTTTGTGGACTCTGCAGAGAAAGTGTTTGCAGACTGCTGAATCCACACACGGGTTTAACTCTGGAAGTTGAGTGCACACATTGACAACCGTTCTGTTAGATAGCTGCGTTTTGGATTTAGAAGCAGATATTTCAATGTGCATACAGCTGTTTCTTCCATATGCCGGTAACGGGCTGAAAACGCCTGTTTTGGGACTCTGCAGAGAAAGTGTTTGCAGACTGCTGAATCCACACACGGGTTTAACTCTGGATGTTGAGTTCACACATTGACAACCGTTCTGTTAGATAGCTGCGTTTTGGATTTAGAAGCAGATATTTCCCTGTGCTGACTGCTGTTTCTTCCATATGCCGGTAATGGGCGGAAAACACCTGTTTTGGGACTCTGCAGAGAAAGTGTTTGCAGACTGCTGAATCCACACACGGGTTTAACTCTGGAAGTTGAGTGCACACACTGACAACCGTTCGGTTAGATAGCTGCGTTTTGGATTTATAAGCAGATATTTCCCTGTGCATACAGCTGTTTCTTCCATACGCCGGTAACGGGCTGAAAACGCCTGTTTGGGGACTCTGCAGAGAAAGTGTTTGCAGACTGCTGAATCCACACACGGGTTTAACTCTGGAAGTTGAGTGCACACATTGACAACCGTTCTGTTAGATAGCTGCGTTTTGGATTTAAAAGCAGATATTTCCCTGTGCTTACTGCTGTTTCTTCCATATGCCGGTAATGGGCTGAAAACGCCTGTTTTGGGACTCTGCAGAGAAAGTGTTTGCAGACTGCTGAATCCACACACGGGTTTAACTCTGGAAGTTGAGTGCACACATTGACAACCGTTCTGTTAGTTAGCTGCGTTTTGGATTTAGAAGCAGATATTTCCCTGTGCTGACTGCTGTTTCTTCCATATGCCGGTAATGGGCTGAAAACGCCTGTTTTGGGACCCTGCAGAGAAAGTGTTTGCAGACTGCTGAATCCACACACGGGTTTAACTCTGGAAGTTGAGTGCACACATTGACAACCGTTCTGTTAGATAGCTGCGTTTTGGATTTAGAAGCAGATATTTCCCTGTGCTGACTGCTGTTTCTTCCATATGCCGGTAATGGGCTGAAAACGCCTGTTTTGGGACTCTGCAGAGAAAGTGTTTGCAGACTGCTGAATCCACACACGGGTTTAACTCTGGAATTTGAGTGCACACATTGTCAACCGTTCTGTTAGACAGCTGCGTTTTGGATTTAGAAGCAGATATTTCCCTGTGCTTACTGCTGTTTCTTCCATATGCCGGTAATGGGCTGAAAACGCCTGTTTTGGGACTCTGCAGAGAAAGTGTTTGCAGACTGCTGAATAAACACACGGGTTTAACTCTGGAAGTTCATTGCACACACTGACAACCGATCTGTTAGATAGCTGCGTTTTGGATTTAGAAGCAGATATTTCCCTGTGCGTACAGCTGTTTCTTCCATATGCAGGTAACGGGCTGAAAACGCCTGTTTGCGGACTCTGCAGAGAATGTGTTTGCAGACTGCTGAATCCACACACGGGTTTAACTCTGGAAGTTGAGTGCACACATTGACAACCGTTCTGTTAGATAGCTGCGTTTTGGATTTAGAAGCAGATATTTCCCTGTGCTTAGTGCTGTTTCTTCCATATGCCGGTAATGGGCTGAAAACCCCTGTTTTGGGACTCTGCAGAGAAAGTGTGTGCAGACTGCTGAATCCACAAACGGTTTTAACTCTGGAAGTTGAGTGCACACAATGACAACCGTTCTGTTAGATAGCTGCGTTTTGGATTTAGAAGCAGATATTTCCCTGTGCTTACTGCTGTTTCTTCCATATGCCGGTAATGGGCTGAAAACGCCTGTTTTGGGACTCTGCAGAGAAAGTGTTTGCAGACTGCTGAATCCACACACGGGTTTAACTCTGGAAGTTGAGTGCACACATTGACAACCGTTCTGTTAGATAGCTGCGTTTTGGATTTAGAAGCAGATATTTCCCTGGGTTTACTGCTGTTTCTTCCATATGCCGGTAATGGGCTGAAAACGCCTGTTTTGGGACTCTGCAGAGAAAGTGTTTGCAGACTGCTGAATCCACACATGGGTTTAACTGTGGAAGTTGAGTGCACACATTGACAACCGTTCTGTTAGATAGCTGCCTTTTGGATTTAGAAGCAGATATTTCCCTGTGCTTACTGAACTTTCTTCCATATGCCGGTAATGGGCTGAAAACGCCTGTTTTGGGACTCTGCAGAGAAAGTGTTTGCAGACTGCTGAATCCACACACGGGTTTAACTCTGGAAGTTGAGTGCACACATTGACAACCGTTCTGTTAGATAGCTGCGTTTTGGATTTAGAAGCAGATATTTCCCTGTGCTTACTGCTGTTTCTTCCATATGACGGTAATGGGCTGAAAACGCCTGTTTTGGGACTCTGCAGAGAAAGTGTTTGCAGACTGCTGAATCCACACACGGGTTTAACTCTGGAAGTTGAGTGCACACATTGACAACCGTTCTGTTAAATAGCTGCGTTTTGGATTTAGAAGCAGATATTTCCCTGTGCTTACTGCTGTTTCTTCCATATGCCGGTAATGGGCTGAAAACGCCTGTTTTGGGACTCTGCAGAGAAAGTGTTTGCAGACTGCTGAATCCACACACGGGTTTAACACTGGAAGTTGAGTGCACGCATTGACAACCGTTCTGTTAGATAGCTGCGTTTTGGATTTAGAAGCAGATATTTCCCTGTGCTTACTGCTGTTTCTTCCATATGCCGGTAATGGGCTGAAAACGCCTGTTTTGGGACTCTGCAGAGAAAGTGTTTGCAGACTGCTGAATCCACACACGGGTTTAACTCTGGAAGTTGAGTGCACACATTGACAACCATTCTGTTAGATAGCTGCGTTTTGGATTTAGAAGCAGATATTTCCCTGTGCTTTCTGCTGTTTCTTCCATATGCCGGTAATGGGCTGAAAACGCCTGTTTTGGGACTCTGCAGAGAAAGTGTTTGCAGACTGCTGAATCCACACACGGGTTTAACTCTGGAAGTTGAGTGCACACACTGACAACCGTTCTGTTAGATAGCTGCGTTTTGGATTTAGAAGCAGATATTTCCCTGTGCATACAGCTGTTTCTTCCATATGCCAGTAACGGGCTGAAAACGCCTGTTTGGGGACTCTGCAGAGAAAGTGTTTGCAGACTGCTGAATCCACACACGGGTTTAACTCTGGAAGTTGAGTGCACACATTGACAGCCGTTCTGTTAGATAGCTGCGTTTTGGATTTAGAAGCAGATATTTCCCTGGGCTTACTGCTGTTTCTTCCATATGCCGGTAATGGGCTGAAAACGCCTGTTTTGGGACTCTGCAGAGAAAGTGTTTGCAGACTGCTGAATCCACACACGGGTTTAACTCTGGAAGTTGAGTGCACACATTGACAACCGTTCTGTTAGATAGCTGCGTTTTGGATTTAGAAGCAGATATTTCCCTGTGCTGACTGCTGTTTCTTCCATATGCCGGTAATGGGCTGAAAACGCCTGTTTTGGGACTCTGCAGAGAAAGTGTTTGCAGACTGCTGAATCCACACATGGGTTTAACTGTGGAAGTTGAGTGCACACACTGACAGCCGTTCTGTTAGATAGCTGCGTTTTGGATTTAGAAGCAGATATTTCCCTGTGCTTACTGCTGTTTCTTCCATATGCCGGTAATGGGCTGAAAACGCCTGTTTTGGGACTCTGCAGAGAAAGTGTTTGCAGACTGCTGAATCCACACACGGGTTTAACTCTGGAAGTTGAGTGCACACATTGACAACCGTTCTGTTAGATAGCTGCGTTTTGGATTTAGAAGCAGATATTTCCCTGTGCTGACTGCTGTTTCTTCCATATGCCGGTAATGGGCTGAAAACGCCTGTTTTGGGACTCTGCAGAGAAAGTGTTTGCAGACTGCTGAATCCACACACGGGTTTAACTCTGGAAGTTGAGTGCACACATTGACAACCGTTCTGTTAGATAGCTGCGTTTTGGATTTAGAAGTAGTTATTTCCCTGTGCATACAGCTGTTTCTTCCATATGCCGGTAACGGGCTGAAAACGCCTGTTTGTGGACTCTGCAGAGAAAGTGTTTGCAGACTGCTGAATCCACACACGGGTTTAACTCTGGAAGTTGAGTGCACACATTGACAACCGTTCTGTTAGATAGCTGCGTTTTGGATTTAGAAGCAGATATTTCAATGTGCATACAGCTGTTTCTTCCATATGCCGGTAACGGGCTGAAAACGCCTGTTTTGGGACTCTGCAGAGAAAGTGTTTGCAGACTGCTGAATCCACACACGGGTTTAACTCTGGATGTTGAGTTCACACATTGACAACCGTTCTGTTAGATAGCTGCGTTTTGGATTTAGAAGCAGATATTTCCCTGTGCTGACTGCTGTTTCTTCCATATGCCGGTAATGGGCGGAAAACACCTGTTTTGGGACTCTGCAGAGAAAGTGTTTGCAGACTGCTGAATCCACACACGGGTTTAACTCTGGAAGTTGAGTGCACACACTGACAACCGTTCGGTTAGATAGCTGCGTTTTGGATTTAGAAGCAGATATTTCCCTGTCATACAGCTGTTTCTTCCATACGCCGGTAACGGGCTGAAAACGCCTGATTGGGGACTCTGCAGAGAAAGTGTTTGCAGACTGCTGAATCCACACACGTGTTTAACTCTGGAAGTTGAGTGCACACATTGACAACCGTTCTGTTAGATAGCTGCGTTTTGGATTTAAAAGCAGATATTTCCCTGTGCTTACTGCTGTTTCTTCCATATGCCGGTAATGGGCCGAAAACGCCTGTTTTGGGACTCTGCAGAGAAAGTGTGTGCAGACTGCTGAATCCACACACGGGTTTAACTCTGGAAGTTGAGTACACACATTGACAACCGTTCTGTTAGTTAGCTGCGTTTTGGATTTAGAAGCAGATATTTCCCTGTGCTTACTGCTGTTTCTTCCATATGCCGGTAATGGGCTGAAAACGCCTGTTTTGGGACCCTGCAGAGAAAGTGTTTGCAGACTGCTGAATCCACACACGGGTTTAACTCTGGAAGTTGAGTGCACACATTGACAACCGTTCTGTTAGATAGCTGCGTTTTGGATTTAGAAGCAGATATTTCCCTGTGCTGACTGCTGTTTCTTCCATATGCCGGTAATGGGCTGAAAACGCCTGTTTTGGGACTGCAGAGAAAGTGTTTGCAGACTGCTGAATCCACACACGGGTTTAACTCTGGAAGTTGAGTGCACACATTGACAACCGTTCTGTTAGACAGCTGCGTTTTGGATTTAGAAGCAGATATTTCCCTGTGCTTACTGCTGTTTCTTCCATATGCCAGTAATGGGCTGAAAACGCCTGTTTTGGGACTCTGCAGAGAAAGTGTTTGCAGACTGCTGAATAAACACACGGGTTTAACTCTGGAAGTTCATTGCACACACTGACAACCGATCTGTTAGATAGCTGCGTTTTGGATTTAGAAGCAGATATTTCCCTGTGCGTACAGCTGTTTCTTCCATATGCAGGTAACGGGCTGAAAACGCCTGTTTGCGGACTCTGCAGAGAATGTGTTTGCAGACTGCTGAATCCACACACGGGTTTAACTCTGGAAGTTGAGTGCACACATTGACAACCGTTCTGTTAGATAGCTGCGTTTTGGATTTAGAAGCAGATATTTCCCTGTGCTTAGTGCTGTTTCTTCCATATGCCGGTAATGGGCTGAAAACGCCTGTTTTGGGACTCTGCAGAGAAAGTGTGTGCAGACTGCTGAATCCACAAACGGGTTTAACTCTGGAAGTTGAGTTCACACAATGACAACCGTTCTGTTAGATAGCTGCGTTTTGGATTTAGAAGCAGATATTTCCCTGTGCTTACTGCTGTTTCTTCCATATGCCGGTAATGGGCTGAAAACGCCTGTTTTGGGACTCTGCAGAGAAAGTGTTTGCAGACTGCTGAATCCACACACGGGTTTAACTCTGGAAGTTGAGTGCACACATTGACAACCGTTCTGTTAGATAGCTGCGTTTTGGATTTAGAAGCAGATATTTCCCTGGGTTTACTGCTGTTTCTTCCATATGCCGGTAATGGGCTGAAAACGCCTGTTTTGGGACTCTGCAGAGAAAGTGTTTGCAGACTGCTGAATCCACACATGGGTTTAACTGTGGAAGTTGAGTGCACACATTGACAACCGTTCTGTTAGATAGCTGCCTTTTGGATTTAGAAGCAGATATTTCCCTGTGCTTACTGAACTTTCTTCCATATGCCGGTAATGGGCTGAAAACGCCTGTTTTGGGACTCTGCAGAGAAAGTGTTTGCAGACTGCTGAATCCACACACGGGTTTAACTCTGGAAGTTGAGTGCACACATTGACAACCGTTCTGTTAGATAGCTGCGTTTTGGATTTAGAAGCAGATATTTCCCTGTGCTTACTGCTGTTTCTTCCATATGACGGTAATGGGCTGAAAACGCCTGTTTTGGGACTCTGCAGAGAAAGTGTTTGCAGACTGCTGAATCCACACACGGGTTTAACTCTGGAAGTTGAGTGCACACATTGACAACCGTTCTGTTAAATAGCTGCGTTTTGGATTTAGAAGCAGATATTTCCCTGTGCTTACTGCTGTTTCTTCCATATGCCGGTAATGGGCTGAAAACGCCTGTTTTGGGACTCTGCAGAGAAAGTGTTTGCAGACTGCTGAATCCACACACGGGTTTAACTCTGGAAGTTGAGTGCACGCATTGACAACCGTTCTGTTAGATAGCTGCGTTTTGGATTTAGAAGCAGATATTTCCCTGTGCTTACTGCTGTTTCTTCCATATGCCGGTAAAGGGCTGAAAACGCCTGTTTGGGGACTCTGCAGAGAAAGTGTTTGCAGACTGCTGAATAAACACACGGGTTTAACTCTGGAAGTTCATTGCACACACTGACAACCGATCTGTTAGATAGCTGCGTTTTGGATTTAGAAGCAGATATTTCCCTGTGCGTACAGCTGTTTCTTCCATATGCCGGTAAAGGGCTGAAAACGCCTGTTTGGGGACTCTGCAGAGAAAGTGTTTGCAGACTGCTGAATCCACACACGGGTTTAACTCTGGAAGTTGAGTGCACACATTGACAACCGTTCTGTTAGATAGCTGCGTTTTGGATTTAGAAGCAGATATTTCCCTGTGCTTACTGCTGTTTCTTCCATATGCCGGTAATGGGCTGAAAACGCCTGTTTTGGGACTCTGCAGAGAAAGTGTTTGCAGACTGCTGAATCCACACACGGGTTTAACTCTGGAAGTTGAGTGCACACATTGACAACCGTTCTGTTAGATAGCTGCGTTTTGGATTTAGAAGCAGATATTTCCCTGGGTTTACTGCTGTTTCTTCCATATGCCGGTAATGGGCTGAAAACGCCTGTTTTGGGACTCGGCAGAGAAAGTGTTTGCAGACTGCTGAATCCACACATGGGTTTAACTGTGGAAGTTGAGTGCACACACTGACAACCGTTCTGTTAGATAGCTGCGTTTTGGATTTAGAAGCAGATATTTCCCTGTGCTTACTGAACTTTCTTCCTTATGCCGGTAATGGGCTGAAAACGCCTGTTTTGGGACTCTGCAGAGAAAGTGTTTGCAGACTGCTGAATCCACACACGGGTTTAACTCTGGAAGTTGAGTGCACACATTGACAACCGTTCTGTTAAATAGCTGCGTTTTGGATTTAGAAGCAGATATTTCCCTGGGCTTACGGCTGTTTCTTCCATATGCCGGTAATGGGCTGAAAACGCCTGTTTTGGGACTCTGCAGAGAAAGTGTTTGCAGACTGCTGAATCCACACACGGGTTTAACTCTGGAAGTTGAGTGCACACATTGACAACCGTTCTGTTAGATAGCTGCGTTTTGGATTTAGAAGCAGATATTTCCCTGTGCTTACTGCTGTTTCTTCCATATGTCGGTAATGGGCTGAAAACGCCTGTTTTGGGACTCTGCAGAGAAAGTATTTGCAGACTGCTGAATCCACACACGGGTTTAACTCTGGAAGTTGAGTGCACACATTGACAACCGTTCTGTTAGATAGCTGCGTTTTGGATTTAGAAGCAGATATTTCCCTGTGCTTAGTGCTGTTTCTTCCATATGCCTGTAATGGGCTGAAAACCCCTGTTTTGGGACTCTGCAGAGAAAGTGTGTGCAGACTGCTGAATACACAAACGGGTTTAACTCTGGAAGTTGAGTGCACACAATGACAACCGTTCTGTTAGATAGCTGCGTTTTGGATTTAGAAGCAGATATTTCCCTGTGCTTACTGCTGTTTCTTCCATATGCCGGTAATGGGCTGAAAACGCCTGTTTTGGGACTCTGCAGAGAAAGTGTTTGCAGACTGCTGAATCCACACACGGGTTTAACTCTGGAAGTTGAGTGCACACATTGACAACCGTTCTGTTAGATAGCTGCGTTTTGGATTTAGAAGCAGATATTTCCCTGTGCTGACTGCTGTTTCTTCCATATGCCGGTAATGGGCTGAAAACGCCTGTTTTGGGACTCTGCAGAGAAAGTGTTTGCAGACTGCTGAATCCACACATGGGTTTAACTGTGGAAGTTGAGTGCACACATTGACAACCGTTCTGTTAGATAGCTGCCTTTTGGATTTAGAAGCAGATATTTCCCTGTGCTTACTGAAATTTCTTCCATATGCCGGTAATGGGCTGAAAACGCCTGTTTTGGGACTCTGCAGAGAAAGTGTTTGCAGACTGCTGAATCCACACACGGGTTTAACTCTGGAAGTTGAGTGCACACATTGACAACCGTTCTGTTAGATAGCTGCGTTTTGGATTTAGAAGCAGATATTTCCCTGGGCTTACTGCTGTTTCTTCCATATGACGGTAATGGGCTGAAAACGCCTGTTTTGGGACTCTGCAGAGAAAGTGTTTGCAGACTGCTGAATCCACACACGGGTTTAACTCTGGAAGTTGAGTGCACACATTGACAACCGTTCTGTTAGATAGCTGCGTTTTGGATTTAGAAGCAGATATTTCCCTGTGCTTACTGAACTTTCTTCCATATGCCGGTAATGGGCTGAAAACGCCTGTTTTGGGACTCTGCAGAGAAAGTGTTTGCAGACTGCTGAATCCACACACGGGTTTAACTCTGGAAGTTGAGTGCACACATTGACAACCGTTCTGTTAGATAGCTGCGTTTTGGATTTAGAAGTAGTTATTTCCCTGTGCATACAGCTGTTTCTTCCATATGCCGGTAACGGGCTGAAAACGCCTGTTTTGGGACTCTGCAGAGAAAGTGTTTGCAGACTGCTGAATCCACACACGGGTTTAACTCTGGAAGTTGAGTGCACACATTGACAACCGTTCTGTTAGATAGCTGCGTTTTGGATTTAGAAGCAGATATTTCAATGTGCATACAGCTGTTTCTTCCATATGCCGGTAACGGGCTGAAAACGCCTGTTTTGGGACTCTGCAGAGAAAGTGTTTGCAGACTGCTGAATCCACACACGGGTTTAACTCTGGAAGTTGAGTGCACACATTGACAACCGTTCTGTTAGATAGCTGCGTTTTGGATTTAGAAGCAGATATTTCCCTGTGCTTACTGAACTTTCTTCCATATGCCGGTAATGGGCTGAAAACGCCTGTTTTGGGACTCTGCAGAGAAAGTGTTTGCAGACTGCTGAATCCACACACGGGTTTAACTCTGGAAGTTGAGTGCACACATTGACAACCATTCTGTTAGATAGCTGCGTTTTGGATTTAGAAGCAGATATTTCCCTGGGTTTACTGCTGTTTCTTCCATATGCCGGTAATGGGCTGAAAACGCCTGTTTTGGGACTCTGCAGAGAAAGTGTTTGCAGACTGCTGAATCCACACATGGGTTTAACTGTGGAAGTTGAGTGCACACATTGACAACCGTTCTGTTAGATAGCTGCCTTTTGGATTTAGAAGCAGATATTTCCCTGTGCTTACTGAACGTTCTTCCATATGCCGGTAATGGGCTGAAAACGCCTGTTTTGGGACTCTGCAGAGAAAGTGTTTGCAGACTGCTGAATACACACACGGGTTTAACTCTGGAAGTTGAGTGCACACATTGACAACCGTTCTGTTAGATAGCTGCGTTTTGGATTTAGAAGCAGATATTTCCCTGTGCTTACTGCTGTTTCTTCCATATGACGGTAATGGGCTGAAAACGCCTGTTTTGGGACTCTGCAGAGAAAGTGTTTGCAGACTGCTGAATCCACACACGGGTTTAACTCTGGAAGTTGAGTGCACACATTGACAACCGTTCTGTTAAATAGCTGCGTTTTGGATTTAGAAGCAGATATTTCCCTGTGCTTACTGCTGTTTCTTCCATATGCCGGTAATGGGCTGAAAACGCCTGTTTTGGGACTCTGCAGAGAAAGTGTTTGCAGACTGCTGAATCCACACACGGGTTTAACTCTGGAAGTTGAGTGCACGCATTGACAACCGTTCTGTTAGATAGCTGCGTTTTGGATTTAGAAGCAGATAATTCCCTGTGCTTACTGCTGTTTCTTCCATATGCCGGTAATGGGCTGAAAACGCCTGTTTTGGGACTCTGCAGAGAAAGTGTTTGCAGACTGCTGAATCCACACACGGGTTTAACTCTGGAAGTTGAGTGCACACATTGACAACCGTTCTGTTAGATAGCTGCGTTTTGGATTTAGAAGCAGATATTTCCCTGTGCTTTCTGCTGTTTCTTCCATATGCCGGTAATGGGCTGAAAACGCCTGTTTTGGGACTCTGCAGAGAAAGTGTTTGCAGACTGCTGAATCCACACACGGGTTTAACTCTGGAAGTTGAGTGCACACACTGACAATCGTTCTGTTAGATAGCTGCGTTTTGGATTTAGAAGCAGATATTTCCCTGTGCATACAGCTGTTTCTTCCATATGCCAGTAACGGGGTGAAAACGCCTGTTTAGGGACTCTGCAGAGAAAGTGTTTGCAGACTGCTGAATCCACACACGGGTTTAACTCTGGAAGTTGAGTGCACACATTGACAACCGTTCTGTTAGATAGCTGCGTTTTGGATTTAGAAGCAGATATTTCCCTGGGCTTACTGCTGTTTCTTCCATATGCCGGTAATGGGCTGAAAACGCCTGTTTTGGGACTCTGCAGAGAAAGTGTTTGCAGACTGCTGAATCCACACACGGGTTTAACTCTGGAAGTTGAGTGCACACATTGACAACCGTTCTGTTAGATAGCTGCGTTTTTTAATTAGAAGCAGATATTTCCCTGTGCTGACTGCTGTTTCTTCCATATGCCGGTAATGGGCTGAAAACGCCTGTTTTGGGACTCTGCAGAGAAAGTGTTTGCAGACTGCTGAATCCACACATGGGTTTAACTGTGGAAGTTGAGTGCACACACTGACAGCCGTTCTGTTAGATAGCTGCGTTTTGGATTTAGAAGCAGATATTTCCCTGTGCTTACTGCTGTTTTTCCATATGCCGGTAATGGGCTGAAAACGCCTGTTTTGGGACTCTGCAGAGAAAGTGTTTGCAGACTGCTGAATCCACACACGGGTTTAACTCTGGAAGTTGAGTGCACACATTGACAACCGTTCTGTTAGATAGCTGCGTTTTGGATTTAGAAGCAGATATTTCCCTGTGCTGACTGCTGTTTCTTCCATATGCCGGTAATGGGCTGAAAACGCCTGTTTTGGGACCCTGCAGAGAAAGTGTTTGCAGACTGCTGAATCCACACACGGGTTTAACTCTGGAAGTTCATTGCACACACTGACAACCGATCTGTTAGATAGCTGCGTTTTGGATTTAGAAGCAGATATTTCCCTGTGCGTACAGCTGTTTCTTCCATATGCCGGTAACGGGCTGAAAACGCCTGTTTGGGGACTCTGCAGAGAAAGTGTTTGCAGACTGCTGAATCCACACACGGGTTTAACTCTGGAAGTTGAGTGCACACATTGACAACCGTTCTGTTAGATAGCTGCCTTTTGGATTTAGAAGCAGATATTTCCCTGTGCTTACTGAACTTTCTTCCATATGCCGGTAATGGGCTGAAAACGCCTGTTTTGGGACTCTGCAGAGAAAGTGTTTGCAGACTGCTGAATCCACACACGGGTTTAACTCTGGAAGTTGAGTGCACACATTGACAACCGTTCTGTTAGATAGCTGCGTTTTGGATTTAGAAGCAGATATTTCCCTGGGCTTACTGCTGTTTCTTCCATATGACGGTAATGGGCTGAAAACGCCTGTTTTGGGACTCTGCAGAGAAAGTGTTTGCAGACTGCTGAATCCACACACGGGTTTAACTCTGGAAGTTGAGTGCACACATTGACAACCGTTCTGTTAGATAGCTGCGTTTTGGATTTAGAAGCAGATATTTCCCTGTGCTTACTGAACTTTCTTCCATATGCCGGTAATGGGCTGAAAACGCCTGTTTTGGGACTCTGCAGAGAAAGTGTTTGCAGACTGCTGAATCCACACACGGGTTTAACTCTGGAAGTTGAGTGCACACATTGACAACCGTTCTGTTAGATAGCTGCGTTTTGGATTTAGAAGTAGTTATTTCCCTGTGCATACAGCTGTTTCTTCCATATGCCGGTAACGGGCTGAAAACGCCTGTTTTGGGACTCTGCAGAGAAAGTGTTTGCAGACTGCTGAATCCACACACGGGTTTAACTCTGGAAGTTGAGTGCACACATTGACAACCGTTCTGTTAGATAGCTGCGTTTTGGATTTAGAAGCAGATATTTCAATGTGCATACAGCTGTTTCTTCCATATGCCGGTAACGGGCTGAAAACGCCTGTTTTGGGACTCTGCAGAGAAAGTGTTTGCAGACTGCTGAATCCACACACGGGTTTAACTCTGGAAGTTGAGTGCACACATTGACAACCGTTCTGTTAGATAGCTGCGTTTTGGATTTAGAAGCAGATATTTCCCTGTGCTTACTGAACTTTCTTCCATATGCCGGTAATGGGCTGAAAACGCCTGTTTTGGGACTCTGCAGAGAAAGTGTTTGCAGACTGCTGAATCCACACACGGGTTTAACTCTGGAAGTTGAGTGCACACATTGACAACCGTTCTGTTAGATAGCTGCGTTTTGGATTTAGAAGCAGATATTTCCCTGGGTTTACTGCTGTTTCTTCCATATGCCGGTAATGGGCTGAAAACGCCTGTTTTGGGACTCTGCAGAGAAAGTGTTTGCAGACTGCTGAATCCACACATGGGTTTAACTGTGGAAGTTGAGTGCACACATTGACAACCGTTCTGTTAGATAGCTGCCTTTTGGATTTAGAAGCAGATATTTCCCTGTGCTTACTGAACTTTCTTCCATATGCCGGTAATGGGCTGAAAACGCCTGTTTTGGGACTCTGCAGAGAAAGTGTTTGCAGACTGCTGAATACACACACGGGTTTAACTCTGGAAGTTGAGTGCACACATTGACAACCGTTCTGTTAGATAGCTGCGTTTTGGATTTAGAAGCAGATATTTCCCTGTGCTTACTGCTGTTTCTTCCATATGACGGTAATGGGCTGAAAACGCCTGTTTTGGGACTCTGCAGAGAAAGTGTTTGCAGACTGCTGAATCCACACACGGGTTTAACTCTGGAAGTTGAGTGCACACATTGACAACCGTTCTGTTAAATAGCTGCGTTTTGGATTTAGAAGCAGATATTTCCCTGTGCTTACTGCTGTTTCTTCCATATGCCGGTAATGGGCTGAAAACGCCTGTTTTGGGACTCTGCAGAGAAAGTGTTTGCAGACTGCTGAATCCACACACGGGTTTAACTCTGGAAGTTGAGTGCACGCATTGACAACCGTTCTGTTAGATAGCTGCGTTTTGGATTTAGAAGCAGATAATTCCCTGTGCTTACTGCTGTTTCTTCCATATGCCGGTAATGGGCTGAAAACGCCTGTTTTGGGACTCTGCAGAGAAAGTGTTTGCAGACTGCTGAATCCACACACGGGTTTAACTCTGGAAGTTGAGTGCACACATTGACAACCGTTCTGTTAGATAGCTGCGTTTTGGATTTAGAAGCAGATATTTCCCTGTGCTTTCTGCTGTTTCTTCCATATGCCGGTAATGGGCTGAAAACGCCTGTTTTGGGACTCTGCAGAGAAAGTGTTTGCAGACTGCTGAATCCACACACGGGTTTAACTCTGGAAGTTGAGTGCACACACTGACAACCGTTCTGTTAGATAGCTGCGTTTTGGATTTAGAAGCAGATATTTCCCTGTGCATACAGCTGTTTCTTCCATATGCCAGTAACGGGGTGAAAACGCCTGTTTAGGGACTCTGCAGAGAAAGTGTTTGCAGACTGCTGAATCCACACACGGGTTTTAACTCTGGAAGTTGAGTGCACACATTGACAACCGTTCTGTTAGATAGCTGCGTTTTGGATTTTAGAAGCAGATATTTCCCTGTGCTTACTGCTGTTTCTTCCATATGCCGGTAATGGGCTGAAAAACGCCTGTTTTGGGACTCTGCAGAGAAAGTGTTTGCAGACTGCTGAATCCACACACGGGTTTAACTCTGGAATTTGAGTGCACACATTGACAACCGTTCTGTTAGATAGCTGCGTTTTTTAATTAGAAGCAGATATTTCCCTGTGCTGACTGCTGTTTCTTCCATATGCCGGTAATGGGCTGAAAACGCCTGTTTTGGGACTCTGCAGAGAAAGTGTTTGCAGACTGCTGAATCCACACATGGGTTTAACTGTGGAAGTTGATGTGCACACACTGACAGCCGTTCTGTTAGATAGCTGCGTTTTGGATTTAGAAGCAGATATTTCCCTGTGCTTACTGCTGTTTTTTCCATATGCCGGTAATGGGCTGAAAACGCCTGTTTTGGGACTCTGCAGAGAAAGTGTTTGCAGACTGCTGAATCCACACACGGGTTTAACTCTGGAAGTTGAGTGCACACATTGACAACCGTTCTGTTAGATAGCTGCGTTTTGGATTTAGAAGCAGATATTTCCCTGTGCTGACTGCTGTTTCTTCCATATGCCGGTAATGGGCTGAAAACGCCTGTTTTGGGACCCTGCAGAGAAAGTGTTTGCAGACTGCTGAATCCACACACGGGTTTAACTCTGGAAGTTCATTGCACACACTGACAACCGATCTGTTAGATAGCTGCGTTTTGGATTTAGAAGCAGATATTTCCCTGTGCGTACAGCTGTTTCTTCCATATGCCGGTAACGGGCTGAAAACGCCTGTTTGGGGACTCTGCAGAGAAAGTGTTTGCAGACTGCTGAATCCACACACGGGTTTAACTCTGGAAGTTGAGTGCACACATTGACAAGCCGTTCTGTTAGATAGCTGCGTTTTGGATTTAGAAGCAGATATTTCCCTGTGCTTACTGCTGTTTCTTCCATATGCCGGTAATGGGCTGAAAACCCCTGTTTTGGGACTCTGCAGAGAGAAGTGTGTGCAGACTGCTGAATCCACAAACGCGTTTAACTCTGGAAGTTGAGTGCACACATTGACAACCGTTCTGTTAGATAGCTGGCGTTTTGGATTTAGAAGCAGATATTTCCCTGTGCTTACTGCTGTTTCTTCCATATGCCGGTATGGGCTGAAAACGCCTGTTTTGGGACTCTGCAGAGAAAGTGTTTGCAGACTGCTGAATCCACACACGGGTTTAACTCTGGAAGTTGAGTGCACACATTGACAACCGTTCTGTTAGATAGCTGCGTTTTGGATTTAGAAGCAGATATTTCCCTGGGTTTACTGCTGTTTCTTCCATATGCCGGTAATGGGGCTGGAAAACGCCTGTTTTGGGACTCTGCAGAGAAAGTGTTTTGCAGACTGCTGAATCCACACACGGGTTTAACTCTGGAAGTTGAGTGCACGCATTGACAACCGTTCTGTTAGATAGCTGCGTTTTGGATTTAGAAGCAGATAATTCCCTGTGCTTACTGCTGTTTCTTCCATATGCGCGTAATGGGCTGAAAACGCCTGTTTTGGGACTCTGCAGAGAAAGTGTTTTGCAGACTGCTGAATCCACACACGGGTTTTAACTCTGGAAGTTGAGTGCACACATTGACAACCGTTCTGTTAGATAGCTGCGTTTTGGATTTAGAAGCAGATATTTCCCTGTGCTTTCTGCTGTTTCTTCCATATGCCGGTAATGGGCTGAAAACGCCTGTTTTGGGACTCTGCAGAGAAAGTGTTTGCAGACTGCTGAATCCACACACGGGTTTAACTCTGGAAGTTGAGTGCACACACTGACAACCGTTCTGTTAGATAGCTGCGTTTTTGGATTTAGAAGCAGATATTTCCCTGTGCATACAGCTGTTTCTCTCCATATGCCAGTAACGGGGGCGAAAACGCCCTGTTTAGGGGACTCTGCAGAGAAAGTGTTTGCAGACTGCTGAATCCACACACGAGGTTTAACTCTGGAAGTTGAGTGCACACATTGACAACCGTTCTGTTAGATAGCTGCGTTTTGGATTTAGAAGCAGATATTTCCCTGGGGCTTACTGCTGTTTCTTCCATATGCCGGTAATGGGCTGAAAACGCCTGTTTTGGGACTCTGCAGAGAAAGTGTTTGCAGACTGCTGAATCGCACACACGGGTTTAACTCTGGAAGTTGAGTGCACACATTGACAACCGTTCTGTTAGATAGCTGCGTTTTTTTAATTAGAAGCAGATATTTCCCTGTGCTGACTGCTGTTTCTTCCATATGCCGGTAATGGGCTGAAAACGCCTGTTTTGGGACTCTGCAGAGAAAGTGTTTGCAGACTGCTGAATCCACACATGGGTTTAATCTGTGGAAGTTGAGTGCACACACTGACAGCCGTTCTGTTAGATAGCTGCGTTTTTGGATTTAGAAAGCAGATATTTCTCCAGTGCTTACTGCTGTTTCTTCCATATGCCGGTAATGGGCTGAAAACGCCTGTTTTGGGACTCTGCAGAGAAAGTGTTTGCAGACTGCTGAATCCACACACGGGTTTAACTCTGGAAGTTGAGTGCACACATTGACAACCGTTCTGTTAGATAGCTGCGTTTTGGATTTAGAAGCAGATATTTCCCTGTGCTGACTGCTGTTTCTTCCATATGCCGGTAATGGGCTGAAAACGCCTGTTTTGGGACCCTGCAGAGAAAGTGTTTGCAGACTGCTGAATCCACACACGGGTTTAACTCTGGAAGTTCATTGCACACACTGACAACCGATCTGTTAGATAGCTGCGTTTTGGATTTAGAAGCAGATATTTCCCTGTGCGTACAGCTGTTTCTTCCATATGCCGGTAACGGGCTGAAAACGCCTGTTTGGGGACTCTGCAGAGAAAGTGTTTGCAGACTGCTGAATCCACACACGGTGTTTAACTCTGGAAGTTGAGTGCACACATTGACAACCGTTCTGTTAGATAGCTGCCTTATTGGATATAGAAGCAGATATTTCCCTGTGCTTACTGAACTTTCTTCCATATGCCGGTAATGGGCTGAAAACGCCTGTTTTGGGACTCTGCAGAGAAAGTGTTTGCAGACTGCTGAATCCACACACGGGTTTAACTCTGGAAGTTGAGTCGTGCACACATTGACAACCGTTCTGTTAGATAGCTGCGTTTTGGATTTAGAAGCAGATATTTCCCTGGGCTTACTGCTGTTTCTTCCATATGACGGGTAATGGGCTGAAAACGCCTGTTTGTGGGACTCTGCAGAGAAAAGTGTTTGCAGACTGCTGAATCCACACACGGGTTTAACTCTGGAAGTTGAGTGCACACATTGACAACCGTTCTGTTAGATAGCTGCGTTTTGGATTTTAGAAGCAGATATTTCCCTGTGCTTACTGAACTTTCTTCCATATGCCGGTAATGGGCTGAAAAACGCCTGTTTTGGGACCTCTGCAGAGAAAGTGTTTGCAGACTGCTGAATCCACACACGCGGTTTAACTCTGGAAGTTGAGTGCACACATTGACAACCGTTCTGTTAGATAGCTGCCGTTTTGGATTTAGAAGTAGTTATTTCCCTGTGCATACAGCTGTTTCTTCCATATGCCGGTAACGGGCTGAAAACGCCTGTTTTGGGACTCTGCAGAGAAAGTGTTTGCAGACTGCTGAATCCACACACGGGTTTAACTCTGGAAGTTGAGTGCACACATTGACAACCGTTCTGTTAGATAGCTGCGTTTTCGGATTTAGAAGCAGATATTTCAATGTGCATACAGCTGTTTCTTCCATATGCCGGGTAACGGGCTGAAAACGCCTGTTTTGGGACTCTGCAGAGAAAGTGTTTGCAGACTGCTGAATCCACACACGGGTTTAACTCTGGAAGTTGAGTGCACACATTGACAACCGTTCTGTTAGATAGCTGCGTTTTGGATTTAGAAGCAGATATTTCCCTGTGCTTACTGAACTTTCTTCCATAGCCGGTAATGGGCTGAAAACGCCTGCTTTTGGGACTCTGCAGAGAAAGTGTTTGCAGACTGCTGAATCCACACACGGGTTTAACTCTGGAAGTTGAGTGCACACATTGACAACCGTTCTGTTAGATAGCTGCGTTTTGGATTTAGAAGCAGATATTTCCCTGGGTTTACTGCTGTTTCTTCCATATGCCGGGTAATGGGCTGAAAAACGCCTGTTTTGGGACTCTGCAGAGAAAGTGTTTGCAGACTGCTGAATCCACACATGGTGTTAACTGTGGAAGTTGAGTGCACACATTGACAACCGTTCTGTTAGATAGCTGCCTTTTGGATTTAGAAGCAGATATTTCCCTGTGCTTACTGAACTTTCTTCCATATGCCGGTAATGGGCTGAAAAACGCCTGTTTTGGGACTCTGCAGAGAAAGTGTTTGCAGACTGCTGAATACACACACGGGTTTAACTCTGGAAGTTGAGTGCACACATTGACAACCGTTCTGTTAGATAGCTGCGTTATTGGATTTAGAAGCAGATATTTTCCCTGTGCTTACTGCTGTTTCTTCCATATGATCGGGTAATGGGCTGAAAACGCCTGTTTTGGGACTCTGCAGAGAAAGTGTTTGCAGACTGCTGAATCCACACACGGGTTTAACTCTGGAAGTTGAGTGCACACATTGACAACCGTTCTGTTAAATAGCTGCGTTTTGGATTTAGAAGCAGATATTTCCCTGTGCTTACTGCTGTTTCTTCCATATGCCGGTAATGGGCTGAAAACGCCCTGTTTTGGGACTCTGCAGAGAAAGTGTTTGCAGACCTGCTGAATCCACACACGGGTTTAACTCTGGAAGTTGAGTGCACTCATTGACAACCGTTCTGTTAGATAGCTGCGTTTTGGATTTAGAAGCAGATAATTCCCTGTGCTTACTGCTGCTTTCTTCCATATGCCGGTAATGGGCTGAAAACGCCTGTTTTGGGACTCTGCAGAGAAAGTGTTTGCAGACTGCTGAATCCACACACGGGTTTAACTCTGGAAGTTGAGTGCACACATTGACAACCGTTCTGTTAGATAGCTGCGTTTTGGATTTAGAAGCAGATATTTCCCTGTGCTTTCTGCTGTTTTCTTCCATATGCCGGGTAATGGGCTGGAAAACGCCTGTTTTTGGGACTCTGCAGAGAAAGCTGTGTCTTGCAGACTGCCTGAATCCACACACGGGTTTAACTCTGGAAGTTGAGTGCCACACTGACAACCGTTCTGTTAGATAGCTGCGTTTTGGATTTAGAAGCAGATATTTCCCTGTGCTTACAGCTGTTTCTTCCATATGCCAGTAACGGGGGTGAAAACGCCTGTTTAGGGACTCTGCAGAGAAAGTGTTTGCAGACTGCTGAATCCACACACGGGTTTAACTCTGGAAGTTGAGTGCACACATTGACAACGTTCTGTTAGATAGCTGCGTTTTGGATTTAGAAGCAGATATTTCCCTGTGCTGACTGCTGTTTCTTCCATATGCCAGGTAATGGGCTGAAAACGCCTGTTTTGGGACTCTGCAGAGAAAGTGTTTGCAGACTGCTGAATCCACACACGGGTTTTAACTCTGGAATTTGAGTGCACACATTGACAAACCGTTCTGTTAGATAGCTGCGTTTTTTTAATTAGAAGCAGATATTTCCCTGTGCTGACTGCTGTTTCTTCCATATGCCGGTAATGGGCTGAAAACGCCTGTTTTGGGACTCTGCAGAGAAAGTGTTTGCAGACTGCTGAATCCACACATGGGTTTAACTGTGGAAGTTGAGTGCACACACTGACAGCCGTTCTGTTAGATTAGCTGCGTTTTGGATTTAGAAGCAGATATTTCCCTGTGCTTACTGCTGTTTTTCCATATGCCGGTAATGGGCTGAAAACGCCTGTTTTGGGACTCTGCAGAGAAAGTGTTTGCAGACTGCTGAATCCACCACGGGTTTAACTCTGGAAGTTGAGTGCACACATTGACAACCGTTCTGTTAGATAGCTGCGTTTTGGATTTAGAAGCAGATATTTCCCTGTGCCTGACTGCTGTTTCTTCCATATGCCGGTAATGGGCTGAAAACGCCTGTTTTGGGACTCTGCAGAGAAAGTGTTTGCAGACTGCTGAATCCACACACGGGTTTAACTCTGGAAGTTCATTGCACACACTGACAACCGATCTGTTAGATAGCTGCGTTTTGGATTTAGAATGCAGATATTTCCCTGTGCGTACAGCTGTTTCTTCCATATGCCGGTAACGGGCTGGAAAACGCCTGTTTGGGGACTCTGCAGAGAAAGTGTTTGCAGACTGCTGAATCCACACACGGGTTTAACTCTGGAAGTTGAGTGCACACCATTGACAACCGTTCTGTTAGATAGCTGCGTTTTGGATTTAGAAGCAGATATTTCCTCTGTGCTTACTGCTGTTTCTTCCATATGCCGGTAATGGGCTGAAAACCCCTAGTTTTGGGAGCTCTGCAGAGAAAGTGTGTGCAGACTGCTGAATCCACAAACGCGTTTAACTCTGGAAGTTGAGTGCACACATTGACAACCGTTCTGTTAGATAGCTGCGTTTTGGATTTACGAAGCAGATATTTCCCTGTGCTTACTGCTGTTTCTTCCATATGCCGGTAATGGGCTGAAAACGCCTGTTTTGGGACTCTGCAGAGAGAAGTGTTTGCAGACTGCTGAATCCACACACGGGTTTAACTCTGGAAGTTGAGTGCACACATTGACAACCGTTCTGTTAGATAGCTGCGTTTTGGATTTAGAAGCAGATATTTCCCTGGGTCTTACTGCTGTTTCTTCCATATGCCGGTAAATGGGCTGAAAAACGCCTGTTTTGGGACTCTGCAGAGAAAGTGTTTGCAGACTGCTGAATCTCACACAGGGTTTAACTGTGGAAGTTGAGTGCACACACTGACAACCGTTCTGTTAGATAGCTGCGTTTTTGGATTTAGAAGCAGATATTTCCCTGTGCTTACTGAACTTTCTTCCTGATGCCGGTAATGGGCTGAAAACGCCTGTTTTGGGACTCTGCAGAGAAAGTGTTTGCCAGACTGCTGAATCCACACACGGGTTTAACTCTGGAAGTTGAGTGCACACATTGACAACCGTTCTGTTAAATAGCTGCGTTTTGGATTTAGAAGCAGATATTTCCCTGGGCTTACGGCTGTTTCTTCCATATGCCGGTAATGGGCTGAAAACGCCCTGTTTTGGGACTCTGCAGAGAAAGTGTTTGCAGACTGCTGAATCCACACACGGCTTTAACTCTGGAAGTTGAGTGCACACATTGACAACCGTTCTGTTAGATAGCTGCGTTCTTTGGATTTAGAAGCAGATATTTCCCTGTGCTTACTGCTGTTTCTTCCATATGCCGGTAGATGGGTGGGCTGAAAACGCCTGTTTTGGGACTCTGCAGAGAAAGTGTTTGCAGACTGCTGAATCCACACACGGGTTTAACTTTGGAAGTTGAGTGCACACATTGACAACCGTTCTGTTAGATAGCTGCGTTTTGGATTTAGAAGCAGATATTTCCCTGTGCTTACTGCTGTTTCTTCCATATGCCGGTAATGGCTGAAAACGCCTGTTTTGGGACTCTGCAGAGAAAGTCTCTGCAGGCTGCTGAATCCACACACGGGTTTAACTCGGGAAGTTGAGTGCGACGCATTGACAAGCCGTGTCTGTTAGATAGCTGCGTTTTGGATTTAGAAGCAAGATATTTCCCTGGGCTTACTGCTGTTTCTTCCATATGCCGGTAATGGGCTGAAAACGCCTGTTTTGGGACTCTGCAGAGAAAGTGTTTGCAGACTGCTGAATCCACTACACGGGTTTAACTCTGGAAGTTGAGTGCACACATTGACAACCGTTCTGTTAGATAGCTGCGTTTTGGATTTAGAAGCAGATATTTCCCTGTGCTGACTGCTGTTCTCTTCCATATGCCGGTAATGGGGCTGAAAACGCCTGTTTTGGGACTCTGCAGAGAAAGTGTTTGCAGACTGCTGAATCCACACACTGGTTTAACTCTGGAAGTTGAGTGCACACATTGACAACCGTTCTGTTAGATAGCTGCGTTTTGGATTTAGAAGCAGATATTTCCCTGTGCTTACTGCTGTTTCTTCCATATGCCGGTAATGGGCTGAAAACGCCTGTTTGAGGACTCTGCAGAGAAAGTGTTTGCAGACTGCTGAATCCACACACGGGTTTAACTCTGGAAGTTGAGTGCACACATTGACAACCGTTCTGTTAGATAGCTGCATTTTGGATTTAGAAGCAGATATTTCCCTGTGCTTACTGCTGTTTCTTCCATATGCCGGTAATGGGCTGAAAACGCCTGTTTTGGGACTCTGCAGAGAAAGTGTTTGCAGACTGCTGAATCCACAAACGGGTTTAACTCTGGAAGTTGAGTGCACACATTGACAACCGTTCTGTTAGATAGCTGCGTTTTGGATTTTAGAAGCAGATATTTCCCTGTGCTGACTGCTGTTTCTTCCATATGCCGGTATGGGCTGAAAACGCCTGTTTTGGGACTCTGCAGAGAAAGTGTTTGCAGACTGCTGAATCCACACACGGGTTTAACTCTGGAAGTTGAGTGCACACATTGACAACCGTTCTGTTAGATAGCTGCGTTTTGGATTTTAGAAGCAGATATTTCCCTGTGCTTACTGCTGTTTCTTCCATATGCCGGTAATGGGCTGAAAACGCCTGTTTTGG